>NC_082674.1:68781329-69087401 GCF_025265405.1 Mesoplodon densirostris
GAGAGTGGCATGGACATATATACACTACCAAATGTAAAACAGGTAGCTAGTGGGAAGCCGCCACATAGCACAAGGAGATCAGCTCAGGGCTTTGTGACCACCTAGAGGGGTGGGAAAGGGAGGGTGGAAGGGAGACGCAAGAGGGAGGAGATATGGGGACATATGTATATGTATAACTGATTCACTTTGTTATAAAGCAGAAACTAACACACCATTGTAAAGCAATTATACTTCAATAAAGATGTTAAAATAATAATAATAATTAACAAATTAAAATTTAAAAAAAGAATGGAAATTGCCATTTGCAGCAAACGTGTATGGACCTAGAGCTTTTCATATTGAGTAAAGTAAGTCAGACAGAGAAAGACAAATATTATATGATACCACTTATAAATGGAATTAAAAATAATACAAATGAATTTATATACAAAACAGAAAGAGGTTCAGAGACATAGATAACAAACTTACAGTTACCAAAGGGGAAAGGGAGGGGGGTTAAATTAGGAGTATGGGATTAACAGACACAGACTACTATACATAAAACCATGAGCAATAAGGATTTACTGTATAGCACAGGGAACTATATTCAATATCTTGCAATAACCTATAATAGAAAATAATCTGAAAAAGTATATAATATATATATATACACATATATATATAAAATTGAATCACTTTGCTGTACACCTGAAACTAACATAATATTGTAAATCAACTATACAATTAAAAAAAAGTGTATTATATGATACAATTCTTGCTTGCAGTCTTGCTTGGAGTGACAAGAGAATGACACAAGATAAGTGATAAAAATAGGCATAACGTACACTGAAATGTGTAAATAATCTGAATGAGAAACAACCGGTGTTAGCAGAGGTTTCATATGTGATTTGAACTCACAAGAAGTGGAAGGGTTTAGCTAAGTAAGAAGGAAAAAAAAGAACATGGCAGAAAGAGGATTTAAAAAAAATAAAGCATAAGATAGGAATGATTGTCTAAGACAGAGGGGAAAAAGGAGAACCAGATGGGCTCCGAGCATCATGCTGGAATTCAGGGAAATTGGATGGAAGGATTGACATTCCAAAGCAATACTGCACGAACACTGAAATGTGACAACTCTGTCTTCCTGAGCGCAAGACACACCCTCTGACACATCAGAGAGGAAGTTTGGTGCTGTGCTGCCTTCTGTGAACTTTCTCCAGCCTCCCACCATGCCATGAACTCCTGAGAAGACCATACCTTATTCTTCCTCAAAACCACAGCTCCTCGCTGTGATTGGCGTGAAGGAAACATTCAATAATTCGTACAATTCAAAGAAATGGAGGGAAGAGGGGAGAAAAAAAAGAAGAAATGGAAGGAAGGAAGGAGAAAGACAATTTTCATTTTGGGCACAGGTCAAGGTAACATCCAGGTCCAGGAATGGAGGGTATAATCCGGACGGGACAGCCCTCACTTTTCTATGGATATCCATGAGTTTTCACTATTTTCTCTGCTGATTGAGCTCGGGTTGCAAATTAAACTATCTGCTCTTGCTTCATTTTTGATGACTGTCCCAAGGTATTCCACTGAGATCAGCCCTAGTCCTAAGGAGGCAGGTCTGTGCACCAGCAGAATATTGTCTGCTACTTTTAATGTCATCAAGCAGTTATGTGCTAAAAGACAAGCTAAAATAAGAGTGCAACTGAGCAATGAGATGAAAGCTGAGTGACTTCATGATGGGAAACAAATGTAGCAGAACAGACTTCCCCCTCTTTTCCTTTTTCTGTAAATATGAATTTACTAACACTCCGACTTGCCGCAGATAGCTGCATAAGGCTTGAAATATATAAATAGTGGCTGTGAGCTCATCAAAGCTGAAGAGACGGGGTGAAAAATCGCAGGGGTTAATCACTGTTCCATCAGTAAGGATAACCGGCTGGAGACTGTGACTGGCTTCGGTGAAGAGGAATGGGTGCTTCTTTGGAAGAGACAAATCTCACCAGGTCATTCCAAGAGCAAAGTGGAGAGTGAGGAAACAGAAAAATCACTCCCCCGTGGAAGCCTTTCTGCCTCTCGTTTAGCAATGATGGAGTGGCCCCTTTAGATTTGTGAAAAGGAAGGAGACAGACACATTTATTCAACTTGTGATTACCTGTGCTTTGCATCTTTCCTATTTCAGAAGAGTTTCAGTTCTTTTCAAAACTCCACACACAAACCACCAGGGCTCCAAACCACAGAGCAGAGAGATTGTCAAGAGTCCTACCAAGGCGGCGGCGGGGTAGGGGGGAAACCAAACCTTCACCCTCACGTGTTTCTTTTTTGCTGTTGTTTTTTAAATAAAGCTGCAGTTGGCCTGGCACGATCTGATAAGTGTCTTATTATAAACTTGAACATCAACGGATGGTAGAAAAAAAAAGATGAAACTTGCAACTAAAAAAAAAAAAAAAAGAAAGAAAAGACATAAAGAGAAGGATCTGAATGACTGGCAGTTCCCATTTCTTTACAAGTGTTAAATTTCAGTCCCCTGACACTACCACATGTTTCCTGTTCACAGATAATTTGTACAACATATTTTATCATTCAGTTTTAGACACAGTTGAAAGGCTTTTGCCTAAGGCTTGGAACACTTTGAAAACTGTATACCATTTGCAAGGTTTTCTTCTGCTTCACTGTGCAATTAGGTGACTGTCTTTCTACAGACATCGAATTTATCATTTATGGGATTGTGGATGCATGTGTGTGCGTGCTTAAAACCAAGGTGAATTAGAAAATGAATGGGAATAACCTCCAGAGGAGGGATGGAGAAGCAAAACGGGGATTTCAGCTCGTGGAAAGACTGGAGCTCTCAAACAGCAAGTGGGTTTTCTCTCCTAAAGAAGTTAGGTTCTAGAAGGTTTTAGTTCCAAACGTTGTTTACATATTTACTAGGCTCTGCTGTCTCCACGAGTAGTTAAGTCCTGGTGTAACAATCCTAAAGAAATCCAGCCTCATTAATCTCTGTGAAAGCAATTGCAGGACCTTTGGTAGCATCCCGCGTCTTCGTTGCCCTGTCTTGCCTGCATCTCGCAGTTTGCCTGCGAAGCACTTATGTGCTCAGAGCTTCCCCTGGTGGAAGTTGCCCGCAAAAGGTGTTCCAGCCAAGGAGGGCGAATCTGGGACTGGCTCCCAGAAGCGGGCTCCATGGAGTGTTCTGTCGCCCAAGAACAGAGAGTACATAATGTGACTGGGGGTTCTGATTGAATTTCCTATGCGTTTCTGCGTTTTACATAACCCGAATTTTAAAGTCAGATTTGATAAAAGATAACTTATTCCCATCATTATGCCACTTTGTATTTTTCCACTGAATAATGCAAACGAAAAGAGGGAGCGAGGGAGCCTGATCCAACCCTCCCAGGGAGAGCTTGACTTTCCTGGAGGTTGAATTCCGCACCCATCACTATGCAGCAAGGCGGTTCTTCTCCAGTGTTTAAAAACACAGCAATAAAACGGTTGTGGAAGAGTCTGAGCAGCATTGACTCTTGCTGGGAGAGGATCTTTAGGCCTCCATACGCACTTTTAAATGCTTTTTCTCTTCTCTTCTTCAGACGGAGGCAAAGTTTCCATGTTAATTTCACTTGTAACTATAATATTCACTTGTTTCTATAATATTTGTTAGCCTATAAATCCTAGATATATGTGTATGTTTTACGTGATAAAGATTTTCAAGGCAGGTTTTTAACTTTTTTTTTTAGAAGGGTTTAGAGAATTGAAAAGAGTCCATTAATAAATGTGGCCACTGTCAATAATGATGACTAGGATGACAGATTTGAAATTCATGTCAGTAGTGGGAAACAAGCAACAGAGTTTGAAACCTATTTAGAAAATCTTCACAAACCTAAAGCAAAACTTAGCAGTAAACAGCAGGGGCTGGGGGGAGGGCAGAGAAACCGGTTTGCTCCATCTGGTCCTGTTACTGGTTTCAGGAGACACTATCGGTCAAATAACACTGACTTTTTGAAACAACTAATCATTAGATTTAAATAATTTTATAGTCCATATCATTCTGAATGCTAAGCAGGCTAGACACGCCAGAAACGTGTTCTGGTGTAAATCTACTGAAATAATTGTAACACACTTTCTGCGATTATACGCTTATTACAGATACAAAAACAAAAAAAACAAACACACAATTATATTCAAAGATCAAGTCCACCTAACCGTTCAATGACCCTGTCGATTCAGAAATAGAAGCTGGACCACAGAGAGCTCACAGGTCCCGCATTCACATAGGCTGTTTGACTCCCTTGCTTCTTTGTCAAAACATTAAGGATAATGTAAAATGAAGCCACTTAGAGACGCTCTCCTCTGTAAGTAATAGGAAAGGCCGATGAACCCTGCACAGACATTTGTTAGATTTATACATGTGCCCGGAGCCAAGACTGAGGGGTTTGGGTCAGTCAGAGTGTCACTGTAATCATAACTTACTGAGGGCAGCAGCTGGCCCAAGCAGCAAAGACACCAACGCGTGAAAGAGCCATCTGAATAAAGTGTCACTTTCCTTTTGAAACCCATCCAGGGTATTTTGCAATGACATAGACTTTTGGACCCAAAGAATCAGGACAGTTTAAGTCATCATTTTATCAAAAGCCTGCCGTCCCTAGAGAGGACCTGCCTGCTGCCTGCTGGATGCTGTGACCTCCCAGCAGGACCACTCACAGCGCTTTCCAGTTTCCAGAGGACAGGACACTATTCCTGCGCACGTGCGTGAACCCTATTACCTTTCTAATCGGCTCAGCTCCTGAAGAGCCCCTGATAAGTGATTCCACTGTTCTTTACTAGCCAAGTGGGGATGGGGAAACATGTGTGGGGAGGGGGTCTCTTTTTAAACTGTCACTTCCTTAACATATGGCCCAAGTAAGAGCAAATCCTGAGAGATGGGAAAACAACATCTCTTAAAGATCTGATCATCTAATCCATATGGAGTTTGGAGAAAACCTTGAACCACGGCTGTTCAAAGATACCTACACCTAATAGGCAGCCTCCCCTATGCTGAGCTCAGGGGTGTACAGGAAGTGAGGATGAGCCTTCCCAGGCATGTGAGCAGCTGAATTCACTGTAAGAATTGCCCGGGAAATTGAGCCACCATGGGCTGCGTTTAAAGTAGGACTTTCAGGATTCTGAGTTGAACTTACTCTTGCCGCTGACTTTCTATATGACCTTGGGCAAATCATTTAACCTGCAAGTCCCTCAGCTACCACAGCAGCATGATTCTTGGTCTAAGACGCAATTTCAGAACAGAAGCTCCATGTTAATTTTTCTTCCTTTCCCCTCACTCCATCTCATCTTGGCAGTGCTCTCATGGTGCTTTTCGACTGACCTGCCTGCCCGTAGTATTAGGAGGCCTCGTTGCTCACGCTGGAGGAATGTGCAATGTGCACCTGGCTGGTTGGGGGCTCTCCTGACGCTGGGACAGGCCTGGTTCACCACCCACGTACAGGTGTGCAGGCCTGAGCTCCTCGGCGGACTAGACCCTGCTGCCCTCCGTGGATCACCAGGCAACTGACTGAAGGCCCTGGTGTCAACGATCATCTTACTGACACTGTGTGTCAGCCCTTGCGCTCTCTTGGCACACACAGAGACCAGTACCACCATACCTCCCAAGTGCGCAGCAGCAGTAAAGCATCCTCCTTAAAAGCTCTGCTTTGGTGGGAACAGCTCTGGGTTCAAAGCCTGCTGTTGCCCTTTACCAGGTACGGGACCTTCAGGTACCCTTCGAAAACCCTCATTGTCTCTGCTAGAGTCGGGGAGAGGAATAGCCCCAACCCTGAGAGTCCTGAGAATTAAATGACGTGACATACATAAAGTGTCTGGCACGTATGCGATACTCAGTTATCTCTGGCTGTTATATTTTTACATATGTGAGTCATCCCTGTTTCTACAGGACTTGTGCACTCAGATCTCAACCCTGTAGGGTCCTTGAGCGCAGGATTCTCCATCCTCCCCTGTATAGCTATGAAAATGCAGCAGTAATGCTGGAGAGGTAGCATGAGCGTGGGTCTCATAGTCTCCATTTAGTGCTCTTTCCCCCAAACCATAGGCTGCCCCCTGCCCTACTGAGGCTCAGCACATGGCGGTGAGCGCATCCTCCAATCTTCTGCCCACCCCCATGGTCATATGGCTACTTGGGAGCTCAGGGTTCCATTTTTATTCTTACTTTCAATGTCTACTAGTCAAAAGGCTTTTCTGTTTGGCTTGCTGCATTTGAGTTCAGTTGAACAAACTTCTACTGGGCTCAGAAATCTTGGCACCTGTGCCATCCTGCGGTGGGGGGGGTAAGGGACAAGAAAATGGCACGGCGACTACAAACAGCTGACTTAGGATCTCATAGCGAGTGGATAGCAATACAGGGATTCAGACCCAGGCCTGTCTGAATGAAGCCTGGTCACTACCTTGGAGTCAGTGGGAAGACAGACAACATGCCTAGATGATTCTTGTAGGACATCGACTGCTAAGTACTGCAGGTGACATTGAAGCACAGAGAAGGGCCCTCAGCCCTGCCTGGTTTTACAGGGATGGCTTATGAGCTAAGACTTTGGTGGGGGCATGAGAGCGAGCTAGGTGAATAAGGAAGGGTGAGGCAGGAGGGGAGGTTCTGAGCAAGGTGATAGAGGCACAGAACAGCATGGGGGATGGGGGGGCAGTGGACAGAATTATCCACAGGCAGTATTGCTTGCTCAGAGGTTCTCAGACTTGGGCATGCATCAGAGTCACAGGAACGGCTTGTTAGAACACAGATTGCAGTGGTTCTTGAGTTTCCTATTCAATGGGTCTTGACTGGGCCCAAGAATTTGCATCTCTAACAAGAGACCACACTTTGAGAGCCCCTGGCCTGGGGCACAGAGGTGGTAAAGTCAGGCTGTAGAGGAGATAGGAGTGCGCTTACGTCCTCCCAAGTGGAGAAAGGTAGAAGGTCCCTGCTTCTCTCTTCGCATCCCCTATTCTGGCAAGAGCCAGATGCCTTCTCTGGCCTGAGAGTGAGGATGGAAATTCCTCACAGGACTGATGCTCTGGGTTGAAGTCTTGGCATGACCTCCCCAGGTGTGCCATGGAGATCCACCAGGTATGTGTCAGCTCTTGGGGGCACCACAGAACACAAACTCATATTCATAAATCTTGATAAAGAATCTATGGACTAACAGCACACACCTGCCTTATAATTGAGCAAGTGGAGAAGGTCCCTGAGCTATTCCAGAAAGTGGTGGCCTAGTGTAGAGGGACTTCCCTGGTGGCACAGTGGTTAAGACTCCACGGTCCCAACGCAGGGGGCCTGGGTTTGATCCCTGGTTGGGGAACTAGATCCCACATGCATGCCGCAGCTAAGAGTCTGAATGCCGCAACTAAAGATCCTGTGTGCCACAACTAGGACCCGGTGCAAACAAAATAAATAAATATTAAAAAAAATAATAAAGAATGCTCTGTAGAAACTGGGTCTATTAATCTTAGCATCTTCCATTTCAGGTGCTGCTTTCAACCAGTTCACAGATTTTCCCTACATATTCTGCAACTATATTGGTTAAATAGTACTCAATTTGTGTATCATTTTGGGAAAGGATTTTATACACTGAATACTTGTTTATATTAAACTGTACTACTTTTTTCCCCTAAATCTGAATTTTTCCAGCTAACAGGACTTAGCGGAGCTATGAAAATTAATAGTTTTTTCAATGAAAGTCTTCATCTAGTATCACGCTATTTGTCAATTCTCATTGGCTGTCTGACAAAAATAATCCAACTTTTCCTTTCTTTGGAGTATTTCTTTGATTACCATTCTTGGACTTTATAAGAAAATCATTAATATGGTGACTTTTTTCCCATGGGAAATGCAATAACTCACACTGCATTGCACAGGAAGAAAAACAGAGAAATGGAAACACAAACTACCGAATGCTTTAATAAAAGTAGAACCCACGGGCTTCCCTGGTGGCGCAGTGGTTGAGAGTCCGCCTGCTGATGCAGGGAACACGGGTTCGTGCCCCGGTCTGGGAAGATCCCACATGCCGCAGAGCGGCTGGGCCCGTGAGCCATGGCCGCTGAGCCTGTGTGTCCGGAGCCTGTGCTCCACAACGGGAGAGGCCGCAGCAGTGAGGGGCCCACGTACGGCCAAAAAAATAAAAAAATAAAAAAAATAAAAGTAGAACCCAGTGGCTCTTATGTCCCTTTAAATGCTTCCAAAGTCTCTAAAGTTCATTAGAGGTCATGTCGAGTGGATTGCATTTTGTAGTGCTATACCCTATGTGTCTTTAAATTCGGACTTGACACATTCAATGTATTTTAGGCTGAGAGTAAATTCAAACACTATGTTTCTTCTCACATTTTCTCAATATAATCCTTGTAAATGTGACCTTGCAGTGGGTACCTTTTACCTCTTGGTTAACAGGTCAACGTTAGTTGAATAATCATAAATAAATGTTTCCTGAGAACTCTTTTAAAACATATAAAGCATAGAAGGGAGACAAACTGCTTCAAAAGCTTGTGAGGGGGCCTCCCTGGTGGCGCAGTGGTTGAGAGTCCGCCTGCCGATGCAGGGGATACGGGTTCGTGCCCCGGTCTGGGAGGATCCCATATGCCGTGGAGCGGCTGGGCCCGTGAGCCGTGGCCGCTGGGCCTGCACGTCCGGAGCCTGTGCTCCGCAACGGGAGAGGCCACAACAGTGAGAGGCCCGCATACCGCAAAAAAAAAAAAAAAGCTTGTGAGGCACTGTCTTAGCTCATGAATTTCAGGCTCATATCTTGTGTTTTTCAATATGATGTGTTGTCCCAGAAATTTCCCCCATGTCCAGGGAATGACTGACACAGTTCCAAGCAATAATGAGATACCTAAGGTGTTAGTAGAGAATGAGTGAGGTTTGGTGGGAGGAAAACACACTCAGCATCAGAAGATCCACCTCTGAGCTAAACATCACTCTTACCGGCTGTGCCCTGGACAACCCCTTCCAGCTTTCCTCACCTCCAAAATGGAAATAACAGGAAAACAAACCTCGCAGGATATACATATTGCTAAGTAAACAAGAAAGTGTATGCAAAGAACTTTTAAAAAGCAAAGCAATTTATAAATGTAACAGGTTATCAGACTTGCCCATGGTGTTAAAAATCCAGTGGGCTTTAGAAATTCAACACATAGGGCTTCCCTGGTGGCACAGTGGTTAAGAGTCTGCCTGCCAATGCAGGGGACACAGGTTCGAGCCCTGGTCTGGGAAGGTCCCACATGCTGCGGAGCAACTAGGCCTGTGAGCCACAACTACTGAGCTTGGGCGTCTGGAGCTTCTTCTCCGCAACGAGAGGCTGCAACAGTAAGAGGCCCGCACACCGCGATGAAGAGTGGCCCCCGCTCGCCGCAACTAGAGAAAGCCCTCGCACAGAAACGAAGACCCAACACAGCCAAAAATAAATTTAAAAAAAAAAAAAGAAAGAAATGTAACACATAGATTAATAGATACTGTTTTTCTTGTTGGACCAGAAAGGAAATTCTAAGTATGAATCCCCAGCTTTCTTTAGTCCCTTCCCTCCCTATTGCTAAATGGAGACCATCTCATCTTTGTGTGTCAAATGCAGCATATGTGAAAATACCTCACGATCATCTTTCACAGGAATTCTTTCCAAGGGAGAAAGCAAGTAATGGGGTCACGGGCTTTCTGGAGTAATACAACCCAGGTTTCCAGTGTGATTTTGATTAGCAAATTCTGTCCCCAGTCTTATTGTGTGTGGGTAAGCTTCAGTCTGTGATTTCAT
Organism: Mesoplodon densirostris; assembly: GCF_025265405.1. Classification (NCBI taxonomy): domain Eukaryota; kingdom Metazoa; phylum Chordata; class Mammalia; order Artiodactyla; family Ziphiidae; genus Mesoplodon; species Mesoplodon densirostris. Next base: position 68,791,073 of record NC_082674.1, read on the forward strand.
GCACATTCTAAAGGGAAAAGAAGGAAACTTAGAGATAGGTATTTTATAACTGTTCAAAAGAAAGGATCCTGAAGTTCTCAAGGAGTCACTTAAGATAGTCCCCTGCTAATCCACGCTAGGTAACTAGTCATAACGCAAATGACAAGTCACGAATTAACAGACAGTGCAGTGCACACAGGCGTCACTCGCATCCTCCTCGTCGTCGTCTTCATTACCCATGTGAAAGTAGTAAAATGCGGGGACACTGGTCTCTTCTGTTTTGGTTCTTAAAAAAATCCAATTCACACAATTTTCAGCCCAAGCCAAGCTTTCTTGTAGAAGATTTCAGTCTATATTGAGAAACACTTCTATTGTCCTCTCTCTCCTTTTCTGTGGTTTTCAAGTCCTACACTAAAGTATTAATGAGCCTGAGAACATATACAAAGTATATATTCCTACTATTAAACTTAGGTGTTCTTGAGCCCAGATTACCTATTTTATCCCCGATGTCACCTGTTTACTAGAGGGCCTCTGTAATTCATGTTGGCATTAACACAAATAAGAAGTATGGGAATAAAAAGAAAAAAAAATTTTTTCAAGTAACTTTGATTTAATCTGAAGCCTTAAGCAGACTCCAATAACTAACAACTTTAGCTACTCCAAAATTAGATCTCATCTGTATATCATTAGGGTAGTTTTTGGAGCAAAACCAGAAATTTTTATAATACCTTCTGATTTGGCAGACATCACTCTGCCTATAAGTTAATTTGAGTGGTATTGCCATGGAGTTATTTGTGGCTGGATTGCATATAGCAGCACAGGGAACAATTTATATTATCTTGGTGAATAAGAAAGAAATTTTCCATAGCAATGCTAGAACAACAAATTGGCTGATAATTAAGCTGGTCTGAATTCAGAGTGTCCACAAAGGTCTGGGATTCAGCACAGCCCAGTCTTTGTCTCATTTCTCTATAATGTCTAAGAGTTTTCTCCTAGGAGACTAATTTGGGAGCAGAATTTGGTAGATATGGTTACAAAAAAGTACATCTCTGGCATATAAAATATTTTCAAGTGCTAATTCCAAAATGAATATATGAGACATGTAAAGAGAAGCTGAATAGAGGAAATGATGCCATGAATCTCTCTACAGTAAGAGGCTCTTTGAATAAAATCTCATATCTACACACAGACATGCACACACATGTGCACACGCACATTCTCACAGATTCGCACAGGTTAAAACCATGCACTCCAACCTCTGTGGGTGATTTATGAATTGCTAACACCCCAAGACCAGGGGCAGAGGAATTGCTTTCTCAAGGTAGCAACTATTTGGAACAGCAAAGACCTAAGCTTTGTAGCCAGATAGGCCTGGCTTGAACACTAATTAACTGTAAAAGGCCAGCCAAGTCACCCAACCTCTGATCCTCAATTTTTTCCTCTGTAAACTGGGGGTAAAACACATACGTGATACACGATACCTCATGAAGACTTCATGAGGTAATGTCCAAGGAGCACCCCTAACCTCGTGGGTGGCACATGGTGGGGTTCAGAAACTGGTGCATATCGTTAGCAATGCCTGCAAACTTGACACATGTAACAGTGCAGCCAATTTCCCAGGGAAGAAAGAAGCTGAGAGAAGGGTTAGAAGAATTCAGTTCTAATTCATGTAGAACAACTCAATCCGGAAGACAAGCCCAGAGTCTTTACCTTATTTCAAAATAACTGCCTTCTTCTGTTTACCAGAGAGTAAATTTGATATTCTACCAAACTGTGAGTTACGTGCTACAGAAATTAAAATAATTCACTTTTTCTCCACAGAATTCTGCAGTAAACTGGGTGGATACGGCAACTCAGCATCTTTAAGCTAAATATGGAAGCGACCATCTCCAGGACCCCAAGCTAACAGAGGACTCTCATCTTTGTCTCTCTATCCTTCACCTCTGGTGCCCCAGTGTGCAGACAAAATTTCAGATCTGCCAAAGCCTTGGTGGCTGGCATTGATCAGACATCCAGCATGGTGAGCTTTCAACTACACTGCTACACTCCTGTACCCGTCTCCTCATCTTGATGACTACTGTATTTTAGCTTATAATAGAAGTTCCTTGGATCCATCTTAGAATTTCAGCCATTTTCAATTCTTTGTGCTCTGACCTTTTCTTTTCACACCCTTTATGTTCTTTTTATCAGTCTTAAAAATCTTTAGAGGAGATGGCACTTCTGTATATTCTTCCTTGTCCACCATGAAGAATCAGCATGCGAGGGCGGGGATATTGCATGCTCTTACCCACTTCAGGACACTGTTGAGAACTCATTATAACAGTAGGACGTTGTACAATTTAATCACACTCAGGAAATTTCATTTCGTAGATGGAATGTTTGCTTCTATTTGGCTTATCCATAATCTGTCATTTCACTGTATCTCACACAAAACAAACAAAAAAATTGTAGGGAGGAAAAAAGAGAAAATCTGGGGTGGGGGGAAATGGAGACAGTTTTGCTACCTAGATTCCAACTCACTGAATTTGGAGAAAGATTTGCTCCCCTAAATTGACCAAGAGTAATGAGGACCACATATGTTAAAGTGAAAATTTCGTTCCTAATCCTTCCCTCTTTAAACATTTGAAATGTACTGGGTGGAAAAAGTGGCTCCGAGTTTGATGTATCATCTGCTATAGAGCAGAGTTCATGTTGCTTCGATGTTGCAGCCTGGTGTGTTTTATCTGGTCTACATCTGTCCATGGTTTTAATAATTCAGTTCGTTCTGAGTTTGGGGCATATGTGTTCATCAAGGTTCTCTTTTGTTCAAAGGGATTTTCTGTGACCCAAATCACAAGTTCTTTCTTTAATTGTGTCCTTCCGGTTCTGCAAAGGGGAAATCATATTTTTATCTATGAGGACCTCCTCACCATTTTTTCCCCCCCGTGGGTAGAAATAGAGGTAAATTATTTTATCTTCAAAATGTTTTCCTAATGTTTTAACATTATTGTGTCTGACATCCTTAGCAGCATTTCTTAGAAGTGCATATTTCACTTAAAATCATCTAAAATCCAATTGCAATGGGCTATTAATCCTATTTAGTTTAAAGCCATGTTTAAACATCCATTCACTTTATTTCTCACCAAGGGACTCCAGGACCCTGATTTATTTTGCAGAACCACAATCCCAGGTTACTACTCCTCTTATACTATTTAGAAGAATCTCATGAAATTCTAGAAACTCCCAACAAGAAAATATAATATATTTGCGAAATTATGCTGCTTGGCTAAACCTCCATGAAGGAGAATAAGAGTGTTGATAAGCATGAAAGTAAATGCTTCCTCCTTTCTGGTAGTTTCCATGAGGGTGTGTTGCCCCTAAACATCCTGGCCTTCTGCTTCACCCACAGCCCCTCCTCCTGGAGATGAAGTGAGTTACCTGACTCAAGACCAGGAGATGAGCAAGCGGGTGCAGCCAGCTCGCCCTCCTTCCTTCCTGGAGCCAGGTCCCCACAGGAAGCATTATTCATTCTGCTGGGCTCTCCCCTGCCATCTGTTTACAGGAGCAGACCCCCAGTAGGGACCCATGCTGCCTGTGACCGCTGGACCTCAGTAGTGGCAAGCACACTTTGCTGCACACCCAAGCCCTGTGCCCCCAAATCAGCTTTAGCAATGAGAAAGGAAATCGAATCACAGACCCCCTGAGAGCCCTCTCCCTCAGAAAATGCCTCCCAAATCCAAAACATGCACACACAGTTAGTGATGCGCTGGCTCTTTCTCATCTCACTTCCTTACTGCCCAGCAGACTAGCAAACGCCAGGTTTGGACCCAAAGGATGTCACCTGAGGTTACAGATGGTCCCAGCTTTTACAGTGCTTCCTAGCACCTAACCTATACGCCTCCCTTTGTTGCTCGAGTAGTGAATGAAGTTAAGGTAAATAAAAAGCACAGTGCTGGGCTTCCCTGGTGGCGCAGTGGTTGAGAGTCCACCTGCCGATGCAGGCGACATGGGTTCGTGCCCCGGTCCGGGAGGATCCCACATGCCGCGGAGCGGCTGGGCCCATGAGCCATGGCCGCTGAGCCTGCGCAGCCGGAGCCTGTGCTCCGCAACGGGAGAGGCCACAACAGTGAGAGGCCCGCGTACCGCAAAAAAAAAAAAAAAAAAAAAAAAAAAAAAAAAGCACAGTGCTCTCAGCATAGAATAACATTTGGCAAATTCACAATAATGAAACAATATGACAATGGACATTAACACTTGAGTTCCCTAGGACTGTCAAAGGGTGAGCTCATCCACATGGCTAAATATTCTGTAATCCAATGGGAAACCTGACAGCAGAAAGCCAGGGTTCAGATCCTGGCTCATCCTCTTCACCTGAGAGATCAGACAAAATTTACTCCCTTCTTTAAGACATTGAATTAGAATTAAAGTGGAGGAATAGGCTACAGTTTAGCCTACTGTAGAGATCAGATGAGCTAATAAAGCTGAAAGGAGTTGTTCCTATCAGTAATAGTCTAAATACTCAAGAATTAACACTTCAATTTAATAAAACTTTATTTAGTTCATTATGATTTAAATTCGAATAAAAATAATTGGGCAACTTTTCAAATTTTTCTCATAAAACAAGAACATACTTATGGTAAGAAATTTAGAAAACAGAGAACAGCATAAGAAAGAAAATTAAAATCACTCCTAATTCTGCAATTCAGAAATATACTCTTAACATGGCAGGATCATTTTATCGAATTGTTTTCTGAGTATGGGACATCATATCAGTTCTTATCTGGCTTTATGTTTAAGGTGACCCCATGGTTCTCAGCTGGAAGTGATTTTTGCCCCTTTCTCATCCAGGGGCGTTTGGCAATGTCTAAAAGTATTCTCTTTGTCATATGTGTATTAATGAATAAAAGCAAGGAATTCTGCCTAAATATCCTACAATGTGCAGGACAGCCCACAATGAAGAATTTCTAGCCCCAAATGTCCATAGTGACCTGACCTCATATCACAAAGCATCAGGGCAGCTTTCCCTACCTAAAACAGCCACTGTTATTTGATGCTGCACACAAACACCATGGGAGGAGTAATATTTAGAACAGCATTTAGAAAACCGAATGAAGAGGATACTTGTGAGTCTCCAACCGCAATCTGCACTCCATTGTTCCACTCCAAATCCATGACGTCAATACAACATAATACAAGCATAATTAGAAAACAACATTCCCAAACTGTTAGCCACTTTGCCACACATCCGATTAGCTATTGATATAAGTCATTCTCCATTATATATCCCCAAATTATCTGATTGTATTAAAGATATTTATCCTGACATTTTCCTCCGATTATATGAAATGTCTAAGAGTAGACCAGAAATGATTTTCCTTCCCAGTTTACTCAAACTAAACAATAACCACTTCCACTTCCATCTCTTGGGTCCTCCTGTCCCCCCCACTCCCCACCTCCAGTCCTAAGCTGCCATCCACTTGCGCACTTCGGTTTCACATTCTTTTTCCAATTAGGTTGGAAATACCTGACAAAAGGGAATCAACCTAGGAATTAGAAGACCTGAATTCAGTTTTGTTTCTTATTGGTTACCATTAAATAGGTTCATTAATCTCACTTAGTGTCTTTTGTTTGGATATAAAGTGACCTAATAGCTCCAAGAACCACCCTGATGACCTCAAACAGTTGCTGGGAAGAAACTCTTCAAAGAAGAAAGTGTGTCTTGAAATAGGTAACCAACGAGGACCTACTGGAGAGCACAGGCAGCTATACTCAATATCTTGTACTAGCCTATACTGGAAGAGAATGTAAAAAAGGAATATATATTTATACATGTATAACTGAATCACTTTGCTGTACACCTGAAACTAACACAATGTTGTAAATCAACTATATTTCAATAAAATTTTTTAAAAAAGGAAAATGGGTCTTGAAGTCTCTGAAAATGTTGAGCCACCAGACAAAGTACGTGAAAGTGAAAACACTGTGCTTACAGCAGGAGGCATATAACGTGGCCCTGATGATCTGCATTTCCCAGGACTTGTGTCCTTGTAGTCCCCTCCCCTTGAGTGTGGGCTGGACACATTAATTCATGTCTAAGGATTAGAATATGGCAGAAGAGATGGAACATTAACATTTGGTTATAAAAAGACTGGCTTCTGTCTTGGGTGCTCTCTCGGGTCACTTGCTCTGGGGGAAACCAGTTGTCCTGAGAAGTGGCCTTGTGCAGACATCCACAGGAGCCTTCCAGCTGCCACATGAGTGAGCTCGGAAGCAGAGTCTCCATCATCTGAGCCTTGAGACCCTTGCAGTCCCAGGTAACACCTTTGATTGCAATTAAATCTTCAGAGTAATTCAGCTGAATTTTGTTTTTAACAGTAAAATTAAGACAGATCCAAGGACTCAGGAGAAGAGATACAGAGGGGAGATTTTTTTTTTTAAGTTCTATACTGAATTTTCTGACTTAAGTCCCTGGAGATCTGATCACTGATCAATACCAAATATTGAACAGACAAGGTCAGGCATTTGGTACCCTTGAACAGAAGGCGACTCACTTCCTACTGGCATGGAACTTTTGAAATTTTCAACAATGATGTAGGTTTGATGAAAGAGACGGTTTTTCAGCCTTTTTGCTACTCTGCATTAACATAGCATACTTGGTACAGTGCCTGTATACTTCAGTGATAAATGGCATTCGTGCAGCTTTCCCAAACGCAGAAGGAAAGATAATTAAAACCAAACATCTCATCTCAGAGATGTGTGAAGATTAATAAAATGATCCCTGTAAAGGTCCCTGAGCTTTTGGAAAGAAGAATACACCATACAACATATTACTATGTAGTTTAATTTGTAGTGATGTGAGGCAGTTTATAAGCACTTTACATCAAATGAAAAACATAATTAGTACTCCATTAATGCTTCAAAGGTCATTTTATATACAAGGCAATAAATGTAAAATTTGAGGATTTAATCATAAATTAATTTATTGCACAGCATATGTTATGTATATTAAGAGATATATTTTAGAATTTAACTAATTATAAAAATGATAAAATAAGAACAATGCAGGTAAGCTACTTGATTTTCTTCAATTTAAAACTAGATAAAAAGGCTTTGAAGAATCCTTTACTGCTCTCTTTCTGTGTGAATTCCAAATTAAGGACAGGCTTCTGCAGACAAATACAGTTAAATGTGGAAAAGAACTTTCTTCAACTATGTTTTTGAACTTTCAATCTAGATGCAGTGGATGGGCTAGATTGGAGTAGAGAGAAGGTGTAGGTGAATAGATCAGTTAGGACTGATGCAAAAGTTCACAGAACAGGTCATGGGGTCTAGACTTTGATGGTGATGGTGAAAGTGGAAAGAATGGAGGTGAAAAGGAAATATTGTTTAAGAATTGTCGGGCTTCCCTGGTGGCACAGTGGTTAAGAGTCCGCCTGTCAATGCAAGGGACACGGGTTCGAGCCCTGGCCTGGGAAGATCCCACATGCCGCAGAGCAACTAAGTCCGTGTGCCACAACTGCTGAGCCTGAGCTCTAGAGCCCGCAAGCCACAACTACTGAGCCCACATGCCACAACTACTGAAGCCCACGTGCCTAGAGCCCGTGCTCCACGACAAGAGAGTCCACCGCAATGAGAAGCCCACACACAGCAACGAAGACCCAACACAGCCAAAGATAAATAAATAAATTTATTAAAAAAAAGAATTGTCAGGTCTTGTAACTAACAGTACAAAACAGAAAGCGGTCCTTTTGCTCTAAAGAAACTGCCAGTATGAAGACATGGAAGAGTACTGAGTCCATTCCAGCTGCTGTGACAGAACTCTACAGACTGGTGTCTTATTTATTTCTCCCAGTTCTGGAAACTAAATCCAGGATTATGGCACCAGCAGATTGAGTATTTAGTGAGGGCTTCTTGGTTCATAAATGGGGCCTTCTTGCTGTGTCCTCACAAGGTGGAAGGGGCTAGGTAGCTCTGTAGCACTTTTTTGTAATGGCACTAATACCATGCAATAGGGCCATGGAAGAGAAAACCACAGGCCCAAAATGGCATCACTTGTGCTAAATCCCATGATACCAAACCCAGAGGTCATATTCAACTTAACTGCAGTTTCGACCTTCCTAAGAAATGTAATCTTAATCAACCAGTCTGGAATTTTCTGGTCAGCAAGGGTCACGTAGGCTCTCTCCACACCCCTTCCTTTAAAACCATCCATTTTGGACAACCCCTCACAACACTCTTGTATTATACTTGCTAAATGGGGTGATGCTCGATTCGTGAGCTGCCTAATAAAGTCAATTAGACCTTCAAATTTACTTGGTTCAATTTTGTTTTTTAACAAACTGATGGCAGCAACAAGACCTGAAGTGAACTTCCGACGGCCTTCAGGGGAAAACACAGGCGTGGCTCCCACAAACCCCATTTTGAGTTCATTGTCTTTCTCGCTGTTTCCAAGGGTCTTTGGTGAGGTCCTGTTGGTTGAGCTCTGCTCTCTTTGTATCCAAGCTCCCGCTCTAATTGTCTTTCCAGACCACAATTCTCAGGTTTCTGAGGGGGAAACTCCAGCCTTCAGCTCTGTGCCTGGATTCCATGTTGGAAACTGCTGACAGTTTAGTCTACAGCTCTCCATTTGTTTGAAATCAGTCTGCAGTCCATATTCTGTGAGGTCTGCTGGTTCAACCCTTTCTTCCAGTTCAAAGTACCATGGGAATTATTGGCGGTTACCAGCCAGGGTTGGATTTGGTTCTGATGTAAAAACCTGACTGGGTCTGGGATCAGATTGGGTCTAATTTGAGCTGGACTGGGTCAGTGGGAGGTCTCAGGTGAATATTAAGTAAAGGCTAGCTACTAATGGGAATCTTCAAAGAAAAAAAAAAAGAGCCACAAACATTGGTGGGCACTGACCGAGCACTGAAAGGCTGTTAGAGCACTCACCACCTCCCAACTCTGCAGCAAGTCCCTCTTAGGTATTATTTTGGCTCCAAAAACCCCAAAGGCCTAGATAAAAGAAATGGGTTATTTATATCCAAAGAGTTGAGCATGTCACCTACCAGCATACCTGCTTATTTTATGTCTAAGAATTACAGTCCCCGAAGCTGCAGATATTTAGCAAAATGGCAAAGATTTACTAAAAAAACCTAGAATTGCAAAGACCATTATTTGGAATGTTCCAAATAGATAAGACAATATATAAACTACACTTAAAAATGAGGGCTCCCATATTAAACAGAGTGAATACCTATTGCAATTAGCATGCAGAAGACTCCAAACATTTTCAAAATTCCAAGATAACTTCATTGAAAGATTTGTTGCAAAGGCTAATGAAAAATTAAAAGCACAAAAGTATCTAAAACAACACCTGATCCTCCCACATCTAACCCTCCTAGGGGTTCATTATCAAAACAGTGGTCCAGAAATTGATGTCTCCAATTGTAATTACCTAGGACACTGGAAAAACGATTGTCCTCAAAGCCCCTATACAAACTCGTCAATATTAACTTAAATGCCCACACATGGGCCCCTCCTGAAGTAGACGAAATTCTTAGGGATTTTCTAGTAAACTGATATATTATTCCCTTAAACAGTCAAGAGGAAACTAAAATTAAATTTTATGGGGCTATTCAATACTGCCCAAAATATTTATTGTTTGTCCTGGCTAAAACCTGATGAGTTATTTGAAAGGATTTAATAACTCTATGATCAGAAAGATGGCCAAATTGGAAACTGATATTCAGGGCCTGATAGGAATTTGTTAGGCCTTCTTAAATGTACCCAGAGGAAAAGAAACTTTCCAAAAATAGGTGGATGGGTGTGTCAGTCCTTTTTGTCACTTCCAAAACCTCCCCTATTTATCTCAAAATACTTGTAGGTATTGGGATATTAAAGATAGAATTGTCCTCCAAATATACCCCCAAATTTTCTTGTGGAGGTACCTTTTCTGGGCCTTTGTGATGTAGATTACTACCCCCTTTTTCTCTAGAATCTAAAAGCCATTCTTTGAAATGCAAATGTTTTCATCAGGAAAATAAAGAAAGAGAGAGAGAGAGAGGAAGTATTTGGAAATTAGGCTAATGAGAAATCTTACAAATCTTCTCCAGAAATATGTCTGCATCTGTCTATATGCTGTGTGTGTGTCCATATAGGTATGTCGTAATGGGAGATATTTTTCTACCAGCAGATGGTATTGCCAAAGTTAATTTGTAAAAGAGCTCTGTTTAGTTGGTTTGAAGACAAGCTTTTAAGGATTAGGCATTCTAAAGTAATCAAAAATATAACAGAAACTAACCCAATGCTTTTCAAGTTTACGTAAATAAAACCTAGTTTACGTTTACTAGTTTAATTAAAACAGGCTTGTCCTTAAAGTTATCAACATTGAATATAACGCAGATAAACAACTTTTATTCTACCTCAGTTTATTAGTCTAATAAGTTATGTTATCTCTTTTACAAAATTTGTCAGCCAAAACAACTTAGAATGATGGCTGATTTTGTCTAATGTTTCAAGCAGTTTTCCTGGGTAATCTAAACATAACTGTTAAGGGAAAGTAAGTAAAATCAATGAAAGTAGGATAAAAAGATTTTTCCAGTGAACTTTCCAAATAAGTTTCCTAAATCTTTTCAGCAACCTGAAACCTTAAAGTTTTGCTAAGATTAAGTTAAATGATGAAAATTTATTAAATACCCAGATCATTTTCAAATAATATAAAATAGTGAAGCATTAATTACTGAACACAGGTTGATCTACTTTTGTTGCAGAGAAACTAAAGATAAAATTGGTTCTACTAGTAAACATGTTTTAGGCCACAGTGAAAACCATATTTCTAAAAATTCAGAGTCAAGTAAGTCTCTTACTTGTAAGAGACTTGTAAGTAAGTCAGAAAGAGAAAAATATAGTATAATATCACATATATACAGACTCTAGAAAAATGGTACAGATGACCTTATTTGCAAAGCAGAAATAGAGACACAGACGTAGAGAACAAATGTATGGATGCCAACGGGGGAAGGGGGGATGGGATGGATTGAGAGATTGGGATTAACGTACCTACACTACTATGTGTATAATAGATAACTAATGAGAACCTACTGTATAGCACAGGGAACTCTACTCAGTGCTCTGTGGTGACCTAAATGGGAAGGAAATCCAAAATAAGGGGATACATGTATGTGTACATCTGATTCACTTTGCTGTACAGTAGAAACTAACACAACATTGTAGAACAACTATACTCCAATAAAAATTAATTTTAAAAAAGTATTTGTAAATTTGCCAAACCACAGAATGCTAATGTAAAAGACAGTACATAATTGCTTACCTCTTCATTTTCACTAGAAATTAAAGGTTTCTAAGGGATGAAAATTCTAACATAGGTAACTGAAGTTACTAGAAATAATAAGGGAAACAAGCAAGATAAGTAGGATGTGTTTTGGGGTAAGACAAGGTATGAAGAATGAGATGCATTTTTGCTAGGGGAAATGAGAATATTTTTGTCTAAACTGGAAATTCTAGTTATTAAGGACAGATTTCCCTTGTGCAGTCAAGTTGATTAAAATTTGGATTACTACTATAAGGGTTTTAAAAATTAAGCTCTAGTATCAAGAGTTTACTTATGTAAAACTAGAATTCAATTTTCTTTCATCTGTTAAATAGACAAGTAATCTATTTCATATTGATCTGTGATCTTATTTAGTCAAGTGTCTAAACCTTTTGATACCTTTGACAAACTTCCCTGGAAATCAAATTCTAAAAGTGAAGTCTTTTGACCTCAACTAGCTTTGGAGTTTTCCAGATGGTCCCTGAAATATTTCAAAAGATTTCTTCTCTCTCCTTATAAAAAGAGAGATATTAAGCTAATTAGTTTCATTTGGTATTTTATCAATAAATTGCATGGGAAGCATTGTCAAATAAGTGATGCTCAACCTTTTTGATTAAATTTGTCTAAATCTATGTTAATAATACAAATACTCTAGAAATTGTGTGAGATTCCAAGAAACCTGATATGTCCTGGTACAATTTTACCACTTGTAATTCTAGTTTTTATCTAAAATATTGTATGACATGCTCTGGGACCCCAATAAGAAATGGGCAACAAGTAAACAAACTTCTTAGTGTTGTTCTCTCACCTTCTGAAACTGGTGTCATCAAAACTGAGAGCTACACTAAAAGTTTTGAGCCTGACTATCACGGGTACCCTGGCTGACTTTCAGGCAACAGCAGCAGCAACTGAATCTGTAAAGATTGCGGCACATGTGGATGACATCCATTCTGCTTCTGCAAAAAACGATCCCTCAATGTCAGATATCTGCCATCCTGACGTCTTTGTAATGTGGCAACAAATCTGCTCTTGAATCAGAGAAGTTAAGATGGGTAAACAATGGCTGTAAGTTAAAGGAACAGTCAGGGTTATGGGAAACCCAAGATGGCCACTTGGTTCTTCCTGGCTCCCTGGCAGACCTGATTTTTGTTTTTAGCAATCCTTCACCCATGGCAGTGCATTTAAGAAAAACTAACTTTGTCCCTGGAGCCCTCAGACCTCGTCCCTCTGGACCCTTTGAACACCTGCAGCTTCAGATGTTCATTCCACTGCCACTTAGTATGGGTTCTCAATATACTCTTGTTAACGTGTGTATGCGTGTTTTCCAGATGGGTTGAAGCCTTCCCCTGCTGCAAGACTGATGCCCTCACAGTGGCAAGGACACTGTTAGAAAATGTGTTTCTCATTGGAGGTATACCTTCCACAATCTCCAGTGATCAAGGCACCCACTTCACTGGGCCAATCATATGAGCCTTAACAAAAACCTTGTAAATTTCTTGGAGTTATCACTGTCCCTCTCACCCTCAATCACCAAACAAGGTTGAGAGAACTAATGGAAAAACTGGACTCAAGCAGAATGAGAATTAATAAGAAGGGACTGAATGAACGGACGAGGATGACTATAATGTTACAACTCTGTGTTTGAAATATTGCTGGTTCTTTAATGTTTTTTTCAGATTTAGAGAAATCTTTTCTCTTAAGCTATCAACAATTTGGTAAGATACACCCTTGTGAATAAAGATAAAACATTTACTTATTCTTCCTACCTGATCCTCCAGAATTCAGAAATTCTCAGTGAGTATTCTTATTTCCATGACAGTGTATTTGTTGCATAAGTTCAGTGAGAATCTGTTCTCCTTGTAACAGGACACAGTTAGAAACAACAGGTATGTTACTAAGGATTTGACTAAAATGTCATGTTTGAGAGAAATATGCAGACTCAGATATGATCAGTCAAGGAACTGCTTGGAAAAATCAACCTGGTACCTTGTTTACAAAGTTCCAGCAAAGCAGTCTTAAAAAGAGAACTTATACGGTCAGTCATTATCCAATTGTCTTTGAGGTTTTGTTATACACCTGTAAATTGAACTGGATCATGCATTCTTCTATAGTTTCCTCAAATATCTGGCTAGGACTCACCGAACTAACGTTTCCAATTTTCTCCCACCCTTCCCGTTTGGAATCACTTGAGCCCCCGTGGAAGGGACCTCACAAAGTGCCCCTGACAACTGACACTGCTGAAAAGCCAGAGGGCATTCAGACTTGGGTACATACCTCACAGCAAGGAGGACCCCACCTGGCATCTGATACTGTACAAATGCTGGAGATCTCGGAATCAAATGCATGACTTCATACTCAAACATGAAAACCTTTCTTCTTGTCTTTCCTTTATTCTGACATGTAACACCCTCTCTTCACCCCACTTTCCCCTGGTTAACTAGATCAGATAAGTCCCCATTCACTAAGAAATCTCACCAGCAACACCCATCTTTGTGAGGCATTTAGGATAACTCTTTATTTTAGGCTATGAAATTCTTGTCCCACATGTGCTAAAAACCTGACTGATCCCTGGCTTAAATGAGTAAATGCAGCAATCCTTGTGAATAAATCTATTCCCTGGTTAGGAACAGATACAAATGGGAATATGATCAGAAACCTCTCTTTAACTTGTGGAGACACTGCAGACTCCACTGCTAAAACACTAACTACCCAACGAAAATCATTAGACTTTCTGGCCAAGATTGTTCTTTTTAATAAGGTAGCCCTGTATTATCTTTTAGCTGAGCAAGGAGTTGTGTGTGCTATGGCCAACACCATCTGCTCTACCTGGATTGACATTTCTGAGGAAAACTGAAAGTTACATCGATCACTGAGGAAACCACTTGGTTTAAAGGGGTGACTCCTTCAACGGGGTCTCTCTTTGATTGGTTGGGTCTTGGGGACCATGGCTCTGAAGACCACTGCAAACATTGAGAAATCTTCTGCTAATTATAATCATAATAACTTCCCAGTGCTCTGTATTCCCTCAAAAGTATGTTCACAGCCCACTAACCACCAGATAAATTGTCTCCCTAAGATGGGAACACTGGAAAAGGAATGAAGAGAATGACTTAAAATTTGTGAACCCGGAACTGTGGATAGTACAGAGACTAAACAAAAATCTCATGCCACAGTTCACACCATGGATCAACTAAACTGTAAAGCAGTAGCTGAGAGTGACACCAATGCCTTAATTTTTTATCACATCTCTCTATTAAGCTAAGAGTCTAATCAAAAGGGGAGAATTGTTGAAGAGAAAGTGAAATCACGGGACCAAAATGGTGTCACTTGTGCTAAAGCCTATCAGACCAAGTGTAGACTTAATACCTGACTTAACTGTAGTTTCCACCTGTCCCAGAAATGTAAACTTAACCAACAAATCTGGAATTTTCTGGTCAGCACCAGTGAGGTTATCTGCCATGTGGGTCCTCTTCATCCCTAGAGGAAGAATAAGAAATCTGCATGATAAAAACCTCTGACCTCCCCTTCCCCCCAAAAAAGAAGATGTTCTGGCCTAAAAATATATATATATATATATTTTTTGCTAGTAGCTCCCTTGTCCTCCTTCCTTCTCATAAAAACTTTCCATTTTGTACAATCCCTTGGAGCACCCTTCCACTTGCTAGATGGGATGCAGCTTGATTCATGAACTGCCTAATAAAGAAAATTAGATCTTCAAACTCACTCAGTTAAATTTTGTCCTTTAATAGGGCTCTACCCTTATGACCTTATCACCTGCCAAAGGCTCCACCTCCACCTCACACTAGGCATCGGGTTTCAACATAGGAATTTTGGAGGGGCAAACAGAATTGGACCATAGCATCCCACCCCTGCCCCTCCCCCCAGTTCATGTTCTTCTCATATGTCATCAACTCAAGAGTCCAAATCCAAGGTCTCATAAATATCATCTAAATAAGATGTGGGTGAGACTCCAGCTATGAACCTATAAAATCAAATATGTTATGTGCTTCCAAAATACAGTGATGGGACAGACATAGGAGAGACATCCCCATTCCAAAGGGGAGAAAGAGAAAAGAAAAATGAGTAACAGGTCCAAGGTAACTCCAAAATCTAATGGAGCGAACACTAAACCTAAGTCTCGAGAACAATCCTCCTTGACTTCCAGACCCAGTAGGGCAGGAGCTGGGCCCCCAAGGCTCAGGGCAGTCCTGCCCTCATAAGTTTGCTGGGTGCACACTACACAGCCGCAGTCCTGCAGGTAAGTGCCTGCATTGCTCCCAGTCTAGAATCGCATGCCATGGCCTCTACAGGCTGGGCGGGGGTTGGCCCTGCCCCCATGGCCCTGCTGGGCACTGCCCCGGTGGAGGCTCTCTGCAGTGGCCATACGCCCACAGCAGCCCTCTGACTGGGGTGCATACAAGGCAGCAACCCTGCCAGCTACATCAACCCTGGGTGGCTCCAGGCTGCTCCATCCTTTAAAATCTAGGTGGGGGAGCCAAGCCCCCTGTGCCTTGCTGGACTCGGTGCATGCCCACTGGGGGCTGCTGGAGCCATACCTGGGGCAGCCTGCAAAGTGAGGAGGTGTCCACAGCAGCAGCTTCTCCTTTGAAATTGCTCTGACTCCCAGACCCATGCACTCAGGGCCTGAGATGAGAGGGGCATGATCTCCAAACTGTCTGGGACAACAGGTCCCGGTTTTCATTTAGACAGATGACTAATCTTCCCACCGTCTTGATGAAGAGCTCGTGGTTTCTGTTGAGATGGCCAAACCATGTCAGCATCCTTATCAAATTCGGCCAAACCCTTTCTATTCTCTCCCAAAGAAGCTTTTCCATTCCTTTCCATATGGATAGGCTGATAATTTTCCAAACTCAAATTCTGCTGCCTTTCTGATGAACAATTTCGTCTTTTTTCTCTCTTCTCATATTTTACTATAAGGATTCACGAGAGGCCAACATTTTGCTTAAATATTTCCTCAGCTGAATAGCCAACCTCATCGCTCACAAGTTCTTCTTTCCACAAAACACTAAGACATGAGCAAAATTCAGCCTTTCTACTTTATAAAAAGGATCACCTTTCCTTCAGTTTCTAATGACATATTTCTCGTTTCTGTCTAAGACCTCATCAAAATGGCCTTTACCACCAAATTTCTACCAACATGCTGTTCATGACCCTTAGATATTCTCCAAGAAGATGGTGGCTGTTTCTAGCTCCAAACTCTTCCAGCCTCTACCCAGTACCTGATTCCAAAGCTGCTTCTACATTTTCAGGTGTGCAGCACCTCTACTTCTTGATACCAATTTTCTGTACTAATCAGGGTTCTCCAGAGAAACAGAACCAATAGGAGATCTATCTATCTATCTATCTATCTATCTAGATATATATCTTGACTTAAAAATAAAATGCACAACGTAAGAGCTGTGAGTTGAGTTTCTTCAGTGTCTTACTGAGGACTATAGCCCAGGAGACAGCATTTCAGATAGCTCTGAGGAACTCCTCCAAAGAGGTAAGGAGGGAGGTCAGTATATATGTGATTTTTGTGAAGAGGGTACATGCAATCATACACACATCTCAGTATAAGGTTGCCGCTAGCCATGAGGAACAGATATCCTAGTTAATGGGTTTAGTGCTTTTCTAAGTATGGGAAGATGCAAGAATCCAGGTTTATAAAAAATTTCTCCTGAAAATATCTAACTATCCAGAGGCCTGTTCTGACAATCCTCCTAGAGCACAGAGTGCCTCATTCCTGATCTCTGTCCTGAATTCCTTTCAGGATGTGTTGACTGTCAGCAACTGCAGTAGCTACTGACTTAATTCTTATAGAACTGAGTTTCTGGCAATATATAAGAGGAGACTAATTACATAAATTGGCTCAGGTGGTTTCAGAGGCAGAGAAGTCCTATGAGCTACATCTGCAAGCTAGAGAACCAGGAAAGCCGGGAATTCAGTATGAGCCCTAAGACCTGAGCATTGAGGGGCTGACAGTGTAAGTCAGGATCTGAGCCTGAAAGCCTGAGAACTGGGAGTGCTGATGTCCAAGGGCAGGAGAAGATGGATGGTTCAACTCCAGGAGACAGAGAGAGAATTAGCCCTTCTTCTGCCTTTTGGTTCTATTCAGGCCATCAGTGGACTGGCCCGCCCATACTGGGGAGGACCATCTTGTTTACTCACTTCACCAATTCAAATGCTAATCTCTTCAGAAAATACCCTCAAATACACACCTAGAAATAATGTTTTACCAGTTATCTGGGCATCTCTTACCCGCTCAAGTTGACCCATAAAATTAAGCATCTCAAATGCCATCCAAAGAGCTTTCTGTGATGATGGAAGTGTCCTACACCTGCACTGTCCAATGTGGTAGCTACTAGACACAAGTGACTATTGAGCCCTTGAAATGTGGCTACTGCACCTGAGGGGGCTGAACTTTCCATTACATTTTATTTCAATTAATTGTAATTAAAATTAAAAAGTCTCTTGTGGCTAACGGCTACCATACTGGTCAGTGCAAATCAAGAAGAATTAATAGCATCAAAAGGGCCATTCGTAGGAAAAGGGAAGGCAGAGACAAGAGTTTGCTTGGGAAAAAGTAGGGGGCACCGATAATGCATGAGTATATCCCATAAGAAAATAGTACATGGTAACATCATGTGGTGAAAAAGTAGGATAAGAACTACAAGCCATCCTTTAAAAAATGTAAAATCCCTGTTATTTTTAGCGCCCTTCAGGGTTCACTCTTTGCAGTCTCTTTTTCTCTGTAAGTACCATTCTCCTCATACACATTCCATTCACACCACGTATTGACAGCCGAACACACTACCCAGGAGGTCATGTGAGGGAGGAAAAATTCAGCCCTTGTAAAAGCAAGCAGATACTAAAATATCAGGGGCAGAATTTCGTGGAGTGAATCTATCCTACTTCCTTGAGGTCATCATACTGACACTTATTAAAGGCACGTGATTTCATTATGTGAGCACTGAGCAGTCCACGATACAGTCAGAGTTGACGTGTGGAATAAAATTCAGAGAACAGTAATAAAGGCTTTTCACAGTTGCAATAATAACTCATAAAGGAACAGATATCTGGTGCAAGAAATGTTTTAGGTTACAGCTGCTAACTTAAAAGAATATGAGTATATCATGCTTCTCTTCCCCGTTTTCAGATTTCCAAAACTTCCCTGAGGTTATGTATAATTAAACAGCTTACTATCTACTGGAAGTTCGCATTTTTTGTTTTACTTTAGCTACTGTGGTTCTGTATTATATTTGAAACTGAAAATACTATGCATAATAAAAATTAACGTGAATAATGGGAACTTTTCAGGTTTTTTTTTTTAATCTCAATGGATTTTGTAAAAGGTACAAAGTATTAGATCTGTGTACTCGGTAATAATTTATTTATACCATGGGTATGTTTGTACACAAGTTGATTACTTCTGTATTTTTGCTTTTGATCAGCAAACAGCTTTCAAAAACAGGTATACTTTAGCAGTATGCTGTTATACGTAAGCATAATAATGAAACTGTTTACCAAGTTCACCCCAAAAGGTATGAGCTTTCATCTTATATATGATTAGGGCTTTATCATGACATGATGTTACAGTATAAGGCCCTTCCCAGCTTTAATATTCTATGAGCCTATGGTGTTCAAAATGTGAGAACGCCACACTTTGCACATTAGACCGGTTTTCAGGTCACAGTTTCAAAAACAAAAAGTCTGTTAGATGGGTTTCTATGCTCTTCACGGTGGTGATGTAGAGGCATGATGGGTTCAATTCACCCTGTGCTCCCATGAGGATATATCCCTCTAACGCAGTGGTTTTCATACTATGTTATTATCCAGGCTGCAGGGAGATAGGGGAACACACTGCAGGTAGGTCTCCAAGCTTCTCAGCTTTTGCCTGAACCCAAACAGCTTGGTTTTTAATGTTTAAGCTATTGACATTCCTGGTAAGGTTTTGTTTTAAAAAGTGGTTCTGTTATTAAAACCAAAGAACAAGGGCTTCCCTGGTGGCGCAGTGGTTGGGAGTCCGCCTGCCGATGCAGGGGACATGGGTTTGTGCCCCGGTCCAGAAAGATCCCACATGCCACGAAGCGGCTGGGCCCGTGAGCCATGGCCGCTGAGCCTGCACATCCAGAGCCTGTGCTCCACAATGGGAGAGGCCACAACAGTGAGAGGCCCACGTACCGCAAAAACAAACAAACAAAAAAAACAAGAATAAAAAGGAACACAATATTGCAAACACACACACACTCACTATACCCATACAGACGTGTATGCTCACTCAGCATGCATCTGTGATGACTTCTTCCCCATCTGACCCTCCAGATCCACTGGCTGCCCATCTGACCCTGCCCTGTATTCCAAGAGGCTGACCTGTAGGGACAAGTCATGAGTTGCCCTGTGCACAGTCCCGTGGCTCCCGTGGAGGTTTAGGCAACAGGAAGCCCATTCAGGAGCCTCCAGAG
This sequence comes from Mesoplodon densirostris, assembly GCF_025265405.1. Lineage (NCBI taxonomy): Eukaryota > Metazoa > Chordata > Mammalia > Artiodactyla > Ziphiidae > Mesoplodon > Mesoplodon densirostris. The sequence goes on from NC_082674.1 coordinate 68,810,807, forward strand.
CAGGAGAGGTGGAAATTAGATGTTTCTTTCTCCTCTCTCACCAAGGAGTCCAGGGGGATGGCTGTGTCCCTCAAGTAGTCTACTCCCCAGAATTGCCCTCTCCAAGGCCACTGGCCACTCATGTCAGGACTGTGCACTACCCTTTCTGATCCCCTAAACCCTGCCCAGAACTCTGTAAGGAGTGTTTCATTAGACTCTCCTCAAGTGACCCAGGCTGAGAGTGCCATTTGTTTCTCGCTGGGACCCCAAGTAATACACACTTACTTCTGCACACACATCATCATGTGCACACATGAGTGTACACACATGCATACACACGCACACACAGAGAAAACTCCCACCTCCATGCAAACTACCACAACATCAACCTCACCGTAAACAAAGGAAAGAGAAGATGCTCATCTCTCCAATTTGTTAATTTCTCTAAATGGATATTTTTCCTGGAATTACATAGAAAATTCACTTTTAAAGAGATGCAGTGTTTTTTAATGTCAGAATAAAAGTTTATTCAATTCTTCAGTTTTTTAAAAGTCCTCTTTATTGTAATTTGAACTGGGCATACCCTTCAAATCAGCAATTACACTTCTAGTAAAATATCCTTTGAAAATGTGCGAGCGGACATCAATGTATGCTTAAGGATGTATATAATAGGGGAAGAGCAGCATTATATAACATTTTTTTACTTGGGAAAATCCTTAATGGCAATCCTTAGGGAACCAAATTTTGGTATGTTTACACTATGTAATACTATGGAGAGAATATAAAGAATAAGAACATGATCTGAAATGGAAAGAGGTTGCAACAAGTTGAATTACTGATAATACATATAGTATTATTCCTATTTATAAAATGATTACACACCTCTGGGTATATTTATACATGTTAAGTCATGTGGGTGGTTCTGGAAGGTGTTTTGCATGGTTGTCTCTGGAGAGAAAAGTTGGACAGTGGAGGTGGGGTGGCAGGTGGCAGATGGGGACTGTATTCAACTGTAAATCAGTGAGAGGAGCTCTAATTATGTGATAGAAAATACCCCCAACATATGAATCAAAACTATGTATTCCCAAACACTACTTTTTCACCTCTTAATCATTTAGTGTAAAAAATATCAATATGTAAAAGCAAGTACACCTGTACTTAACCGTGTCTGTTTATATTGAATAGAATTGCATAAGTGGGCAGTATTTTTTTTTTTTTTTTTTTTGTGGTACACGGACCTCTCACTATTGTGGCCTCTCCCGTTTTGGAGCACAGGCTCTGGACGCGCAGGCTCAGTGGCCATGGCTCACGGGCCCAGCCGCCCCGCGGCATGTGGGATCTTCCCGGACTGGGGCACGAACCCGTGTCCCCTTCATCGGCAGGCGGACTCTCAACCATTGCGCCACCAGGGAAGCCCAAGTGGGCAGTTTTATTTGTTGGTTTTCTTTTACTTTTTTGCAGTCTCACATGTTGCTAACTCATGCTGCCAAAAGCTCCTATTGGTGTTTTAACCATTTTTTGGAGGGGGAGGTAAACGCCCTAAGTTATTTGACTCTTTTTACATAGTTTAAAATTCATATTTTATCAAGTTATAACTATTTTCTCCTTAACAATAATTATTAGCCAAACAAAGACTATCACTCTATTGTGTGTTTATGGAGAAAAATAAAAATTCAGAGAGGTCACAATGTAAAATCATAGTGAGAGATATTTCTCTCTTCTTTAATTTTCAAGTGTTTTGCAAATTTTCCAAAATATTTTTCAAACAATAGCAAAGAGAATATAATAGCTATTCTTTCATCTGGTCTGGAAGTTTATATATTCTTCATGTAAAGTGCTCTATCAATGCTACTGAATTATTTTGTGAGGTGAAAATATGGCCAAATAGGAAAATTAGATATCATTTGCTATGAAGAAATTAAAATATCAAGGCAACATACTTTAGAAAGCAACTAAAATTGCTCAAATCCTACAAAGAATGTTGTAAAAAAAAAAACTTAGTATAACAGTAGTTATCAACATGCGAACTAGTGTAAAATATTTACTTTAGGCTTATTTAGTTTCAGATATTTTACTTAAAGTTAGAGAAAACATTTAAAATAGAGTTAAATGCCCCCCCAAAATCCGAATTGGTATGACTGTTTTAATATGAGCCAAAGAAATAGTTGCAAAAGCATCAAAACAAATAAATAAAAAACTGACCTGGGGCACATTCATAGAAAACATTCAAAAATGTTGATGAGAAGCTTGACAGATAAAAACTTCAAAATGCTTAAATTTTTGGAAAACTTTCCAGCAATTCTTGGAAATGGTCCATACGTAAAATGTAAAAGTTGATTGCAAAATAGTCTTTTACATTTATTTAACAGTAATTTTCTGGTAAGTCATCTACTTTGAATCTCTGAGTGATTGTAGGGGATTCAGGAGAAGAAAGAAGAGAAAATTAGGCAGGAGTCCCATGATGATAGACCTTGTATACCATCCTAAGCCATTTGTTATGGGGAGGGTTATTGTGGAATTTTGTGAGTGATTGAGGTTATTTGATATGCACTTTGAAATGATTTCTTTAGCATCAAGTTGAAGTAAGGTGGGGACAAGATCAACATCACACAATAAGTCAAGTTAGGAAACCATTAAGATAATCCAGCAGAAGAAAAAAAAGAATGTACAAAGCTGAATGAGCAGAATCAACAAGATTTGAATATTGGGTATGTGGGAAGGGAGTCTATTATAACTTCCCATCTTGAGCAATGTGTGGGTACGAGAAGAAGGACCTCCCTGTCCTCCAGGTTGCCATTTTCCATTATCCTTTCTGCATCAGCCTCTCCCTACAGAGATGGGGGTCCAGTTGTGGCTGGAGACCAAGAATTTATAGTGATGCCCATGTAGGGGAGCAAACTTTGCCACCCCAAAATGTCTCTTTGGCGTGTGGATTATTTTGATCTGAAAGCAATCAAAGCCCCAAAGACCCAGGAAGTATTTTTTTGACCTCCCCCTTAGCTGCCTAAAGAATTTATATAGAGGGCTTGTTCCTGGAATAGACTATCATCAGAGATACTTGCAAAAAACAAAAGCTAGGTAGGGTGGGGTAAACTCTTTGAGATCAGAGTCCTCTCTGTGTCCCACTGTCTCTGCCTGGCCCAGAAAGCATTTATTTACCAAACACTTGCTGTTCCATCCCCACATCAAGTCAATTACCTCCCTCCCCTTTGAAGGGCCAAACTACTACCCCCAACATCCTCCTTTGCCTTTAGCTGAAGACGGTATTTAAGGTGAGGGTTTCAGTCACTTTGGAGACTTACTCAGTTTTCCTGAGTCTCTCCCATGTATACATGTTGTTAATTTTTTGTGTGATTTTCTCCTGTTAATCTGCTTCATGTCAATTTAATTCTTAGCCAGAAGAACATAGTGGGGTAGAGGAAATTTCTTCCTCCCCAATAGCTGGCGACGAGGATGGGATATAACTTTATTGTCTGGACACTGCTCACCCCAAAGATGCTGCACTTAAGAGATGCTGGAACAGCAACAAAAGCCATCAGAAGGTGAGAAGTCTGACCATGTCCATCAGCCTCCTGGACCTCTGCCTGCAGGGTCTGTTGGAAACAAGACGGGTAAGAGTTTTTCTCTTTTCTAAAATTAGATTAGCAGGAGAAAATAGTTGTAGGGCTAGGTCCTTGGAAACTTTTGTTGGATTTTCTCCTGCTAATAGATCTCATGTCAATTTAAATTCTTAGACCAGCCAGAAGAACCTAGAAGGGTAGAGGAGAATTTCTTCCTCCCCGACACAAGTTATCAAGGTTAAGGACCCTAATATAGTCAGGGTTTGCCTCCTGGTCCTTTCTCAGGAGGACAGAGTACTGGTTTTCTTTCTCACCCTGACCCTGACTTGTCTAGATCCTTTCAGAGACTGTGACCCCCCAGGGAATAACTGCCAAGCAGGGAGGCATCATGTCACTGGCAGCGTAGATGTGTGGCCCACGTTTTAGGAAATATAGTTCCTGAAAGTCGAGCAAGGTGGGCAGATGCAGAAAGCACAGAATCTTTAGAAGTAGTTGATGCTGTTCTCGTCTCTGACAACACAGATCTATTAGGAAATCAAGCAGCAGGTGGGAGGAGGCACCCCACATCAGGCAGAGCTGCCATTGGAGGAACACCAACTGAAAAAGGGAACTGGAGTAGGAGCGTCTTAATATGAACCAGGCTTCCACTGCAGGCCTGCGGAGCACCAGTCATCCCCCAGTAGGTGGAGAGGGCAGCCAAGAAAAATCAACCTTGTGAACAAACCATCTAAGTGGATTACCCCACCTTTCAGCATGGTTAAATAAGAAAACAGAAATAATATTAGTGAGACAGAAAAATTCCCAACCTGAAGAACAAGGGAAGCAGAAGAGTATCTAGAGGAAGAACATTCAGTAAAAATGACACATGGCAGCAACTAGAAGGAAACTCAAGCCAAATCCTCAAGAGCAGCGAGAAGACAGGCCTCTATAAACCAGAAGCTCTGAACAGTGAGGAGGGACAGGTCACGTTAATAAGCAACAACAGGGCTTCCCTGGTGCCGCAGTGGTTGAGAGTTCGCCTGCCGATGAAGGGGACACGGGTGCGTACCCCGGTCTGGGAAGATCCCACAAGCCGCGGAGTGGCTGGGCCCATGAGCCATGGCCGCTGAGCCAGCGCGTCCGAAGCCTGTGCTCCGCAATGGGAGAGGCCACAACAGTGAGAGGCCCGCATACCACAAAACAACAACAACAACAACAACAACAACGGATAAAATCAAGCAAAATGAAAAGGGAAAGGGCTTTTTATAAAGAGGACTAACAAGGAAGCTAAAAATGCAAACTAAAATAAAATCCAGATTCAATACAATGAAGAACAGAACCGTTAAGGTAGGAATCTAATCAGTGATAGGACAAATTTGAGAAGCTCTTCCAAAGCACAAGAAAAGCTTAAAGAAAGGAAGTGTGATTAGTACAGACATCATTTCTGTTCTTGAAGAAGAGATGAAAGCAAATAGATGAGAAACTATAATCAAAGAGATGGAAGAGTCCTAGCTAGACTGATTTACAGTTGCTCACCTTACTGAGGCAAAATTAATTAAAAATATTTCCACAGGTGGTATTCCTGAACAGAGAGAATTAAAAATATGCCATTTTGCTTTCACTCTGAAAACGAGAGCAATAAAAGAGTAAGGATAATATTCATAATTTAAAGTATTACATTTATTGATATCTTATGTTGTGCTAGTAATGCTTCTAGGAACTTTATGTGTATTCATTCATTTCATTATCTATTATTATTTCTGTTTTGCAGATAAGGAAACTGAGTCAGAGAAAGGGCAAGCAACTCAACAAAATCACACAGCTAGCAAACATCAGAAGTGGAATACAAAGCCAAGTGCTCTAACTATAGCTTTATGTCTTGAAGAATATTTTTAAAAAATACAGAAAACAGAATATATACCTTCAGAAAAGTGAAGAAGATGAAAACAAAAAAAAACAATATGTGTATTCCAAAATAAATAAACAGATATAACAAGCAAGTATATGGACACACACACAGAACAAAAAGCACAAAGATGACACAAGTAAAACTGAATGCAACATTATAATAAAAAAATCAATCAATTAACTTTCTATTATGGATAAAAAGGCTTTATTAAGCAAAAACCAAATTCCAGCAATGTACGGTGATCCCTTGGTATCCCTGGGGGATTGGTTCCAGAACCCCTACAGATACCAAAATTTGGGGATGCTCAAGTCCCTTATATAAAATAGCATAGTATATGCAAATAACCTATGCACATCTCCTGTGTACTTTAAATTATCTCTATATTACTTATAATACCTAACACCATGTAAATGCTATGTAAATAGTTGTAAATACAGTGTAAATGCTAGTAGATAACTATTTTGCCTGCATGCTTGCAAATTCAAGGTTTACTTTTTGGAACTTTCTGAAATTTTTTTTCAAATATTTTTAATCCACAGTGGGTTGAATCTGTGGATACGGAGCCAACTGATACAGAGGACTGGCTGCATTTCTTGGGAAAAATACACCAAATACAGAGAGATGTAAAAAATGGAAGGAAGTGACAGGATAGGAAAAGATAGATCTGACAAGTGCAATAAAGGGAAATCAGAAATTGCAGTATTAACATCAAAGAAAACTGAATTCAAAATAAAAAATTTGAACTTCCCCAGTGGTCCAGTGTTTAAGGCTCCACGCTTCCACTACAGGGGGCATGGGTTCGATCCCTGGTCAGGGAAGTTCCACATGTCGTGCAGTGCAGCCAAAAAACAATAAAATAAGATAAAATAAAATAAAAAATTTAAAAGAGGCAAGGGATAATTTTTCTAAAAAGTAAACTTCTCAAAGGAGATATAATCCCAGGGACAATTCACTTCCTAAAAGCTTATAGGCATCACATACATTTTTACTAAAACATATTCGTTATAAACTACCATTTATATAACACTAAGAGAAATGAACAAATAAAGATGACACTAATATACTATCATTGAATGATCTAATAAATGAAAAATAATCTGGAAGAGATAATTAATACCATTAATCAATGAGAGGAGGATTCAGTAGAGAGAGAAGCTGACAGATCATGCAGTTGCAACTGAGTTCTCAGTTGAACCTATAGAGCTCTGGAGCTGGGACAGCCTTCCAGAACTGTCCCAAATTAATTCAAGGAGCCTGGGTTTGTGAATCCCTGCATCAGCCAGGCATTAGCCACAGGCAATGCCCAGTTAGAGAACCAGTTGTGAGCCTCCAGCAGCTGATATTCCCAGCAGCCTGAGTAGGAGTACAACCATATCCTAGACAAAGTGTAGAGATGTTGCTGGAAGAGGGTGGCCTTTACAAAACAACCTCCAGAAAGGCCTAGGGATGTCTTCTCACCCAAAAAATGTGTGTGGAAGTGATGTTTGCGCTTTGGGGCCTGGTGGTTAAGAAACAGGCATGCCTTCCTACATTGCAGGTTATGGCTGTCACAGAAAACAACTCCAAGATCCCAGTGGTAAACACAATACAAGTTTATCTCTTGCTAATGCAGTGTCCACTGTGCATCCAGACATTTCTCCAGGGCAGCTGTTCTCCATCTGCTGATTCAGGGATCCAGTCTGCTTCAATTGTGAGGCATCCACATTCACCGTGCAGAAGAGAGACGGGGAAAGTGAATTGTGCCTGGGATTTCATTATCTCTGTCTGGAAGTGACGTGCATTATTCCCACTAACATTTCAGGGGCCAGAACTGATCTAACTAACACCACATAATGGTAAAGGGCAGAGAAGTATCGTCTTCCAGGAGCAAGGAATAAGAAATGGAATCCGGGGAATCTACCTCTCCACTCCTTTTTGACTGTCTGCTAGCTGGAGGGAAATGACTACTACAGAGGTACAATAATTGATCCAGGATGTACTTTTATAACCACAGCAACTAGACCACTGTCTGGCAGCTAGTGGGTGCTCCGGGTTTGTTGTTAAATATGTAGCTGACTGACTACCTGAGTAGATGGATAAACTAGCAAAAACAAGAGCAGCCAAAATATCCATCCATGCTCGCAGCTTTAGCAAAAGCTCTGTTGGTCACTGCTGCTCTTAGGAAAACTATACTTTTCAGCTTGACTTTCAAGACCTCCCACGATGTGACATAACCCTTCCTCTAGGGTCATATCTGACCACTTGTGCACAAGTAGTTTGCAATATAGTTATCCAAAACTGTTCATCATTCCTTCAACAATTATTGTGTCCTTTCTCACACTTCTGAGCTTGTGTCCAGGCTGCAACCTCTGCCTGGAATGCCATTTCTCTCCTTATGCTCCTAGCAGCTCATTTTTTTTTAACATCTTTATTGGAGTACAATTGCTTTACAATGGTGTATTAGTTTCTGCTGTACAACAAAGTGAATCAGCTATAACTATACATACATCCCCATATCTCCTCCCTCTAGCATCTCCTTCCCATCCTCCCTATCCCACCCCTCTAGGGGTTCACAAAGCACTGAGCTGATCTCCCTGTGCTATGCGGTTGCTTCCCACTAGCTACCTATTTTACACTTTAGTGTATATATGTCCATGCCACTCTCTCACTTCATCCCAGCTTACCCTTCCCCCTCCCCATGTCCTCAAGTCCATTCTCTACATCTGCATCTTTATTCCTGTCCTGCCCCTAGGTTCTTCAGAACTATTTTTTTTTTAGATTCCAAATATATGTGTTAGCATAAGGTATTTGTTTTTCTCTTTCTGACTTACTTCACTCTGTATGACAGACTCTAGGTCCATCCACCTCACTATAAATAACTCAATTTCATTTCTTTTTATGGCTGAGTAATATTCCATTGTATATATGTGCCACATCTTCTTTATCCATTCATCTGTCAAAGGAGACTTAGGTTGCTTCCATGTCCTGGTTATTGTAAATAGTTCTGCAATGAACATTGTGGTACATGACTCTTCTTGAATTGAGGATTTCTCAGGGTATATGCCCAGTAGTGGGATTCCTGGATCGTATGGTAGTTCTATTTTTAGGTTTTTAAGGAACCTCCTTACTATTCTCCATAGTGGCTGTATCAATTTACATTCCCACCAACAGTGCAAGAGGGTACCCTTTTCTCCACACCCTCTCCAGCATTTACTGTTTGTAGATTTCTTGATGATGGCCATTCTAAGCGGTATGAGGTGATACCCCATTATAGTTTTGATTAGCATTTCTCTAATTAGTGATGTTGAGCATCCTTTCATGTGTTTGTTGGCAATCTGTATATCTTCTTTGGAGAAATGTCTATTTAGGTCTACTGCCCATTTTTGGATTGGGTTGTTTGTTTTTGATATTGAGCTGCATGAGCTGCTTGTATATTTTGGAGATTAATCCTCTGTCAGTTGCTTCATTTGCAAATATTTTCTCCCATTGTGAGGGCTGTCTTTTTGTCTTGCTTATGGTTTCCTTTGCTGTGCAAAAGCTTTTAAGTTTCTTTAGGTTGCATTTGTTTATTTTTGTTTTTATTTCCATTTCTCTAGGAGGTGGGTCAAAAAGGATCTTGCTGTGATTTACGTCATAGAGTGTTCTGCCTATGTTTTCCTCTAAGAGTTGGATAGTGTCCGGCCTTACATTTAGGTCTTTAATCCATTTTGAGCTTTTGTATATGGTGTTAGGGAGTGTTCTAATTTCATTCTTTTACATGTAGCTGTCTAGTTTTCTCAGCACCACTTACTGAATAGGCTGTCTTTTCTCCACTGCATATTCTTGCCTCCTTTATCAAAAATAAGGTGACCATATGTGTGTGGGTTTATCTTAGGACTTTCTATCCTGTTCCATTGATCTATATTTCTGTTTTTGTGCCAGTACCATACTGTCTTGATTACTGTAGGTTTGTAATATAGTCTGAAGTCTGGGAGCCTGATTCCTCCAGCTCCGTTTTTCTTTCTCAAGGTTGATTTGGTATTCGGGGTCTTTTGTGTTTCCATACAAACTGTGAAATTTTTTGTTCTAGTTCTGTGAAAAATGCCAGTGGTAGTTTGATAGGGATTGAATTGAATCTGTAGATTGCTTTGGGTAGCATAGTCATTTTCACAATGTTGATTCTTCCAGTCCAAGAACATGGTATATCTTTCCATCTGTTTGTATCATCTTTAATTTCTTTCATCAGTGTCTTATAATTTTCTGCATATGGTCTTATGTCTCCTTAGCTAGGTTTATTCCTAGGTATTTTATTCTTTTTGTTGCAATGGTAAATGGGAGTGTTTCCTTAATTTCTCTTTCAGATTTTTCATCATTAGTGTATAGGAATGCAAGAGATTTCTGTGCATTAATTTTGTATCCTGCTACTTTACCAAATTCATTGATTAGCTCTAGTAGTTTTCTGGTAGCATCTTTAGGATTCTCTATGTATGTTATCATGTTATCTGAAAACAGTGACAGTTTTACTTCTTTTACGAGTTGGATTCCTATTATTTCTTTTTCTTCTCTGATTGACGTGGTTAAAACTTCCAAAACTATGTTGAATAATGGTGGTGAGACTGGGCAACTTTGTCTTGTTCCTGATCTTAGAGGAAATAGGTTCATTTTTTCACCACTGAGAATGATGTTGCCTGTGGGTTTGTCATATATGGCCTCTATTATGCTGAGGTAGGTTCCCTCTATGCCTACTTTCTGGAGTGTTTTTATCATAAGTGGGTGTTGACTTTTGTCAAAAGCTTTTTCCACATCTGTTGAGATCATATGGTTTTTATCCTTCAATTTGTTAATATGGTATATCACGATTGATTTGCATATATTGAAGAATCCTTGCATTGCTAGGATAAACCCCACTTGACCATGATGTATGATCCTTTTAATGTGCTGTTGGATTCTGTGTGCTAGTATTTTGTTGACGATTTTTGCATCTATGTTCATCAGTGATATTGGCCTGTAGTTTTCTTTTTTTGTGACATCTTTGTCTTGTTTTGGTATCAGGGTGATGGTGGCCTCGTAGAATGAGTTTGGGAGTGTTCCTCCCTCTGCAATATTTTGGAAGAGTTTGAGAAGTATAGGTGTTAGGTCTTCTCTAAATGTTTGGTAGAATTTGCCTGTGAAGCCATCTGTTCCTGAGCTTTTGTTTGTTGGAAGATTTTTAATCAGTTTCAATTTCAGTGCTTGTGGTTGGTCTCTTTATATTTTCTATTTCTTCCTAGTTCAGTCTTGGAAGGTTGTGCTTCTCTAAGAACTTGTCCATTTCTTGCAGGTTGTCCATTTTATTGACATATAGTTTTTTGTAGTAATCTCTCATGATCCTTCATATTTCTGCAGTGTCTGTTGTTACTTGTCCTTTTTCATTTCTAATTCTGTTGATTTGAGTCTTTTCTCCTTTTTTCTTGATGAGTTATGGTAATGGTTTATCAATTTTGTTTATCTTCTGAAAGAACCAGCTTTTAGTTTTATTGATCTTTGTTATTGTGTCCTTCAGTTCTTTTTCATTTATTTCTGATTTGATTTTTATGATTTACTTCTTTCTGCTAACTTTGGGTTGTTGTTTTTTTTTCTTCTTTCTCTAATTGCTTTAGTTGTAAGGTTAGGTTGTTTATTTGAAATGTTTCTTGTTTCTTGAGGTAGGATTTTATTGCTATAAACTTCCCTCTTAGAACTGCTCTTCCTGCATCCCATAGGTTTTGGGTCATCGTGTTTTCATTGTCATTTGTGTCTAGGTATTTTTTGATTTCCTTTTTGATTTCTTCAGTGATCTCTTGGTTATTTAGTAGTGTATTCTTTAGCCTCCATGTGTTTGTATTTTTTACAGTTTGTTTTCCTGTAATTGACATCTAGTCTCATAGCATTGTGATCAGAAAAGATACTTGATGTGATTTCAATTTTCTTAAATTTACCAAGGCTTGATTTGTGACCCACGATATTATCTATCCTGGAGAATGTCCCATGAGCACTTGAGAAGAAAATGTATTCTGTTGTTTTTGGATGAAATGTCCTACAAATATCAATTAAGTCCATCTTGTTTAATGTGTCATTTAAAGCTTGTTTCCTTATTCATTTTCATTTTGGATGATCTGTCCATTGGTGCAAGTAGGGTGCAAAATCCCCTACTATGATTGTGTTACTGTCGATTTCCCCTTTTATGGATGTTAGCATTTGCCTTATGTAGTGAGGTGCTCCTATATTGGGTGCATAAATATTTACATTGTTATATCTTCTTCTTGGATTGAGCCCTTGATCATTATGCAGTGTCCTTCTTTGTCTGTTGTGACAGTCTTTATTTTAAAGTCTATTTTGTCTGATATGAGAATTGCTCCTGCAGCTTTCTTTTGATTTCCATTTGCATGGAATATCTTTTTCCATCCCCTCACTTTCAGTCTGTATGTGTCCCTAGGTCTGAAGTAGGTCTCTTGTAGACAGCATATATACAGGTCTTGTTTTTGTATCCATTCAGCCAGTTTCTGTCTTTTGGTGGGAGCATTTAATCCATTTACATTTAAGGTAATTATCAATATGTATGTTCCTATTACCATTTTCTTAATTATTATGGGTTTGTTTTTGTAGGTCTTTTCCTTTTCTTGTGTTTCCCCCCGAGAGAAGTTCCTTTAGCATTTGTTATAAAGCTGGTTTGGTGGTGCTGAATTCTGTTAGCTTTTCCTGTCTGTAAAGGTTTTAATTTCTCCATCGAATCTGAATGAGATCCTTGCTGGGTAGAGTAATCTTGGTTGTGGGTTTTTCCCTTTCATCACTTTATATATGTCCTGCCATACCCTTCTGGCTTGCAGAGTTTCTGCTGAAAGATCAGCTGTTAACCTTATGGGGATTCCCTTGTATGCTATCTGTTGTTTTTCCCTTGCTGCTTTTAATACTTTTTCTTTGTATTTTACTTTTGATAGTTTGATTAATATGTGTCTTGGAGCATTTCTCCTTGGATTTCTCCTGTATTGGACTCTCTGCACTTCCTGGACTTGATTAACTATTTCCTTTCCCATATTAGGGATGTTTTCAACTATAAACTGCAAATATTTTCTCAGTCCTTTTTTTTTTTCTCTTCTTCTTCTGGGAGTCCTATAATTTGAATGGTGGTGCGTTTAATGTTGTCCCAGAGGTCTCTGAGACTGTCCTCAATTCTTTTCATTCTTTTTTCTTTATTCTGCTCTGCAGTAGTTATTTCCACTATTTTATCTTCAGGTCTCTTATCTGTTCTTCTGCCTCAGTTATTCTGCTATTGATTTCTTCTAAAGAATTTTTCATTTCATTTATTCTGTTGTTCATCATTGTTTGTTTGCTCTTTAGTTCTTCTAGTTCCTTGTTAAATGTTTCTTGTATTTTCTCCATTCTATTTCCAAGATTTTGGATCATCTTTACTATCATTACTCTGAATTCTTTCTTAGGTAGACTGCCTAGTTCCCCTTCATTTGTTTGGTCTGGTGGGTTTTTTACCTTGCTCCTTCATCTGCTGAGTATTTCTCTGTTGTCTCATTTTGCTTAACTCACTGTGTTTGGGGTCTCCCTTTCACAGGCTGCAGGTTCGTAGTTCCCGTTGTTTTTGGTGTCTGCCCCCAGTGGGTAAGGTTGGTTCAGTGGATTGTGTAGGCTTCCTGGTGGAGGGACTGGTGCCTGTGTTCTGGTGGATGAGGCTGGATCTTGTCTTTCTGGTGGGCAGGACCACATCTGGTGGTGTTTTGGGGTGTCTGTGAACTTATGATTTTAGGCAGCCTCTCTGCTAATGGATGGGGTTGTGTTCCTGTCTTGCTAGTTGTTTGGCATAGGGTGTCCAGCACTGGAGCTTGCTGGTCATTGAGTGGAGCTGGGTCTTAGGGTTGAAATTGAGATCTCTGAGAGAGCTCTTGCCAATTGATATTACGTGGGGCTGGGAGGTCTCTGGTGGTCCAATGTCCTGAACTAGGCTCTCCCACCTCAGAGACTCAGGCCCGACACCTGGCCAGAGTACCAAGACCCTGTCAGCCACACAGCTTGCTCAGAAGAAAATGGCGGGAGGAAGGGGCAGAGCTGGGGCTGTGCATTCCTCTGTCAAATCACTAAGCTGAATTCAGAGCACCACCCTAGCAGCTCATTTTTCAAGATGTAGAATAAATGTCTTCTCCTCTAGGAGAATTTCCAGCAAATAACCTCACTGTGCATATCTGTGCCTCTGTTATGGTGTCATATTACAGTGTTGACTGAATCTCTGGGTGTGGTTCTTGTGTGCACACCTGTCTTCCCTGCCAGACTAGAACCCACAGAGATCAGCTCCCTCTTTCCTCTGGGACCACGTTTCATTATCTCATAATCAGGAGTCTTTCCCATCACCTACCCCACTGCCTGACACTGAACAGACATTTCATTCCATGTTTATTAAATAATTACCTAGGCTCAAGGGGAGAGACTTTATTCTTTGCCTTCTCAGGCTTTAACTTTTGAGGTCCTTGTGCGTCTGCTTACCTGGGACTAGGACACATAATACTTGACCCCTCTGGAGGACACAGTGAATTAGAGTCTACTAAGGGCTTTACCTCAATCTGAGGTTTGGATCCTTGTGCTGAATCTGGGAAGTCTTTCTAACTTGGTAACTGCAGGATAAGTGTTCTTGCTTTTTGCTTATGATCTGGGGGGAAGATGCACACAATATAACATTTAGATTGCTGTCCATGTAAATGTCTTAATGTTATCTGAAAATGTAATTTGAATCCTTTGTCTTGCCACCATCATGCCATTAAAAAACAAAAATTAAACAGAAACCATGGCAAAATTTTGTTGCTATGTTCAGGGTCCTGTCATTACAACCCAGTCATCAGTGTACTTTTAAAGACACTTCACAGGCCATGGTAAATTGAAAGTTTAAATTTCTTCGTGCAATTTGTTTTTTAAAATAGGAAGGAATTTAATGGGCTCAGTAAAAGCAATTCTAACCCATCACATTTATCTCAGTGTAAAATGTCTTTCCATGAGAATATTGCCATATAATGGTAATTATGGAGAATATATTTTTAAAATATTAAGAATAAGCAAAAATTTTAATGTCAGAACATTTTAAGTAACTTCTAATTAAGAATCTTAAATTAGACTCTTAAATTAAAATTTTAAAATTAATTTTTATTTTATATTAAAATAATTTGTATTAAAATTAAATTGTTTTATTTTATTAAATATTTATTATTTTATTAAATTAAAATTTTATTTTCTATTAAAATAATTAAAATTTCAAAATTAAAATTTTAAATTAAATGAATATTTTAAAATATTCATTTCTAAACCAATTGGTAGAAAGAAATACATTGAATAGATATAGCCTTTCTAACCCACTTTTTAAAAATCTAAGATATGATAGAGAACTTTATATTCAGCATATTTACTCATCTTTGGATATAAACAGGAAGAAATCTAACAATTAAAAATATTATATAATTTCATCCAGTCATGGTAGGAAATTCTTATGCATGCATATGGAAAGGAAATACATAGTCAAAAAACAAAACAGTTTTGTAGTTACTTCTATTCTCTGGGTTTGAATAATATTTTATGTTTACATAAAGGGCAATGCTTACATCAATTTGTAACTTATTCACTGTTATTCTTAAATTCCAAATTTTACAATTGCCGAGTAGTCAGGCAGGGAATATTAAGTTGGAATGTATTTAAAACTGCAAAATATTGTAACATAAAATTCTTAACCTTGAGGCGTTATATGAATATTTGTAATATACTTAGACATCTCTTATAACAATAATCACAGTGAATCTGGTATCATTGAATTTAAAATATTTCTAGATTACAATACATTGTATAATATTTGTCCAGAGATTCAGTAAATAACCTTTAATCCAGATATTAAATATCTGTCTTTATTTTACATTTACAAAAATTTATGTTTGTATATATGGGCTGAATTTCTGTTTTATCTGAGTCTATGAGCAAATTTTGACTTTTCCTTTTTTTTTTTTCCCACTTTGTGAGGAGAAAAAAATGACATCAATGTCAAAATCCTCTGAAACAGAAATATCCAGAGAGCTGGCAAACTCGACAGTCATGGGACCAAGTTCAATCAATTATCTGAGGAGAATTGCTAACTATGTGTAATTATTTTAATACGTATCATTAGGCCATATTTTTGTAGTGTGCAATTCCTCTTTTACATTGTTTCCTTGTTTCCAGCCCAAGGACATATTTCAGTGTTATAATTTGTTCCTCTTAATGTGACGATTATTTGTGTTTTAGGAGTGATTTGTAGATTTTTTTGACAAGGGACAGGGGGCTCGTCATATTATAAATAAATTACAGAAAATTGGAACCAAACTACTGTTACTCATTGTTATGCTGACAGTTTAGAGGATTCACAGCTCATGAGCTTTGCTAACAAATTTTCAGTACCTTCCCCCTCTTCTAAAATTTTCTGTTTCTTCATCATTGTTGACGGCGTTTTCTCTTCTAAATGGCTTGCCTTGTGTATCCATTACCACTGACCTGCCCTGCCTGCATCTAAAGAATAGTAAAACTTTGAGGGGCTCCATGTTCTGGCCTAAAACCATCCTCCAAGGTCTGAGCAAACCAGAACAAAGAGGCTCTACAGCTGTTGGGCAGGCTAACTTATTTGATCCATATAGAGGTCTCTTGCCATCAGCACTTTTCAGGTGGGGAAATGGGGACTGGAACCAATAATAACCTGCCCAAGGAGTCCCAGCTAGGGACTTGCCAGGGGGCCAGCCAGGATCTGAATCCTGGTTTCTCATCCCCACATCTTTGCACCTTGCCTCTACCATGTTGGGAGAGACACTGCATTAGTAGTGAGTAGAGAGATGTTAGCCTGGAGTTATGATTTTGGTTTGATCAGATGGTAAGAATGGGAAGTTCAGGATCCATGACACCCCACAGTGGCCCCAAGACGTTACACACCAAAGTGGGCCATCTTCGTGGGTTAGATGTTGGAGGTATGTCTTAGCATCTGGGGAAGACGATACTTCTTCCATGTGTGTCTAAAATAATGCAGAGACCTTCCCCCCTCCCCTTTATGTTTTATTTCTTGTCTCTCACATGAATCATGAAGCACAGTTCTGATCCTTGGGAACAGTGTCAGCTTAAGGCTGTCACCCCAACAGAAGGCTCATCGTAAAGGATGAGTATTATGTCTCTTTCATAAGAATTAAAGATCTAATCTGTCCAGGGCTCCATCAATGCTGATCAGGGGGAGGGGTTTCTTCAAAAATGGAAGACACATGATCACCTTTTATGGTCGAGATATCCTAATTATACAGTGGGGATTCATTTCAGTTACAGGATTTTTATTGGAAACAATTTAATTTCCAGTACCTGTCATTTGAAGTGGACAAGGAAGAGGCACATATAAGAATTATTGAAGCACAAAGCCAGGGCCTCTGTCGTTTGCATACATCCATATAATATAATTTTTATCTTCTTTTCACATAGGAAGGCAGTGAAATTGCAGATATCATCCACACACTGCTGCCTAGCATATTCATCATAGCAAAACTGTTAATAAGAAGAAGAATGCGGGAAATTCAATTTTAGGAACTAGCTATATTTATCCACACAAGGAGAACTTTCTCAGATGCTAACTAGAGCAAAGGAAGGAGAGACTATGTGTTTCCCTCCTGCTCTTCTGCTGTTTTACTGTTCCCCATGCTCAAAATTAAACCGAGTGCATAATTTCCCGAAGCAACTTGGTCATTTTCATTATGAAGATTAAACAAAAAGCAGACAAGTGAGAAAGAAGAAAAGAAACCATAAGCGAATAAGCAGGAGTTGAGATCTCTAAGTTGTGTTACTAATGCATGCTGCTGGTTGATCTTCGGTCTATTAAAGCAATTTGTGAAGCTATTACATTTCGTCTGTGCAGCGGACGGGTATCACCAAGCCAAACAGTGATGCTCCCATGCTAAGCACTTACTCTCGCGCCCGCTCACATCCTGAGAGATGCTGTTTGTCACCATTCAAATGAGGCTTCCAGAAGACACCTTGTCTTCAGAAAATATCACCTTGTCAATAAATCTGCATTTCATCTGAGGCAGAATTATTCTAGGAAGTGCCTTTCAGAATGGCGTACTTACAGCACTGCCTTTCCAACTGTTTGATTCACAGAGCTTTGCCTTCAAGGCGTCTTCTCGATCCCTCCACACGTCTCACGGGCTCACAGTAGCCTCCCAAAGCCACTGCCAGCAGGGCCAGGAGAAGACGGGTGAGATCCCCATAATCTTACAAAAGTGAGTGATGCGGCGATTTTCCCTCCTGGAGAGGACCCAGGGTCCTGCCCCTGGAGGAGGTCCTCGATAATCGTTAAATGAAGGAGTGCAGGACTGAAAGGGAGGGAGGATGGCAGGACGACGAAACACCGGGCTGGTGATGAGAGGGCTCCGGGCTTCACAGAGTAGGAGGGAGACAGATAAAGACAGGATAGCGAGCACGTGATAGGGCTTCTGCCTGAGCTCCTGCTGGCAGTTTTTACTGTCCTAGCCCTCAATTCAAGAAGTACTGATTAGGGGCTTCCCTGGCAGTCCTGTGGGTAAGACTCCCAGCTTCCACTGCAGGGGGCATGGGTTCGATTCCTGGTCAGGGAACTAAGATCCCACATGCTGTGTGGCCAAAAAATTTTAAAAAAATAAAAAGAAAGAAAGAAAGGAAGGAAGGAAGGAAGAAAGAAATAAGGAAGGAAGAAAAGAAAGAAAGAAAAAGAAAGAAAGAAAGAAAAAGAAAGGAAGGAAGGAAGAAGGAAAGAAGGAAAGAAAGAAAGAGAAAGGAAGGAAGGAAGGAAGGGAGACTGATTAAACAGGTGGTCATTAGAACTAATTATTTCTTCAATGGACTCTGATACAAGCTTCAACAAATCCTATAAATGAGGGCTTTCAGGGACATATAAGGATTAGGAGCGTGACCACGAGAAGGAAGCAATGCATTATTGCTATCGGTCAAGGGGATCTGGTGACTTTCTAATGAATTCATTTTCACCCACTGAAGGCCTCAAAGCTCTCCTGAAGTTACTACATTGCCTGCGATAAGGTCACCTCTGATATAAACACGTTGAACCGGTGGCGTCTAGGTATCCATAAAGCTCTATCACACAGGACCGCACCCTATCATCACATCCTCTGTACCAGCAGGTGCAGTAATCCCCACCCAGCCTCCCCGCGCTGAAGGCTTCAATGGACGTCCCTTGTGAGCAGGGATTTGGGGAAAGTGATCTGGGGAGAGCCTGGTGTCAAAAAATTCATATCACCACTTTGATCACAAGCAGCGTGGGACCGAAAGTTTTTGAACAACCAACCATTTGAGAGTGTGTAACATGCTTGTGAAAATATTCAAGGCATAATTAGATAAATAACAGATCCAGTGTCTATTTTTACTTTGCCTTGATGAGAAGCTTTGCAGGAGAGACTGCTGGTAGTTAATTCTCCTTAACAACAATCTGTGTAATCACAAACCCCAATTAGCCGTGCCTGTTCTATGCTATACAAACTATTTCCTTAGCGCTTCACATCACTACTTTGTAATTAGCTTTCATCTACCCGAGCTTTGACTAAAAAAATATAAAAGAGTGTAAGTGATTGTACTGCCACTCAGTATTCTGAGAAATAATCACCCGCGATTTCAATCAGATTAATTTTATCACCCGTATTAAGGAAAATTACCTCGCTCTTCACTCTCTACAGCTGAGGGCTATTTCATTTCCTGAGATGTTCATAAAAGCATAATATAAAGCAATCTGTAATTGTAAATATCCTTCCCTAATAACTTTGAGATATTTCCTTAATACATCTTTACATTTGGAGTTTCCGTTCCATAAAATACAGTAACAAGTGCTCTATTATGTTTTAAGTGTGTGCTGTTAAGCCGGACAACTCGGCGCTGTCCTTCCTGTTTTTACATAGGGTTATATTTAACTTGCAGATAATGGGAACAAGGTTTAGAAGTGATGGAGCGGAATAATGGCGTTACAGCAATAATATATCTTGCCTTTGTGAGGAATAGAACTTTACAGCCCTATTTCAGGTCAGCCAACACCGATGCCATTTTTCACAGCCTGACAACTTTCACCTTCACCCAAACTCCTAATGCATTTGCAACACCCTTTCCAGCCAGGACACAGGCCTCTTGCTACTGGTACCCTTCCTTGTAGACACCTTCGGAAAGTAACCAAAAAAAGGATGAGAAAAGAAAAGGAAGGGAAAAAATAAAAGACTGTCCTAGCTGGTGGCGGATTCTTGGGACATCCAGAGATCCCACACGCGGCAATGCAAAGGGTTGAGACCTTCCACTGAGAGTGAGTGAGCACAGGGAAGGTTTCAATACCAGATGTGTGGAGAGCTGGAACTTTCCCACTGGACCGAGTGCATTACGGTGCTTGCCTTCCTCAGGGGCAGGGCAGGACTGTTGTTCTGATTAGGTGACCGGTGGCTGTCTAAGCGGCGCTGAACGCTACACTGCAGCTCTCTGACTCCCTGACAAGACGATGTATTAGGTGGGTCATTCCATCCGAGTTGTACCTGGAAGGTGCATTTTAGAAGTATTCAGGATTCTGAGCTCAACAACAAGTCAAAGCCCCAAAGCTGGGAACCTTGGGGGGTCTACTTGAAACCTTGCTGATCATATTAAAATATAATTTGTATCCTGAGCCACCAATCCATAGTTTCATGCATAAGAAGTCTACCGGCATCTAAGATGCGGCATACCTAGCCAACACGCACAACTGTATACATCTGTCCTGGTGGGCACAGGTCATTTAAATTTGATAAAGACCACGGGGGGCAGGCTGGTGTGGAAGGGACGTTCCATCGTTCTGTGCAGTGGACCTTGAATTGCTCTCATATAGGCAGGCACCATAGGGAAATGAAGTGTTCAGATCGCTTTAATCTGCTCCCCTCCAGCAAACACAGTGGCTTTTGCCAGCTCAACTCAAAAGTGTTCTCCCTTGCTTAATATTCTTCCTGCCTCTCTGTCTCCTGGAAGGTTTGCAAAGGGTTTTTTTTTTTTGTTGTTACCATTTT
Source organism: Mesoplodon densirostris (assembly GCF_025265405.1). Lineage (NCBI taxonomy): Eukaryota > Metazoa > Chordata > Mammalia > Artiodactyla > Ziphiidae > Mesoplodon > Mesoplodon densirostris. The sequence continues at coordinate 68,831,248 of NC_082674.1, forward strand.
GTTTTCCTGCAAAATAATGTAATGTGGACCAAAACTTTGGGATTCGAAATGGGAAGGGGAAGAAAAGAAAGTGAAACCATTTGTTGTTTTCTTGGTTTTCTGATGCAAGACAGGGCATGGCAGAGACACGCACTTGGGTGTGGAAGCATGTCCAATGAGAAAGGTCCACAGCACCCATTTCCCATATTGAGATTTTTTTTGTAAACACTGTTCTGACCCTGACTGCTGATGTAGGCAATGCTTTGACCCTGACTGCTGATGTAGGCAATACTGTGACCTGGGGCAACCCGTGACATCTCCATACCTCTGAGGACAGCCCTTCCAGGATGTGAGCAGTGAAACAAAACTGAGACCCTATAAACTAATTAGGCTCCCTCGTTTTACTCCCCTCGCTGTCAAAAGAAAGGGTTTAACACATGTTCTTGCCTTGCATATTCTAATTCTTCCACCAAGACAGAAGACTTTGAAAACATGAAGATGTCATCTGCTATTATGAAGAAGACTCAGGCTTGTGCATTTCACATGAAATCCAACCAGTGCCCTCCCAGGCGCTGCTGTAGGGCTGCCCCTGTGCAGCGTTCATTTGAAAACACCAATGGGTTACATCACGTTAGGGTATAGAATAAACATTTAACCCTGACCCGGGAAGCTTTTTGTTGTCCTTCACATGGCCTTTCCTCAGTGTATGTATACACACACACACACACACACACACACACACATCTCATGTGTCTCTCACAGAGACACTCATCGCATTGGATCAGGGGCCACCCTTGGCCTCTCATTTAACCCAAATTACTTCCTTAGAGGTATCGTTTCCAAAAACAGTCCCACTGGGGGTTAGCACTGTAACATATGAATTTACTGGGGACACAGACATTCAGTCCACAATAAGGGAATTTTACTAAAATAAATGGCTCAAGTAAGATCACCACGCAACGACTGTCCTCATTACCTTAGAAGTCATCACACAACAGAGATGGAGGGGTGGGAAAGGGCCTTGGTGAAGAAGCTTAACTGCATCACGCGATTGAAGGGTCGTAGCTGCTTCCTTGGACATTTGTACCTAACGTCAGACAAGGAGGGGCACACAGGGTCCACAGGCTCCCAGAGTTCGCACCCTGCTCCATCCCCTGCGGGAGTGAATGCTCAGAGAAGACCACTCCTGTCCCTCCTACAACCAGAAGTAAATACAATGGTGCTATTTGTTCACTTTGCTTTGTTTTTTCAGAAGACTCCCTCTTTCCACAGGCTTCATTTAAACAAAACCACATGAAGTTTTGACTCTTTTTCGGGAAAGCCCTTGTGAGCTGCCCAAGCTCCGTGGGGTATTCTGCCCTTTCTAGTCCTTTGCCTGCTACAGTGATGAGCAGACATGTAGTAGCACTCGTACATTTTTGTGGAATGAGTTTAAAAATAAAGAGATAACTTTACTCTGTGAACAAACACTTCAAATAAATCCATGTACAGATGTACCCAGCAAAAGGTCTCTCTGCTGAATATTTTCCTGGTAGGATAACTCTTGGTAGTGTTTTGTTTTGTTTTGTTTTTGCTTGTCTGTTTGTTGTGTTTTTAGCTATCTCTCTTTGTTTTGCCCCTTAGTGATTGCTCTAGCATCTAAAATATGCATCTTTTTTTTTTTTTTTTTTTGCGGTATGCGGGCCTCTCACTGTTGTGGCCTCTCCCGTTGCGGAGCACAGGCTCCGGATGCGCAGGCTCAGCGGCCATGGCTCACGGGCCCAGCCGCTCCGCGGCATATGGGATCCTCCCAGACCGGGGCACGAACCCGTATCCCCTGCCTCGGCAGGCGGACTCTCAACCACTGCGCCACCAGGGAGGCCCTAAAATATGCATCTTTAACTTAGAGTTTATTTACCTGAAAATAATACTATATCATGACATATGACATGTGCTATGACATGACACAGCACAAGAACCTTACAAGGGTACACTTCTCCTTCCTACTTCCCAACTTCTGTGCTACTGTTGTCACATATTTTTGCATATGTTAGAAACCCCACAATATGTTATTCGTTTACTAGCTTTAGACAGTCAATTATCTTTTAAATAACTGTAAAAATGAAAAAATACTATTTAACAGTTACCCATATATTACCCATATATTTAATATCTTTGACATTCTTCACTCTTATGGAAACTCAAGTTTCCATCTGGTATTACTTATATTTAGCCCAGAGAACTTCCCTTAAAGTTTCTCATAGTGCAGGTCTGCTGATGACAAATTCTCTCAGCATTTGTTTTTCTTTAAGTCTCTTTATTTTACCTTTGTTTTCAAGGGTTTTTTTTTTTCCCCACAGGATGTAGAATTCTACCTTGACATTTTTTGTTCTTTCAGCATTTAAAAAATGTTTCATTGGCTTTGGGCTTGCATAGTTTCTTAACAGAATTGGCACTAACTCTTTTCTTCACTCCCCTTAATATAATATGCATTTTTTTCTATCAGATTTCAAAATTTTTGATTTTGTTACTGGTTTTCAGGAATTTCATTACCATGTACCTTACTGTTTATCCTACTTGAGATTTTTGAGTTTCTTGGATCAATGGGTTTATAAGTTTTATTATACTTGAAAATTTTAGGCCATTATTCCTGAATTATTTTGTAGCACCCTTCTCTCTTTTTTCCTGCTAGGACTCAAAACACACATATGATAGGCCAGTTAGTATTGTCCTTCAGGTCTGTCAATTTTTTAGCCTTTTTACGCCTGTACTTTGTTTCAATGTTTCCTATTGTCTTGCCTTCAAATTTACTGATCTTTTCTTCTGCAATGTCTAATCTGCTGTTAATCCTATACAGTGAATTTCTCCTTTCAGATATTGTGTTTTTCAGTTCTATGGTTTCAATTTCTTCCTTTTTATTGTTTCCATTTCTCATTATGTTTCCATTTCCATTTCCATTATGCTTATGATTTTCCTTTAAATTCTTGGATATATTTATAATAATATATTATAATATAAATATAAATAAATATAAAATAAATATAATATATTTATAATAACATTTTAAATTTCTTATCTGCTAATTGTATCATCTCTGTCATTTCTGTGTCTGTTTCTATTGATTTTTCTCCAGGTATGGGCCACATTTTCCTTCTTCAAATGTCTAGTAATTTTTATTAGATGCTACACATTGTGGTTGTTACATTGTTGAGTGCTTGATTTTGTGGCCTTTATCTAGAGTGTTGAGCTTTGTTCTGGCAGACAGTTATTAGCAGGTTATTTTTAACCTTTGGAAGCTTGTTTTTAAGCTATATCAGGGTGGGCCTAGAGTAGTCTTTATTGAGGGCAGTTTAGCCATACTAACAAGGCCTCACTCTGCTGAGGTCTCTACTGAAGGCCCTGCAAAGGCAAAATAATTTCTTCACTCAGACCAGCTGGAACGTGATTGCCTCCCAGCTCTGTGTGAGCTCTGGAAGTATTCAGCTTACAACTCACTGGTCATTATTTCTTTTGCCCTGATCATGGAGTTTTACTCTATGCATGTACATTTTAGTACATAGAAAGTCTTGAGAAAACTCCTATAAGAGTTCTCTCTTCTCTCCTCGCTCTCTCCTTCCCTCTCCCTCTCTCTCCCTCTTCCCTCTCTCTCTCCTCAGTGGTACTCTGCTTTGAAAATCCCAGCCACATGAAACTACCTGTACTACAATCTCTGTCTTGTCAGCTCAGTAAGGCCACTCTTCTCTGCCTAAGTTCTTCCTCCTTACACTCCAGTTTTAAAGAACTCCAAGCAGCAAACTGAGGCAACCATAGCACTCACTTTGTTTGTTTCCCTCTTCTTCAGTACCCTAGTCCTGCAGTGCCTGGTGTTCAATGTCTTTAAAAAAAATCATTTCATGGATTTTGTCTAGTTTTCTAGGTATCTATGGCATGAGTGCAGGTTGGTTACTTCAGCATGGCCAGAAGCAATCCTCCTTTTGCTTTTTAATTTTAAAACTATATAACTTATCTTCGTCTTCCAATATAATGTTTTTTTGACAAATGTTCATATAGAAGTATTATTTTTATATCCCCCAAACTCAATACAACATACCAAGCAATTGCATAACCAAGCAATACGCAGAAAAACCTTGAATTACAGTCCATATGCAACTCACAGAATCATGGGTAGTTATGCTAAAATTCACACCAAGTGTCATCAGAAAGAATATGTGCTACGGGGGCTTCCCTGGTGGCGCAGTGGTTGAGAGTCCGCCTGCCGATGCAGGGGACATGGGTTCGTGCCCTTGTCCGGGAAGATCCCACATGCCACAGAGCAGCTGGGCCCATGAGCCATGGCCACTGAGCCTGCGTGTCCGGAGCCTGTGCTCTGCAATGGGAGAGGCCACAACAGTGAGAGGCCCGCGTACAGCAAAAAAAAAAAAAAAAAGAAAAAGAAAGAAAGAATATGTGCTTCAAATGTTGGAGCTAAGAGTCGCCATGGAGCAGCAGTAAAAACAACTGTTGGCTAACAGCCTAGGTAATATATTAGTGATCTGGAAGTAGAGCTTACATTGTGCATCTTAACACAGTGGCTTGTTACAGCTATGTGGGACACTTAGAGTACTTGCATTGTATTCAGGACATTAGCTAGGGATTTTGTGTTCACATGGAAGGCCATAATTTTTCCCATTTATGGTAACAGAAAATGACCATCCACTGAGTGTTTTCAGGCAGATATCTGTTTTTCTGCATAGGATCCCTGACGTTGAGCATGAAATGATTGCATTTCCTAAGGGAAAGGCTTCTCCCAAAAATATTCCAAAGCTTCCAGGGGAGCACATTCTCATCCTTAGCAAGGCTCAATTCCTGTCTAAACACCTAGAGAATAGTTTTTGAGGGTTCATTTGAATAAAATCATAAGGAGATTATTTGAGAAATGTCTGAATCCCGACATTTGAGTCCTGCTGAAAGATGAGTAAACCATTCAAGCAGGCTCATGCCGAGCTGACTCTAGTAAATAAAAGAAAAAAAATTCAAGAGAGAACCTAAAACATTTTGACCTAAGGAACTGTTAATAGCATGAGAAGCTCTTATGATGAGTGCACATGAAAAGTCCTTATCACAAAGGAGATGCCTAGTTATTAGACAGTTTAACGAAATTTCTGCTGTACAGTATTAAAACAACAGAAAAATCCAGTACTGAGGACTGATGTCTCAAAATTCACAGAATGATTATTTTTGACCAAAACCCATTGATTTGAAAGGATTAAATAAGACTGAAACCTCTTCAAACAGAAGCACCCAATTTACTTATGATTTGTACCTATAGGCAAATCAAATTAATTGCACTATTTCTTGAAATGTTACAAGTAGAGAGGGAAATTTCACATTCATCAAACCCATTTAAATCCATTTGGAACCCTTTTTGAGAGGCATTAAAAAGATTTAGCTGTTTAAGGAGTGAGCAAGGCTATTTAGACACAATTATTTAAAAGTATTAAGACATGCTTCTGGTTTCCCCTTAATTTAGTAGCACGATGTCCAGGACCTCTCTGATGCACTGAATCCATCGTAGGTTTGACATTGGCCTCGGTTGTTTTCTTTTAGCAAAGATTCTGGCATCATAAGAGCCCAAGCCACTTTCTCCTTCAAGAAATATATATATTATTAAGTCTCTAATTAGAAAGGAATCAAGAAATAAGCTGTCAGCTGAAATTTATGATTCCTTATAAAATGCTAAGGGCCACAATGGTTCATTTTAAAACGCTGGCTGCCACACATTTCCTTTCCTTTAGTTGCAATCACTTAACAAAGAAAAAGCATTTCTGAGCCACAAATATTACATCTAAGAACTCACAGGAGTGATGTTCAAATGAAATACTTTGTAGGACAGAATCTAATCATTCTGATGGGATTGGGTTTTAGTCTCACTTACCTAGTCTCTGTTTTATAGCCCTCCCTATACTCTTTTGGGGGAAAATGAAGCCATTTCCCCCCATTCTAGTGGCATTAATAAACATAAATGGGTAAGGCTAGGAGGGGCAAAGTGGCTGGGGAGAGAGGCCAGAGATGTCTTGTGTACAGAGCGGGTGAGTTTAGCAGCATCCCTGCCATTCCTGAATAGAAATCACACGGTTATAGCCCCAGCCTTCCAGTGGACAAGTACAGTACCCCAGCTTCTCATTAGAGAACAACTGCACCCCTCGCCTTTCCATATTAAACATGGGCTACACTCTGTGAAGGAAACACCCAAGGTCTTGGACCAGTGATTTGGCTCCAGCTTAAACTCTTTACCGCTTGGTAGAGCAGCCCCTGCTCCATGGTGAGGGGACGTGTGCAAGCAGTGGGCAGCAAGTCTGGACATGCTGGTCACCACTCTTTCAGAAGGTCAGGCTCAAGATTTCGTGTGGAATTAGCTTTGCCAACTGCCTTATTCCCTCTGCTCCCAGAGACCCATACACTACAGTCTTTAACAGAAAGATTTCCTGTGAAGTTAAAATAAAGGAGCCCAGCAACTTTTTTTAGATGTGTTTTGAAATGGATATAAATCTGAACAAACCGTACAAACATGCCTAATGCCAGTTACAGAGCTGACCGTTTACTGCTTTCTACTTTTTTAAACCTATCGTCCCATTTTCAAGAATATTTTAAATTTACTTTTTTTTTTTTTTTTTTTCTGCTGTACGCGGGCCTCTCACTGTTGTGGCCTCTCCTGTTGTGGAGCACAGGCTCCAGACGCGCAGGCTCAGAGGCCATGGCTCATGGGCCCAGCCGCTCCGTGGCATGTGGGATCTTCCCGGACCGGGGCACCAAGCCATGTCCCCTGAATTGGCAGGCGGACTCTCAACCACTGCGCCACCAGGGAAGCCCTAAATTGACTTTTTAAAACGCCTTTATGCTTAGCACAACATGGCCCCATGTAGACTGCAGAATTTTTCAGGATGCTGGAATGTTAGGCAGAGTTCTCAAGCCTGACAGATCCTTTTCTCTCTCCATCATCCTAATTTTTAAAATGTTAAAAGGTCCCCGCTGATCCCCTAGACTGCATTCTGACCCAGCTTCCTCTGTGCTTGTTGTTCTGGCAACCAGGCTGTCTTCTAGTAATAACTCCAACACCTCTGCAGGGCTTCAGGCTGTTACTAAGGTTTCCTTGTACCCAAGGTGTCTTATCTCCTTGAATTTGTTGATCTTCGAAAGCAGGGGATGCTTTCCCACTCTGGATAGGGTCAACATCATCGTGCTGGCAGAGTCAGCCAAGGGTTAGCAAGCTGCCCTTGTTTCCAGCACCTTCTCAGCCATGAACAGCCCACATCATGCCCCATGAAGCATTTTCTCTCAATCCTACTTTAGGATCTTATACTTTTATTCTACTTCGAAGTTTCTTGTGCCCAGAGTCCCACTACCTTCCCAACCCTATTCTTCCTCCATCAAAGCTTAATGGTCCACTATTACTTAGAAAGAATCCTGGACTTCCAGAGCAGGTAAATTAATGAGATGTAATCTCACCTTGTTTCCCATTTTACAAATGAGAAAACTGAAGAGCATGTTGACGAATTGAGTTGTCCAAAGTCACAGCTGATCCCGGGAATTCTCACCTAGGGTGGTGCTTTCCCAGTGTCAAGGCTGGGTCTTGCCTAGTGATTGGTTCTTCATGCCTGTATGATAACCCAAGTGTTTAAGACAAAGAGTGTCAGGTTTCCATGTGCTCTAACTGAAGGAGGGATGAGTGGAGGAGTTACAGGCACATGTCAGGCAGGGTCTCTCAGCTGCGCCCCCTTCTGGCTGCCAGCCACTTCCACTTGGACTTTTGCCGACTGCAGAGAAAAGAAGAAACACACCACCAACTCTGCGGTCACAGGGCTACCTCCTTTTGAAACAATTCTGTCCTGGATTATCTGTCTTCTACCCTCCAAAATTTTTCTTCCCCTCCCTTGACAAAGGGGACAACAATTGCAACAAGTATCTTATGAGGAGTTTGGAAGAGCTGGAAGACCAAGCCATCCAAGGATGCCTGGAAGAGAGGACTCACCAGGGGGACATGCTCGATCACGATGTGGCCGCAGCCACTGGAGCAGAGACTGTGGAGGTGGAGGCTTCAGCCCTGGAAGGCATCTGAGTGATGGCCCAAAGTGATGGCCAGGCAAAGCATTTCCGATCATCCTCAGGTGGTTACCCTGCTGCAGCCCTGACGCACACAGGACTACCCTACATGCCAAAGGTAAGGACCCCGCCATCACTGCGAGTGTTCAAGCGGGGATGTGAGAGAGGAAATCCTGTCTCCATACCTGCTAGGGCTCTGGGGCTTCATTGTGCATTTTTCACAGTCATGATTTTGACTGTTGCTGTTGACTGTGAAGCGTCCACATTAGCAGCCAGCCCTCGACCACACAGCTGTGCCCACTTCAGATGTGTGTATTTTCTCACACCAGCCAAAGGGCTGTTGTTTTCCTGCCCTTCTAGTTTGGCTTCCATCTTTAGCTTTTATTCTTTTTGCTTCAGACGTCAATGGTTGTCCTCTTTCATAATGATCAAATGAGCACTTTGTATGCAAAAACCTACGAGAATATACGATGTTATATATATATTTTTTTAATTTTGAGGGGAAGGGGGGAATAAAACAATGCACACATTGCCAGGAAAAATGATCCCTCTGAAAAGTAAATTTGCTTTTAAAATACAGATAATAAAATCACCAAGTTCTCATGCCAAACACCACCATCAACAAACTAAAAACCTCCCACCTTCACATTACAAATGGTAAAAGCCTTGATATCTAGGTGCAGAAAAAGCCATTGAAGACACAGACCCCTCGATATCTAGGTGCGGGAAAAGCCATTGAAGACACAGACACCTGATTTGTAAATACAAATAGACATTTTCGTATCCACAGAAACGTATATGTGAGAAAGAAAATCACACGTGCAAACACATTGGCTGCTTCCGAAAACTTGGCCCCGAAAGTCGACTATATTTTGCCATTGGCAGATGTTGTTGTTGTTTTTATCATTGGAGACGTCGGTATTTTTACACACTTCAGAAAGGATCTCTGAAATCACGAATGCTTTTTAAAACAAACTTAAAGTAAGCATTTACATTCAGGGTCCAAAACAAGGTACCGGTAGGAGCCAGCCCTCTAATGAGATTTTTTTTTTCTTCACTAAACAAATGCAGAATGATGTGTGATGCACTTCCCAAGCCAGGTCACCTTTAAGAACCCAGGGATGGCCATTGCCACTGAATTACCCGCCAGCCCTCACCAGAGATGTCTGCCGTGCAAAACCTGTGACAAAGGGCTGAAATGACAGCACTCTGACTCACTCTTACATTGTGTTTGTTTAGGAAGGTCCTAGAAATTGTATTTCACCAACCACATTCGCTATCAACACACAATTATCTGGCTTAATCATGTGGAACAGTGGCAAATTCACCTGGGGCTTAAGAACTAATGACATTCTCGTCTGAGCTGCTTTAGTGAAATGGCCTAGCACCTGAAGCAGGAACAGCAAGATTGCTCAAGAAAATTTGGTTTTCTGTTTTCATTTCACAGCATAGGGCCTCTGCTCAAATCAACAAACACTCCTGATTAAATAGCCGTGGTAGCTGGCTTCTCCGCACTCCCGCGTGTGGCTCGGAATGTACATCGAGCACCCCAGCCTTTACAGGGAAAGGACTGTCTGCGACTTGTTGGTGAGGCATTGTCTTTCTGACGGAGAAAATAAGTAAATCAATTGGCAGTGCATAATTTGGGTCTGATTACAGTTATTAGCGTGGGCAACCCTTGTGTGGCTGGAAGCACCGCCAGCCCTGCAGCCCCAAAGTCACGCAAATACACTCAGGTGTATATTTTCATTTCCTCTTGCCATCTGGGGCAAGGGCATTAAGATTCTGCTTACTCCTGAAAAATCCAGCCCCTACCCTCGGCCTTAACCCCCAGTGTGCAAGGGGCTTTGTAGAGTCACTGCTGACTCTGCTGCTAAATCCCAAGGAGAGGAGAGGCCAATTTTCAAAAGCTGGCAGGGGCGAGAAATGGAGTGTTCAGACTTCCAAATGCTTCAGAAAAAGGGGGGCAGGCTCAGCGTTTCTTCTGGAGGGCTGCAGGAGGAACGGCCTTCACGCAACAGAGAGATGGTTGATTTGCCTTAGCAGGCAAAGGCAGACCAGGAGAGCCTAGCGAATTCCTGTTTTCCCTCTTGGTGTGTGTTCCACACCAAATGTCCTTTTATTTCTATTTTTCTTTTATCCCTCTCATTAGCGCGGGCTGTGGGGCTATCGGTGATGAGCAGAACGCTTTAACTTCAGCTACATTTTTTGGTGTTACTGCTAGCTCTGGTGCTGGGCTGCCTGCAGCTGAGCCCAAAAGCCTGCTGTTTAGAGAAATTCTGGAAGTCCTTAGTTTTGCCAGCTGTAAGCGTAGCTTCACGTGCTCTCCCTCTGATTCCATGTCCTCACCCTGTCTGCATCTCATCTCACGACTGTCCCTACCCACCGAATATGCAGGAATGCATAAACTGGGAAAAACAGTACTCAGAGCAGAAGCAAAAATAATAATGATAAACCCAAAGCAGTAAAGGATAAAAAAAGAGAGGGAGAAAGCAGTAAAGGCTAAAAATTCGCACAAGTCTGAAGATTCGTTGTCATACTGACTTTCAATACTACATTTAAAAAAAAATCAGGTGGCATTTTATAGGGAAGTCTTTTGATACTTGACAAACTCAAGGTCTTTTTGATTGCGCTCCAAAAGTAACCTGCCTCATAATAAAACGGCTAATGGCACAAACAGCAGCTCCCCCAGGCTCCTGAGTGGGTGAATTCATCACAATCTTTTTCACCAGCCAAGTTCAGTACATGGGGTTTCTCGGTGGACACGCCTGCCAATGTGACTGCTTTGATCGCTGTGAGACAAAGTGTAATCAACCTTCATTGTACAGTTCAAATAAAGTTCCTACATACTCATCACCAACAGTACATGGCTGCTGGTCATTGGCCAGAAGCAGCAGTTCCTGACTTCATCAGAAAGAGACACGATACAGCCCACGATGACACGAGGTATGGGATATTTCTCATAAAAAGGAGGCACTTATTGATACATATGAGGCAGTTTACATATGAGGAATCGGGGCTCAGACAGGAAATAGCACTAGTTCAAAATCAACTAGCTCTGAGAAGTATGGCTACAACCTGCATCAATTGCTTCTATGAAGCCTCGGAAATGGGAATGACTTAGAAAAATCTAAAACCACCTTCTTACAAAATAGTACATACCCAGAAGTCCCTTGCCTTGGTAGAGGGCTCAATGTTTTGCTGCTTTTACATCCACTGCAGCTTCAGTCTCCCCCAGAGCCTCTCCCTCCCTCATCCTTCCACCTGCCATTCACAATGCTGACGCCTCCACCATCCACTATGTGAAAGGGACCTGAAGCTTAACAAGACACAATTCTGCCACAAAGGGGACTACAGTGTGGGTGTTATAGGGCCAGAGAAAAATAAAACTAATGAGTTTTCAGCATCCACTATAATTATAGAAACATATGCAAGAGCTTAAGGAACATAAATGGAAATGACCATTCTATTAGCAGAAGAAAGTACAGCAACTCTTCACAACAAAAAATGATATTTACACAATAGCACTGAGTTTTTAGTATCTCAGAGAGAAAGGTTGGGGACGTGGCCTTCCAGGTGGAGGAAACAGCATCCATGCCCTTGTCCACTCTTCTTTTTCCTCGATAATAATTAGTATTGCTCTAGGCACCGAAAACAGAGGACTGGGGAAATGATACCATCTCTGCTCTTGTGAACTGGAGGCTACCGGGGAAGACATAAAATCACCAAATGATCACATAGCCACAAACAGTGCCAAGTAGCATGAAGAAAAATAGGGACAGGAGTTTAGAGCAGTGCCAGGCCTCTCTGAGGAGGTGATGTGTAAGCCTAGACCTCAGGAATGAAACTGAGAGACAGTCATGTGCGTGGGGGAGAGCCCTGCTAAGAGCTGTCACATTTTTATCTAGACCAGTTAAATCCTGACTATTGGCAAATGGTCTAGACTTCTTACCCCAAATGGACGAACCGTGTAAGTAACCCGCTTGGTGGAATTCTGGTTTTACTTTTCTCTCACCAGCATGTGCTGCCTGTGACTTTGTGTGAATCACTTCTCTTCCACACATCCACTTCTAGACAGATGAGGAAAACAAGAAAAAGCTCAAACCTGACAATAAGTTAATAACAGGAAAATCAGTGATGAAGAAAGTTTATCTCCTGAGAGCAGTGGTTTTCTCTTGACATGACCAAACTATTCCGTTCCCTCCCCTGTAGTCCTGGGACAGAAACGATCTCCCTACCGTCTCAGAGTGAAACGCTTTCACCATCTCCCTCAGCAAGTTGGATTATAAATCCTATCTGACCATTCAAATCTACATGAAGTACTTGTCTAAAAAAAAAGTTTTCGTTGTTCCATAATCCACGTTTCCAAAATTATCTCACAATTTTTAATTAAGGGGGGGATGAAGTAAAAATACCCAGACTAATTCATTACTAAAAAGAACTCTAGGGCTTCCCTGGTGGCGCAATGGTTGAGAGTTCGCCTGCCGATGCAGGGGACACGGGTTCGTGCCCCGGTCCCGGAAGATCCCACGTGCTGCGGAGCGGCTGGGCCCGTGAGCCATGGCCTCTGAGCCTGCGCGTCCGGAGCCTGTGCTCTGCAACAGGAGAGGCCACAACATTGAGAGGCCCGTGTACCACAAAAAAAAAAAAAAAGAACTCTATTATTCTGTAACCTTAGAAGCATATTTTAAGTTGCAAAAGGAAAATAGCCCTCAAGCTACAGGCTAAGGACAGTCAGGTAAATGGTCAGGATAATTTAGAAAGGAAAACAAGGGGAACAGTCCATGTTTGCCAAGGTGGAAAAACTCAAGAGTAAGAATACATAGAAACATAGAGAACTGGACACTGCTCAGCTGCTGACCAACAGTACAATCAGGTAAAGTCCTCCTAAATTCCCTACTTTTTTGGCCTCAGATTCTCCATCAGCTGTAATGACCCCTACCCTTCCAAACTACTTAGGCAATGAGAAAATCAAATGAACCACCATGGCTTAAAAAAATATGCTTTTTTTCCCAACATTTTTATTGGAGTATAATTGCTTTACAATGGTGTGTTAGTTTCTGCTTTTTGACAAAGTGAATCAGCTGTACATATACATATATCCCCATATCTCCTCCCTCTTGCATCTCCCTCCCACCCTCCTTGGTGGTCCAGCGGTTAAGACTCCACACTCCCAATGCAGGGGGCCCAGGTTCGACCCATGGTCAGGGAACTAGATCCCACATGCTGCAGCTAAGACCCAGCGCAGCTACATAAATAAATAAATAAATAATTTTAAAAATTAAAAAAATTGAGATCTTCTTTCAATAACTAGATAAATATTTTTTTAAATAAAAAATAAAAATTGAGATCTTCTTTAAATAAATAAATAAATATCACCTAACTAAATACATGTAAGCTTATTATACTTTCATTACAAATGTGCCTCCTAGGTCATTAAAGATGGTAACAAATTCTCCATCACTCTATGCGAGAACAAAGATAAAGGAAACTTTCATAAAACGAGAACACAGAAAATGCACAGTACCAGGAACAATCCCACCATCAACTTAAAAACCCTTCCCCTCCATGAATTACCTCTAAACAACCCAATATGTATTCTAAAACCATCCCTGACCCTTTACCAAAAAATCCCTTTGCCGCTTGTTGTAAAATGTTAACACGGGACTATCATAATGTTTCTTCCCAGGAAATTATAAGAGCACTTTGCTCATTAGAAAGAGCCAGGATACTTCACTAGTCCTGTTCCTGGAGATTCTGATTCACTAGATAAGGAGAGGATACCAAGGATCTGGATGTTTAACACACACCACCAGTGATTCTTGCCATCAGGAAGTTTGGAGCAACACCACTGTGGCCTGAGTGAGCAACCAAGGAGCCTGAAGCAGGAGCCTGGCACCCTCCAATCTATGCTGAGACCAATTTACAAATGCCTCACCTGGGAGCTTTATACTTTGAGCCAGAGATTGGCTTCTGGAAATCGGCTAGGGCGCTGTTAAAAATCCCAATACTCAGGCCAGAGCTCCTCAGACTAATTACAAAAGAAGCTCTTGGGGGTGGGATCCAGACACGGCATCTTTAAAGCTCTCCAGGTGATTCCAGCGTGCAGCCAGTGCTGAGTGGACAGAATTCTGAGCAGTACTCTCCTGGCTCCTTATACAAACAAGATGACCACCTCTCTCTCTGACAGGCTTTGGGATCTAGTAATGAAAAGTCAAGGCTCATTAGATTAGCTTTCAGTGTCACTTGCTTTATTTTTCTTTGTAGAACTTATCACTACCTAACATTTTAATATACTTTAGTAGTATTTAAAACACACACACACACACACACACACACACACAGAATCTATCTCCCTTTTTAAAGTATATGTTTCATTAGATTGAAGAATTTTTCTGGAATAGTGTGCCTAGTATATGGTTGAAAACATTTTTGTGTTGTTATTGAATTGATACTACATATATACTATCAGTTGGCAGAGGATGGGGGGAATAAATATTATTATTAGCTGATGCAACCTTAACTAAGTAGATAGATATTCTGGATGAGAAAAAAGAAAAAATAACTGTGAATTAAGATGTTATTGGCAATAATAATGAAGAGATCTTAGATGCAGCAAGAGAAGTGGTCCAAAACGTCAGTGCACTCCTAATAACATGAGCAGATTAGTAATGAATCCGCCCCCATGCCTTAAAGGGAAAAATTCTCATAAATAGCCAACCATCATTAAATGCTTGCCTCACAAAGTCACTTATATAATAATATTTAAGTGGCTCTAAACTCTTTATGTTCATAACCTCTTATACCTCTCTCTGTAAAGCTCAAATCAAACACAAATAAGACCACAAACCAATAAAAGTTCATTTAACAAAATTAATTTAATGTGATACATGATGCTATCTTGCAAAAACAAAAACGCTAATTCTACATTTAATAGGAAAGAATTCTATTTTTTTTTAACCTTTAACTTGTCCATTTGTCTCTTTTTATTTTGAGCATAATGAAACATCATCTGATCAACTTTGTTGAAATGTTGTTATTTTCTTTTTGAACAATAAATTTGTATTTTAAAGGTAATCCTTAACTTTAATGAGCATGTATATTTGATAGTGCACTTCAAAATACAATACTGGCAAAATATAAAATGCCAGTTTAATCAAGTTCATCATTGTGTGACAACCATGATACTGACAATAAATATAAGTTATCTGAAGAGACTGGCTCCCCACCAGGCACACACACACTGTAAATACGGTGCTAAGAGCAGGTTTGAGTGCAATAACAGGATTTGGGTTACCAAATGATAATAGATAACATGTTTATGTGTGTGTATTTTCAGATAAATAAATATGAAAAAAAAGATTGAAGTATTGTAAAAGGCCAATAGCAGTTACATCAGAGTAGTGAAATTACAGATCATTTTTAAATTTTTGTTTGTTTTTGTTTTCAAATATATATGCATTTGTTGAATAATGAGAAGCTCTCCCTTTTACTAAATACCCATTAAGTGAAGGATTTCAAAAAATTACATGTAGCATGAGCTGATTTTATAAGGAAAATGATATAAATGTATCCCAAAGTACTGAAAAAATGTCTGTAAGTATATGTACCTAAAACTGAAAGATAACCATCTCTGGGTGATGAAATTACAGATGATTTTTAAGGATTTGTCTCCTCTGTGCTTTTGTGTATGTGTCAGGCACCTCCCAACACAGCTGCCAATAATTCCCAGCACCCACCAGTGAGGCCTTTGTGCCACCTGCTTCCTTTAGGGTGAGTGAGACTGACTGACTTGCTCCTAACAAAGAGAACTGAGCAGATGTCACTTCCAAGACTAGGTTCAGAAAGACTGTTGCTTCCATCCTGAGCTCCCTCTTGCTCTTTCTCTGGCTGCTCGTCCTGGGGAAGCTGGCACCATGTTGTGAGGCAGCCGTGTGATAGGTCACTAAGCGCCCTTGGGTGAGCTTAGAGACAGATCCACACCTGCACCCTTCCCACCCCTAAGGGAGCCTTCAGATAAGACCACAGCCCCGGCTTGACTGCAACCTCACAGGAGACCTTGAGGCAGACACTCTCTGCTCAGCCACCAATTCCTGACCCACAGAAACAGTCAGATAATAAGTGTTATTGTTTAAGCCACTAAATGTTGGGGTAATTTATTATGCAGCCAATAGATAACCAATGAAATGTAGGTTTTTTTTTCCCATTAATAAAATAAACATGTTTACTTTATAATCAGAAGGAGAATTTTGGTCAATTGATTTTCTCCCTCCTTGTGTTTTTCCTTTTTTTCTCCCTTTCTTTCTCCCAGAATTCTATACTTAAGTAGGATTACTCAAAACACTGGGAACCTAATCTCAGTGGCCTTTGCTAACACTATACTCAAACTCCCTGTCCTGTTGTTCAGATTTTGATCGCACCCACGTTTTTCATTTCCCAATGTACACTTATTAAAACTGCACAAAGTACACTTTTTAACTAGACAGACTATGTAATGAGGTGACCCTAACCTACCTCCTGAAAACCCTGTTCTTGGACTGGCATTGCTCTAACAATAAGCTTAATCCACCTCTTGAAGTCATCTTTGGATGAATAAGTAGAAGAATCTGGCTCTGTGCTTTTTGCCTTGGGATTCCTCATCATAAAGATAAAGCAGACATTTCTCAACAAGTAACACAATTAATGGACTAAACACCAAATAAATACATCTATTCCCTGCTCTAGTCAGAGACACAAAAATTGGAGGCTTAAAATGAAGAGGAAATGACGGAAAGCAAGAGGGGACCCATGTGATTTGACATCTAAATGGAGGTATGCAAGCACGTCCCATCATGAACAGCACCTAGCACCGCTTCCCGCACAGAAGCTACTGATCCCAGGTTCTAGATGACATGTCTGAATCAGGAATAATTTGGTAACTTTCACAGCTACAGAGCGGAACATATTTATGTTGTAGCAGCTGAATGTGTCTTCATGTCACATTCCAAGAATCATGCCACAGGATGGAAGAGAAAACATTTGAATGAGATGTGGACAAGCCCCAGACATCCTGCTTCAGAAACCAGATCTCTTGTTGATAGAAAACACTCTCCCTGTTCATCAGGGTTGAGAGCCGATGGTGAGCTTAATTAAAATCAATGGAGAAAAAATTTGAATACTGAGGAGCACTATTTGGGGCTCATGAAATGTAAATGGGTCAAAATATGAAATATCCAAATAACCTTGGGCTTTGTTGAGTGACCACCTTGCTGATCCCTGAGAGCCACGTCTCTTCTTTTCCTACCTCTGCCATGGCTGATGGAGAGCAGCTAGAGCCTCTGGTTTTGGAGTAGAAGTCTCTGCACTGCTACTTTTTGCCTACATTGTCCCCACCTTCCTTTCACCTTTTGTTCTGTTTCTCTGTGAGCAGTCTTGTCACTGTCTCTGTTGCTCTTTTATTGACACCTACAGAGCAGAAAGAATGCCAGCAGGCTTCAGAAAAAGCTTGCGTTTTCGAGTGACCCAGAACTAAACATTGATTCCAAATAAGAGGAAGATGCACATTTCTTCCTTTTACCTCATTTGGGCACAAGAGTTCCATTTTCTGCATCTGTGATTAGAAGTTACAAAGAGATCAGCTGAACGAAGGACACTGGATTCACTGTAACTGATATCCTTTGTTTTTAAGGGATTCACTTAATTGCAAATGTGCAATTTGCAAAAATGGCCCAACTCCTCAGCCCTCCCACTAAAAGTGCCCTTTGTCACGTGGCTTGGAGTTCTCATGAAGGCAGAGTGTATTCCTCCAACCCTCCTATTTGAGTTGGGCCAATAAAAGAGAGCGGGCATGTCAGTCCCTAGTCAAGGCCTCAGGAGTCTTCTGGCTTGCGCTTTCTTACTCTGACAATGCTGCCATCAACAGGAGACACACCCAGGCTGGCCAGCTGGGGGATGAGGGATACTTGGAGCAGAGCCAACCTGTCCAGTCTGTCCACGTGGGGGCCATCTCAGCTCACACAGTAGCCAATTCCCAGACACGTGATCAGGCCCAGCCCCAATCAGCAGAGCCCCCAGCTGAGCCCACACATATAAGCAATAAATGCTCTTTGCTGTGTGCACTGAAGGTTTTGTTACACAGCATTATAACGACAATAGATAACTGATACAGGAGAGTCTCAGTACCTACTCTCACTAGAAGACCCACTGTGGAGACTGACTTGGAAAGTAAACTGGCATGTAAGCCTTGCTAGGATGTGTGTGTGTGTATGAAACAGAGAGAAAGGACACAGTTGATGTTTCTCTACATGAATAACTATAAGCTGTGTTTAGTTCTTTAATCTCAAGATAACATACAGTAATGCACCCACAGAACACTTATTCATTCATTCATTCACTAACTTAGTAATTATCTATCAAATAGCTACCGCATACAAGACATCAGGGATGTAAAGGCAATAGGCTGTGGTCACTACTCCTGAAGAGCTTTCTGTCTACCTGATGACATATTGGAAAATATGATATAATGAAACGAGTGCTTTGCCTTCCCTTTTTTGTAAATTATAAACATAAATGAATGTTGCACTTTAGCACATAGTTATTCTCTTTTATAAATACGATCTTCTAATTTTCTATGAAAAACAAAATAGTCCAAATGAAAGATAAGTCAATTTGTTTATTCCTCAGTTTGTAATGTCACACCTCAAGGTAAGACTCCCTTTAAAATATGAAACTCTTGACATTGGCAGTATGGAAAAATAAAGTACATGTCGCTCAGTGGGGGCCAGGGACCTATATTATGTCCTACTGTTGGTTACAGAATTTTCAATATTTCCTTATCCTTTTTCACTCATATGAACTGCAGCTTATAGCAGTGGTAATCATTTCCTGTGTTTGAAAAAGAGATGAAAGCATTCATGGATGAAAGCAAGTTGGATTTAATCTCCTTCTCTCTCATCCAGTGCACTGTACTGATCATTTTCCAAAAAAACAAGACTTAAGCTCATTTTTGTCATGACAAAACTAGTTTCATAATAATCAGATGGCAATTCCTAGTGTACACAATTCTAATATAATTACCAGGAGGAAATGTAGAGGGAGTTGCAGGTCTGAGATAAAGAAAAGCCTGTGAATTTTGTATTAATGTCTCAGACTCTCTTATTTGTGCAAGTAATCAATCTTTCGGGGAGTAGAATAGTAATTCTTTGTGAAAAAAATGACAAGAGTCAGAGGAAGAAAGAAGATAATCTGAGTTCTATTCGGTACACAGCGGGTCAGCTGTGATTGACAAAGCTCATCACAAAACTATAGCTCACGGAGTAATCCCAGTAGCAGAGTCTCATTTGCAGCCCAAGCCATGTTAATGACATGTTTAACAGCTGCTTGTTGAAGTCTGGAATCTGCATTAACCCGCAGAGCAGTGAACAGAGAAATGAGGGAAAGTACTGAAGTCAAGCCTTCATTATTCTGACAGCCCAGGTGAAAGGGTGTCCAGAGGTTATGGAGAGGCAGGGAGGCAGGTCTGGGAGGTGGAGGGCTCAATTGCATGTGAGGACCACCTCGGACGTGACAGGGGCTGATCAATAAATGGAGAGACTACAAGAGCACACCGACCTGCTCCAATCCGAGGGATCGAAGCAGGAGAGACTGGCCACCGGAATGAAGCCCTGGCTTGGGACACCAGCTATTACGCTGGCATGACATTCGCTGTGAATCAACTCAGCGCTAGATTCCGCTAGAGGCTGTCACACTGGGGAGACCAAGTAATGCCAAGTCTTCATGCTCCTTTATCCCCAGTAATGTTATTTATTCAGCCCAGCTCCAAAAGCAAAGGCATATATGTGCCACAGTGTGTTTCCTAGACTTCCTAAAAGAGTATTTGTTGGATTAGCTTAAATAAATGACTAAGCGTGTTTTCCTTAAATACAACTCTTTATAGTGGTCCATTGTTCTGTGGAAGTGTTTCTCTGGCCTCACCCTCATAAGAGGGCATTCGTTAATGATGACACAGAGGAAGAGTCAGGGGATTGGGGCAAATCCCAACTTCTCTACACTTTTTTAAAGTAGCCTTTGGCAGCTCGTGCAAAAGCCCTGAGCTTCAGTGTTCTTATGTATAAAATGGAATAATAACACCTACATTACAGGGTTATTGTAAGGATTAAAGTAAAACTTGGAAAGCCCCCAACCCAAGTAGACACTTCATCGATAGACAACGTGAGTTTTACTGGAGATGAGCATCGACAGCAGCACAGGTGTGGCCAGTCTGCACAATGGCCCTCATTAGCATAAATGGCACGCACACACACACACACACACACACACACACACACACACACAAAGCTGCCCTCTGATAAACTGTCAACTCCATGAGACCAGTGCAATTTTTCTACATTGTTGACTGATTTATCCCGAAACACTAAAACACTGGGAAGCACATACTAGTCCCTCAAAGAATATGTGTGGGTGACTAAGCCTGCTGTCCCAATCTGAGGTGTATTTCACTATGCTACACATTGCTTCTATATAAGGCTTTCTTCATTTAAAAAAAACACTGGCGGGCTTCCCTGGTGGCGCAGTGGTTAAGAATCTGCCTGCCAATGCAGGGGACAGGGGTTCGAGCCCTGGTCTGGGAAGATCCCACATGCTGCGGAGCAACTAAGCCAGTGCACCACAACTACTGAGCCTGTGTGCCACAACTACAGAGCCCACGTGCCACAACTACTGCAGCCGTGTGCCTAGAGCCTGTGCTCTGTAACAAGAGAAGCCACCGCAATGAGAAGCCTGCTCACCTCAACGAAGAGTAGCCCTCGCTCACCTTTCTCTGCAACTAGAGAAAGCCCCCGCACAGCAGTGAAAACCCAACACAGCCAAAAATAAATAAAATAAATTAATTTTAAAAAATAAAATAAAAATAAAAATTAAAAAAACACTGGAATTATTGAATTACAACACCTTAGAGCTCATTTCGTCAACCCTTTCATTTTGCAAATGAGGAACCAACCGAGGCCCAGAGAGCGACTGACACGTCAAGGCAAAGCAGGCTAAAGAATGAAGACTTTACAACCTTATGGAGTTTCATGTGGGACGGTGTATTCCTTTATACCATGTCTGGATGCTTTCCCTTTAACCAAAGCACCGGTCAGTGAATTTTCATGGTCATTCAGTCATCAAAGCAGGCTTGCCCACAGGCATTCTTTCTTTGGCCTAAGTCATTTTACCTCTCAGGTCTTCTGTGTCCTCTTATATAAAATGAGGAGATTGGAGAAGGCTTTGTTTTCACACTATGTACTGGGGAACAGGGTTGTTTTAGGGAAGTGCAGTGCAGTGGGATCTAAACCCACTTCCATCCTTATATTCGTACTCAAAACACAGCACCTTTTTTTTTTTTATTTTAAAATGGACGTCTTTATTTTTCTCGCAACAATTACTTTTTTTTAAAACAACTTTATTGAGCACCTCTTTCTTAAAATCTATTGTATATACAAGCTTCTACTTAAGATTTGTTTAGGGTTAAAACAGTTCCTCCAGCTAAGTAACACTTGACCAGATGATCTCTAAGCTACCTTCCCTCCTGTCCTTCTTGAGAATAGAAAGAACAAAGTCAATCCAGTGAGAGGGCACTGGTTCCTGACTACAACCGTCCCCAACTTCTCCTTCCAGAGGGGTGAGGGTCCCAACAGAGAAGAAGAGGAAGAGGGAGATGGGAGAAAGGGGACCACAAAGAACAAGAAGGTCCAGAAGAACAAGAAGTAAGAGGCAGAAAGCAAACAATTCTATAGTATAGTCAACATTTTTTGGTCCATGTGTATCTGTATCTACCATCTTACTTAATCGTCACAAAAATCCAGTGGTCTAAGTACCAATGGTATTAAACTGAAACAGTAGAGGAGATAAGATAACGTCACCTAACTCTGGTTGCTTTCTTAATGGCAGTTTGTCTTAACATTTAGAAAACAAGAATGGTCCAATGGCTCACGTCTTTGAATTCTCCAAACACAGTCAGCACTCCTTTCCCACAGATCATGGCTTACGTCTGGAATAGCCAAACATCTTCAGAGAACTCTCATTACTCACAACACTGCGTGCATTTTTCTGCTTTGCATCTAGGTAGGGAATGCTCTGTTGCAGATACCCTAGCTAGTCATCAGGCCAATGAACAGTTAATTAGCAGGAGGCATCAACCTCAACTCCTTTTGTGGCATGCAAATGAAGATAATTAGATATTCTGAAATAATGCCAAGTGTTTAGAGCACTGAGGTTCCTATTTCTGGTTTTGTGATATTCTGGGATTCCCCCCTCCCCCAAGCCACTATGCCCCACCCTCTCCTAGGACCTGAGGGCTTTCTTAAATTTTCTTAAAATGTCTTCAGATGCAAATGCTTTAAATTCACTTTTCACATATATCTACATATATGTTGGTGTAACTGTAAATATTCATTTTTCACATGTAGCTACATATGTATATTTTAAAATGTTCCTTTGGAGGTCCTATACCTCAGTCCTTTATAAAAACCAAATTCAAGAGCCACCTGGGAAAGTCCGGGGGTCTCCCTTGCTTCCTCCTGCCCTAGTACAGAAGCTTCCCCATTCATCGCGGCTTATCCCAGCATCCCCAACTCTCAGCCCTAAAGAGGGATGCCCTCCCCTTTCTCCCCCAACCGGGTAGTAAAAGTAATAGGACCTACAGGCTACAAAGCACCTGCTATGTGTCAGTACCCTACTGGATGTTTTATAGATACTATAATTCCCCCCAAAACAAGACAGTTACTAGTATTATCTGCCTTTTATATGGAAAAACTGAAGCTTAGAGGTTAAACAAATGTCTAAGGGTACATAAATACTAAGGGAAAGGACTGGTATTCCAACCTAGGTCTGTTTTCCCTAAAGCCCATAATATTAGCAATTAAACTGCATCGCACTTCCTGAGGATCTTCCTGTGGATGAATGGGATCTTAATGCAACGAACACATGTGTATTAAATGCCTCCTCTCTGGGAGACACCCTTCTAGGTGCGTCAGGTCTGGCGGTAGATGAAACTGACAAAAAGCCCTGCATTTGTGGCGCTCACACTCTAGCGGGGAAGACCAACTACGAAGAAGACTAGTAAATCTTCTGCATTAATTCTTGTTTCCTAGATGAATAGAGTTGAATCTACTACAAAACGGGAGATTATTTGCCTTTCCACGTAGCCTTCTGGGAAGCCCCAGGCCTGATTAAAGAGAATGGCTTTTAAAGGGAGGGGGCATGCAGGCACATTGGCAGGCATGCTGGGGGCCTCCAGCAGAGCCTGGCAAATCTCACCTCCAGCAAACAGCTTCTTGCATGATCTCTGCCAAAAATGATGCTCCTACTTCAGAAGTTTGGAAATCACTCTTTTTAAGTACTTTAAGTCCATGGAATCCTAAGGATTCAATGTCAAATGAGAACATGGAAGCGCTTTGGACTGTACAGACTACTTTAGGTTAAAGATTCTATGAATGGGGCATTTGCTGGACACTGTCAAGACTTTCCTGAAGAAAGTGAGTCTATACTGACAACACCAAACAGGAGTTTACCACTGAGACCTGGGCACCTCCCAGGCTCCTCCCAAGGTTACACAGGACATGTGGTGATGCATCTGCTTAAGGAAATACATAGTACTTTGGCCTTTGAGACACATTAAGACAACAGACACAACCCAAGCTTTTTTACAAAAAAAAAAAAAAAAAATTCAAGATGCAATTTACCTTACCCCGTCTCTTTCATTACTAATAGACTCTTTAAAAAATAATAATTTGTTGAAGGTTTGATGCTCTGATACTTATTTTAACAAAATGAAGTTGACTGAAAAAGAGTACCATTCAAGTTCACCTGGGGAGTTATATTCCAAATTCAGTTATTAGAGTTCCTGCCAAATTATTATATTAGAGTGAGTCCATCAGAATATACTGGACCAAATATTCAGGGATATGCACAGGGCATGTATATTTTGCATCACTGACAGAGAATTGCTGGCATTCTCATATATGTAACATTTAATATTTCTTTATAAGGTTCAACATAGAAAAATATTTAATTTCTTATCACAATAATATTTTCTCATAAAATGGGACAAAAAGCAAACTTCACATCTTGACCATAGTCTCATTAAATTCATATTCTTGATACTCTCTTCACAGTGACAAATTAAAATTCACCATGAGATATTAGTAAGAAAAAGAAAGAGGAAGAAGAAAGAAAAAAAAAAGAAAGAAAGGAAGGAAGAATGAAAGGAGGAAAGGAAGGAAGGAAGGAAGGAAGGAAGGAAGGAAGGAAGGAAGGAAGAAAGAAAGAAAGTTGAAGAACATCTTATATGCCTGAAAATAAATCAGTTCTTTTACTCCAATCCCACCCCTCGTCCCATGTGGAGTTTTAGGATCTTCCTAGGCTACCCTGGTAGCAATTAGTGCTATTAACCAAATAATATCCAGCCCTCTGTCTTCCAGGAACACAGTAGGACTGTACTTCACTGCCATGTTGGAAGTAAGCCTTGGCCATGTGACTGGCTTGGGCCAATGAAAGGTAAGCAGACAGGTACTTCAAGGTGGAAGCTTTAAGAACCTGTGCATAATTCACCATCTTCCCAGCCCCCTGATGTGATGATCCTGGAAGTAAGTATAGAAAAGGCACCTGAATCCCTGACAGACTACAAGGGGCACAGTCTCCTTTCTGGTCCATAGTGGGCATGCAACATAAGTGAGGTAGAGTTTTCTGTTAAGTCATGAAAACGTGGGGACTATTTGTTCCATAGCACACCCTAGCCCATCCTTACTGATGCAGCTCAGAAGTGTCACATGCCCTCAGAGTCTAAAAGCCAACACATAAGAACCTTCTGACTTCTGATGATTTCAGTGCTGGCCTTATTCCTCATCTGTAGTGGTTGTTTAGGGTGGGAGATGGACAGCTGGTGCACAGACTCGGTAGCCCTCAAAGTATTAATTCAGAAAGCTCACCTTATGCCTTGCTTATTTATTTATTTATTTATTTATTTTCATTTATTTATTTTTGGCTGCTTTGGGTCTTCGTTGCTGAGTGTGGTCTTTCTCTAGTTGTGGCGAGCGGGGGTTACTCTTTGTTGCAGTGTGCGGGCTTCTCATTGTGGTGGCTTCTCTTGTTGCAGAGCTCAGGCTCTAGGCGGGCAGGCTTCAGTAGTTGTGGCATGTGGGCTCAGCAGTTGCGGCTTGCAGGCTCTAGAGCACAGGCTCAGTAGTTATGGCGCACGGGCTTAGTTGATCCACAGCATGTGGGATCTTCCTGGACCAAGGATTGAAACCCGTGTTCCCTGCATTGGTGGGCAGATGCTTAACCACTGCACAACCAGTGAAGTCCCATGCCTTGCTTTAATACACCAGCTACATGCTCCTGAATTCCACCTCATTCCCTCACCCACAAGACACTGCAGCAATTCACATGTGATCATGTCTTTCTAGATAAGATAGCAACCAAATGATTACAATGAAGTTAATCTTGCATGCTACCTTCTCCCTTTCTCATATCTTGCAGAGAAATGGGAAGAGGCAAGCAGAAAAAAAATGTAGGCAGCTGAGACTTTGTGTGAAGTTGAGCAGTTTGGATTTAAAATCCATGGGTTTTAGGAACATAATTCCTGAACATAAGTGTAAGCCTTCATTTCCAGTCTTTATATATAGCTCAGTAAAACAGAGAGAAATTGTGTGTTAGGGTTAAGATTTAGCTCTCTTATAACAGAAATATACGAAACATTACTGCCTGCCCCTTTCCTGCTTCTGGCCCAGAATTTCCCCAGGTGTTGCTTGAGCTGAGCCTGCTGGCCCCTATCAGACTCTGGAGAAGCAGCAGGTGGCTGAGCATTGACTTGAGAAAGGGAGATATGCAATGTGATATTAAATGGGACTTTTCTTGTGGTCCTGGTTGACACCCCAAAGGAGAGGACAGTATGGAGACAATTGCCTCCTTTATTCTCAGAAGCAGCCAAAACATCTATATTAGTTTTCCATTCCTGTCGTATAGATCACCACAAATTTAGCAGTTTAAAACATCACAAATTTATTATCTCATAGTCATTCATTCATAAGTCCAGGCAAACTTGATAGGTTCTCTGCTTAGGGTCTCATAAGGCTAAAATGAAGATGTCAATAGGCTGGGCTCTTATTGGGATGCTCTAGGGAAGAATCTCCTTCCAGGTCACTCAGCAGGTTGGCAGAATTCGGTCCTTGCCCTTGTAGGATGGAAGTCCCCATTTCCTTGCTGGCTGCCCACTAGGGGTCATTCTCAGCTTCTAAAGACCACCTTCATTCCCTGGCTGGTGGTTCCCTTTGTCTTCAAGACCAGCAGAAATGAGGTGCATTCTTCTTACAGACTGAATCTCTGTCAACCTCATCTTCTCTACCTCATCTCTCCTACCTCTAGCTAGAGGTTTTCTCCTTTTAAGGGCTCATGTGATTAGGTTGGACATACTGGAAAAATCCAGGATTATATCCTTATCTTAAGGTCCATAACCTTAATTACATCTGCAAAGTCCTTCCAGCTGTACGCTGTAACATATTCACAGATCCCCAGAATTAGACCACGCACGTCTTTGCTGGGCCATTCTGCCAGTAGCACACCATCTGTCTCAGTCAGCTTGGGCTACTATAACAAAGTACCATAAACTGAGTGGCTTGTAAACAAGATAAATTTCTATCTCACTGTTCTGGAGGCTGAAACCAGGTGTCACATGGTCAGGCTCTGGTGAAGGGCATCTTCTAGGTTGAAGATGACTGATTTCTTGTGTCCTCATATGGTGGCAAGAGATCTAGCTAGCTCTCTGCCCTCTTCTTATAAGAGCACTAATTCCATTCATGAGGAACCCACCCTCATAACTTAATTACCTCTTAATGCCATCACAATGGGGATTAGATTTCATCATGTGAATCTTGGGGGAACACAAGCATTCAGTCCATAACACCATGTATGACTTGTTAAGCTAAGGGATAGCCTAACTCCAATTCTGTGGCCTCTTTACCAATTGCCACCCACCAGCCTAAATATGGGAGGACTAGAATCTGATTGGAGAAGGGGGTGGGATGTGGAGTGAGACAGAGGTTTACTTGAAGAGACACAGGCTGAACTATGTTTATAGGGAAGAGGAGTGTTTTGTTGCCTTAAGGGAGGGTCCGGAGGGACGCTTACACTCCCTCCTGGTCAAGTGAATGGGCTTAGTAGTCTGGAGAATCTTTGGAGAAAAGTGACCTGTGTCCCTAGACTTCAAGGGGCATAGAGACCATGCCCCTGGAAATGTCTGAAGGCAAGAGGCTGCCTATGGCCGCAGCACCGTAGAAAGAGGTTGTGATGAGAGATGTTTGCCTCCTAATGTTGGACTGTCATGGAGGCCTGGTGGTTCAACAGGGCCTTCCAGGTGAGGGTCCTCACCAGAAAGAGGCTCTAAGCCAGGGGGAAAGATGGGGTGTCATTGGAAGGTGAGAAAGAAAACACAGCAGCCAAGTTGGTCAACAGCAGTGTCAACTTGACTGGATCACAGGGTGCCTGGGTTAAACATTATTTCTGGGCGTGTCTTGAGGGTGTTTCTGGAAGAGATCAGCATTTGAATTAGTAGACTGAATGGAGCACATTGCTCTCCCCAATGTGAGTGGGCACCATCCAACCTGCTGAGGGCCTGAATAGAACAAAACATGGAGGAAGGAAGGATCCATTCCCTTCTTGGCTGCCTGCTGAGCTGTGACTTTGGTCTTCCCTGGCCCTTGGACTGGAACTTACATCCTCTGCTCCCCTGGCTCTCAGGTCTTTGCATTTGGACTGGAATGACACCACTGGCCTTCCTGTGTCTCCAGATTGTAGACAACAAATTGTGAGACTTCTCAGCCTCCTAAATGGTGTGAGCCAATTCCTCATAATAAATCTTTGGTCTGTTTCTCTGGAGATCTCTCACTAATACAGATTTGTAGGAACTGCCGATTTTAGGTCTTCAAAGAGCTCATAAATGTTGTCCATGAGAGAAAATACCAGCAATACTGGCATTTTCAATCTACCACTAAGATGACAACATAGTACAATTGCAACATCCCAAGCCAAGTATGAACTTGCTTCTTAACCTTGCATCTCTCTTCTCCATGCCAACTCTGGAAGAGTTAGAAGAAGCAATGTAAGTATAGAAACTTAGAAAAAAAGAAGGGGAAACAAAGCAAAACAAGGCACCTTCCTTCTTCACTGAGGTTTCAAGCTTGATTCAAGCTTGAGTTGGGGGCAGAGGAAGTGCTTTCCCCTGGACGACAAGTTCAAGTTTTGATTTGGATGAGATTTCGGTCTGAGGACTGGTTGATAATATGAGAAAGTGAGCAGAGGAGGTCTGGGGCTCTGGCTGATTTGTTACCTTCAGCCAGGGAAGGGAAGGGATATGCTTCAGAATTTGTTTGAAATAGTGGTAAGAAATTGTGAAGTAGTTTCCCTCCAAGCTATTTGGCAACCAGCTACATTTGATTTCCTTTGTGATATATTGAGATATGAAAATGCATATAAATATATTCAGTCCTGTATTTGAGCTTTAATTGACATATAGTATGTTTATTTCATGGACATACCTCTGGAAAATGAGGTATCAGAACACTTGCATAATTCTGAGAAAGAAATTTTGGCATATTTCCCCCAGTAAGGACCTTATATGCTTATATATCAGAGTCTTTGCTCAACTCCAGGAAAGAACTCTTGAAACTATTGGTTGGAATACATCTAGCATTCAGAAATGTTTGGATGTGTTCAAGGCAGGAGCTCTAACTTATGCCTACATGAGTTACTCAAATCTAGGTTATTTTTATTTTTGAAGATACCGAGAAAGACATCAATATTTGTGGAACTGTGAATTCTTTAAGTAGTACCTAATCTCTCGCATCCTCAACTTTTTACTTTTTAATCAATAAAATAGAGACATTAATGCTGAGCTTACAGGAAATGCTGTTAGGATTAAATTTAAGAAAATAACATCTATGAAGGATTGAGCACAGTTTATGGTGGGTACTCAAGAAATGACAGTTACTAACATATACAATTCTCTGCTTGGAGGTAGATGGAGATACTTTTAATACTATAGTTGCAATGTAGGCAAATTGAAAGCTAATTCATTCCACAAACTTTTATTGCACATCTAGGTGCTGGGAGTATAAGGTTGAGGAGATATGGAGTCTGCTTCAGGACATGGAGATATATAATTTATTCTGAAGAAATAGGCATAGAATATCTGTTTAGTTCATTAGGGAAGACACATGTAAACTGGCAATCCATTGCTGTGTGACAGTTACCATGTACCAATGTACAAATTGCTCAGACTCACACGTGAATGACTAAGCTATGTGGGGCACTGGAAAGGTAGTAAAATGGTAAAAAGAAAAAAAAGGTATCCCAGAGGGAAAGCTTCCATGGAGTCTTAAAGAATATTGACAAGATGGACACATGGGGAACCAACCACCATCATCTGTGTTGTGACAGAGACAGTCACTGTCGGAAGGGCTGTATTAGCATTGTGGGAGGGGGAGAGGATCACATTTTTAAAGTCTGGACTCTTGACCAAGCTAGAGAAAAATCTGCCAATTAGGTTGTATTTGGATATCAAATCCCCACTTTAAATAGACTGGCCGCATCAAACCCAAAGAAATGTTATGAAGACACGCCAATGCAATTCTCTCTACAGATCAGGCAGTGAGCACACTGATCCTCCAAACGTCCCCACTAAGTAGCCACCTACGCTCTCTACAGTCTCCAGGGGCAAGGGCACTGTCCCCTCCGTGTAGATGGCCTGGAGATGCTCCTTCTGGCACACGTCCCAGCAGGTTCTATAGCACTGCCCCATGACTTAATTTGTTCTGCTGAGGTCTGTGCACTTTACCTTGAGTCCAAATAGTATGTGGGTCCACAAGAGTTACTTCCAGGTTATCCCATAGACACTAATGATTAATAGGTATCCCGTTAGTAATTAGTGTCTAGTGCAAAGTCCTTTACTTTCAGCTGCCAAATAGGAGTTTTACTTTTCATTCTTTTTTTAAGTCTTTATTGAATTTGTTACAACATTGTTTCCGTTTTATGTTTTGGTGTTTTGGCCCCGAAGCATGTGGGATCTTAGCTCCCCTACCAGGGATCGAACCTGCACCCCCTGCATTGGAAGGCAAAGTCTTAACCATTGGGCTGCCAGGGAAGTCCCGAGAGTTTTTCATTGGAGGCATTCCACCAGCAAAGGAGTCATGACCTTCCACCTTCCCCAGAATTAGATGGTGTATCCCTTGCCCAAAGGGCTGTTTGCTAATTGTACAGAAACTGAAATTGAATTCTTTGTCCCCTTAGCTTACTTACCAGTTACTGGCTAAGATACTGGGTACGTTCTGGGAAAAGCTATGTTAATAATTGCTTCTTAGGTAACTGGGGTGGATTGTACAACATTCCAAAATATGAATAGAGAAGATTAAGTAGATTTAACCCATTGACATCAGGTTTAGCCCTGTTAATTAGAAAGCCCTTCCTTACAAAGGGATTATACCTCCCTGCCCTACTGACACCAGTCCTGGCCATATGACTTCTTTTGGTCAGTGAAATGTGAGAGGAAGTAGCTTCTGACACTTCTGAGCAAAAACTTTAAAAACTCACATGCGGCTCTGTTATATTCTCCTTTCCCTCTGCCATGAAACTCACAGTTTCAAAAAGAATTGCTCCTTTATCCTGGATCCAAGAAATGTAATTGACCTGTAGTGAATGTGTAGCATGGCCCAAAAATTAATTTTGATTTTTATAAGCCCCTGACAGTTGGGGGATATTTGTTACTATCACATAACTTAGCCTAAGCTGACTGATACAGACCCTGAGATCTGAGGTCAGCTTTCAGTCTAGTGAAGACTGAAAAACTCAATTCTCAGAATATATATCTCACCAAAGATGTGTGATACTTATTTGATCAATCTTTGTAACATGGCCTACAGAGAAGGAATTTCTAGGTATATTCCTTCAGAATTCGATATTGCTAGTTGATACTACCAATGAGCCTCAGCCTGTTCCAGAGGATCTGGGGGGAACAGAATAGAGAAATTCAGTGTCCACAAGTCACCGCAAGCCAGGATGGACACTCGTCAGTCAAAGTGTGTCATGTTTACATTCAGCCAAAAACTATTCAAAATTCAGATACTATAAGAGTCTTCCCACAATGCACTGGAGCCTTCCTGGAATGGGAATCATGCAAAGGAAGGTGCACACCCTGCTTTAAATAGCATGTGTTTTGTCTACAATATTTCAAAGTACATCTTTGCATTATTTTAAAATTATTACCAAAAGAATAAAGATGCTTTGTTATGTTCACTTAAATATATGCAGTCTGCTTTTAAATATATGCAATCCACTTTTAGGGATAACTATCCCTATGGTAAAAATCCACTGTTCAGACAGTGGGACTGTTATTGTTTTAATCCTGTCTAACTCAACAGGTCCTAAGGGCACAATTTCGATAACTCTGAGCTATTCAAACATTCAACCATGAGCCAAAAAAGATTAAAAGCATCTCTGAATGGAATCAGGTTTTTAAGGAAATTTAGTCTGCTCAGGTATCCAGAATGTGTCTCTGTAATCACACCTGTATAAAATGAATTTATTTTATATCTGTATAAAATAAATTTTATCAAGTTTATAAAATTTAAATTATAATTGCTTGTACTATATTCTATTAAAATTTGAAGAATTACAAATACCTAAGATATTCCTTTTGGTCTTTTTTCCCCTTTAGAAATACTTCATTACTTATCCTTCAGGTTAGGGGCAGAAAATCTATGATTTTAGAAATATTGTTAGTGTGTCCACTAAAAAAGAATGGAACTCACAGAGTTTGGCCACAAGAAGATGTATAGACAATCTTTAGTCTATATCCAAGTTGAACTGATGATTCACCTGAAAATTACCAATCAGTTGGCCAGAAGTTACAGGACATTCTTTTGATTTATTTAATTTTATAATTAGAATTTACTTTCTTTACATTTTCTTTCAGTTCTTTTTCAAGTTGAAATGGAAATTAACCATAATTTATTCCTTTATGTATCCAAAAGTCTTCATTAGTATCTATATGAGACATCATATGTAACAAATCCTGACTGCCATCTTGATCAAGTTTCTTAACTCATTTGGGTCTCTTTATGGGGCTAAGAGCAGCTCCCTGGTGAAACAGTGGTGACCAGGAAAGACGGAATCCCACGTAAAGCACCTAGCCTGGTGCCAGGCATGTAGTAAATAAATGTTAGCTTTTATTATTGCAATGGCTTTATTATTGTTGCTATTTTTATTTGTATTTAATAATTATCCCTAAGGTGTTTCAAAGAGAAAGCAGGGGATGGAAGGTGTGGAGAAGAGATACACTTTGCCCTTAGCCAGCGTAGAGTCATTCTCAGGACCCTGGAAAAGTGCTGGTAGTATCTGGTGTGCACTTTCCAGTCGTTCTGTTCATTTTTCCTTTTATAGATGAGGACACTAAGTCTGAGGGAGGTGAGGAATCTTGGCTAAGTCAACAAAAGTCTTGAATGGGGAGCAAGAATCTGAATCCCTGCCTCCAAAATCCCTGCCTCTTTTCCATTACAAAGAGTTTCCAAACTTTTACTAAAGAAACACAAGAAAGCATTGTACAATCTGTTTTGAGATTTTTTGAAAGTTTGATTTGTTGTATAGGCAGCATGTTCATGGTTGTACATTGAAAAAGGAAAGACAAAGAAAAGGAATAACATGAAATAACAGGTTTTTATTGCCTATGTCCTATGATGGCTTATAAAATGAGGGAACAATATGAAAAAAAAGGTATAGTGCCATAAAGATAATAAGTACACCACTGATGTTTATCATTGTGCTAAAAGATAAAAATTAAGGAATATTCCTTCAGAATTCTGAAACTAAACATTTTTAATAGTCATTTTTAAATTCTCACTAACATTCAGTCTGTTTATAGCTTTTCAGTAGAAAATGGAACTCTGCGTTCCCTGCAATCCTCTTTTAGTATTGCCTGTTGCATGAAAATGGCTAATTTAAACTAACTATTCTTTTTCTAGCCTGTTCACCAATGTGCAATGTCCCAAAAGGGTAAAATAAAAATGACAAATTTATTTACACACAAAAGCAGTGGCATCCAAAGTAAAAAGAACAATGCCCAAAGAATGAGAATAAAAATAAACAATGAATTTCAAACCAGCAACCGCAAATCCCAAACAAGAACTTCTGTGAGGAGTCATCAGTATCAGAGTGAAGCATTCTCCCATCACTTCTCACTCTGACCAGGGGTGTTTTGCTACAGAGTTTCAAGGCTGCCCACGCATCCGCTGCTCCAATCATCTCTTTCCCCTGCTCTTAGCTAAATATCCTACAGGCACAAGAAACACCTGAAAAATATGAGCATTGTGATGGTCCCATCGCTTTGCCCTAAATACCAAAGTGGTGAAATATTTTCAAGCCATCTCTTCTTTATCTGAAAAACAGAGAATGGCAATTGAATTTGGTCTTGGGTGGATTGATAGTAGAGGGAAAAATAACCCTTTATGACATATTCACTTCTTTGTAAGAATTCCCTGATAATATGCACCCCTTTGTTACTACAATATAAAGACCTGTGGCAAGGGAAGGTTTTGGTTTTGGTTGATGTTTGTTAAAGAGTTTCAGGGGATCAAAGTCCTCCAGTTGAGGGAAAGGAATTTCAGCAGTCGTTCACCTACACAACGTGCTTCTAGAAGCAGGGAGCCCGAGGGCAGAGCTGGAGACAGCTCTCTACGCCTGGTTGTAAGTTTTTATCGCTGAGACCACTGAGACTAAGTTTACTCTAATAATGCTTTCACTTGCCCTTTCTGGTGACCTGAATTTTGTCACCTGAAAAATCATATACTGAGGTCCTTATCTCATAATCTCATAATAAATACAGAATGTGACAGTATTTGGAAACAGTGCCTTTAAACATGTAATTAAGTCTTTGGGGTTGAGCCCTAAATCAGTATGACAGGTGTCCGTATAAGAAGAGATTAGGACACAGATGCTCACAGAGTAAGACCACGTGAAGATGCAGCAAGAAGAGGTCTATCCACAAGCCAAGGAGAGAGGCCTCAGAAGAAACCAACCCTGCTGACACCTTGATCTTGGACTTCTGACTTCCAGAATGATGAGAAAATACATTTTGGTTATTTAAGCCCCCCAGTCTGTGGTACTTTGTTATGGTAGCCCTAGCAATTAATATATCCATCTTTAACAATTCTAATGAAAGAATATTTTCTTAACCAAAATTCCTAAGGCTAACGTTTATCGAGTGCTTACTATGTGATAAGGGCACCACACTGGTATCTCTATACCTGAGAGTTTGTATCTGTAAAACAGGATATTAATCATACCTGCCAAGTTGTAGTGAGGATTGAATTAAATAAGCTATTTTAACTGCTGGGCTATCATTATCATCCTTACCCCCTCACTGTAGTCCTACAAGGTATTTTTATCCCCATTTTACAGATGACCACCAAGGGCCAGATCCTACTAATCCAACCAATGGGCAAACTGAAACTCATTCTCTCCCAAGTATTTAAATAATTAAGCAACAACTTGGTTAAAGAGGAGGACACTGAGGCCCAGAGGCAGCCAGGGGATTGGGACATGAAGAGGTGAATGACCTGCTCAGGGTCACACACAGCCCAGTAGGTGGCTGGTGGGTGTTAGATGGAGGGTCTGACTCCAGACCTCATGTGTTAACCATTGCAACTCACTGTTCCTTCCTTGCCTGTGCGTAGAATTGTCAACCGTGGTGAACCTCAGCCATCAGGAATCAGTGGTTGAATGAAGGACACAACAGTTTATAACATGATGTTTAAAACTTGAACCTGGATTTCTACTCACCTTAATTTAAGCCATTCATATTTTTTAGTAGTGTGCTCATTCTCCACTTTGTACCTATTCACATACTTATCTGTTGAATGAATAAGTTTGGACTTCTCACTTTAGCTTTATGTATTTCAAAAGTTGTTATCACTGTTGCTAGCTACTCCCATTCAACAGGTGAGTTTTTACACAATGGAATTAGATCATGAGATACACCTTTGCCCCAGGAAAGCCCATCATATTTCCATCTGTGTGAAACTGGAGGAGACTCCTCCTTGATATGCAGAGAAAATTTACTGTCTTGTCTCTAACATTCAGTCCCTGCCCCATTCAGAAGTGGAGCCCATCCAGAGAGCTGACCCAAAGAACCTCAAGCAGGGTGCAGGAACCCAGGCTCTGGGTGCTCCGCAAGGCTGTGTACATAGGACCACTCACTGCTACCTGTTCTCACCTCAGGTATCAGCGGAGCCCACAAGCTGCACCCCAGTTCCTGTACTTCCAGCCTATCTCCTGCTGGTTTCTGCCCTTCTGGGGTGTGGGAGTATATCTGGAAATACTAATATTCTCACTGGTATGTATGTATGTATGTATGTATGTATGTATGTATGTATGTATTTATTATATATGTATATATTTCATTTTCCAGAACATGTTACTTTAAAATATTGTTCAATTTGGAAGCAGAACTAAAGAACATGCCTCCGATCCTTTTATTACCCAGTCTGAACACTTCCAGGCTTCCTGAGGCAAAGCCACTGGCAGGGAGTAAAGGAAGAGGGGTTTGTCAACGTGTCAGGACCTGGCCTGAAGCTTGGCTGGCTCACTAGTGCCCGGAACGATGACACCAAGGCAAAGACTTCATGACAGCAGCCTGGGTTCTCTGGAAGGTCAGGCTGACACAAGCGCCAACCCCTCACCTCAGACTTGGTTCATGTAAGATGCAAACAACAGAAATGACAAAGGCAGGTTTTAATCTGTTGGGATAAGTGTTCTAAAGATGAAGTGAACTGAGAATCACCATGGTAAGTGGAAAAGTTTAAGTATCTATCTGAGTACATCAGGTTACAAATAATTTTTCCATATTCCCCCCTTGAAATTAAAACCAAGTGAACTTGGGTCATGACTCTTTTAGCTTATGAAGTATTTTGCTAGCAGGAGGTTTAGCCAGAAAGGGACAGAAACGTTTTTAAGTTTTTGAAGTAATTCTCTCACCACAAAAGGAAAAAACCTTCCCTCTTAAGAAAAATGTTCTAATTGTACCTGTGATCAAATTATAACTGGTTTGCTCTAAATTCAATACAATCTTGGCTGTGTATCAAGTAGTTTAACAGCTTTTCCCCAGGTTTTTTTAACCTCCATAAAATATTAATTTTTTTTGCCTTTTAAACATCGTTCCAATCAGCTCGGTTAATGTGATGAGGCACGTGTGGTCGGGTAACGAGAACTGTGTTATTACCACCAAATGCTCCGCACGATACAGCGCAGTCTTTCAGAAGCAAAAGGCACATTGAAATAAAATCAGACTAAAAGTGTTCTTCTATGTTTACGTCTCACAATAGCAATCACCACCACTGTGCAGGGGCGTTTCTTAGCAAGGACTTACTGGCTGAGGTTAACTGCCCAGAGTACAGTTGAAGGCCACCAATTCTTCCCAGCCACTCATTAATCCCCAGGTAATCTCCTGAACCTTGAGGGTCATTGTTCAGTCCTTTAGAGGTGATTTTACAAGTATTTGGAGTACTTGTTCTTTCCTGAACACCTACAGCCATCCAGATCATGTTTGTATAAAGAAAGATTCTTTTTCCTTAAAAGTGGATTGAATTCAGCCTCCCCATAAGGTCACCTTAAAGGCCAGTGGCTCAGAGAAAGCCGCTTTAATTGCATTTTGTCTTCTCCCTTTCTCTAAGGGACCAAGAGAATGGAGAAGCTGAGGGAAAGTAGGGGAGGGAAGGAGACTAGGAGAAGGCAGAGGATCCCAGACACCAAATTCCTCCTTGTCACAGGAATCACCCTGTAAAGGACATAAGAGCCGCGGGGTTTCTGGGGAGTAAGGAGAGGCCTGCTCAGGACACAAGGAGGTCAGCACGAAGGAAGCGGAGAGCCTCGGTCAGAGCCACAGGTTCCCCCCTGCCAGCCACACAGCCAGGGCCGGGGCAGCAAGGGGCGTGGGGTAGCTAGAGACCAAGGCTCAACTCAACAGGCAGAAGGCAACCTCACCAACTTACTTCAGCAAATCCGAGGGATTTCTGTCAACAGAGTCCCAAGCATGCATGATTTAATATTGTACGCATGTGAATAGTAAAAACTAATTTGTCTATTTATGGCAATAAGTAAAATTAGAGGCCAAGGTTCAACTCAGCAGACAACCCTACTGATTTCCTTCTGCAAAACCAAGGGATTTCTATCAACAGAGTCCCATGCACACATGTTTTAATATTGCAAAAATCTGAATAGTAAAGGCTAATTTGTCAATTTATGGCAATAAAGAAAATTAAAATTTTTGTTCACTTTGCCAAGAAAGATTTTATGTTTCACCTCAACATTTAATATCTTCTAGATCAGGTGTCTGATATTAAGAAGTTGTATAAGTAACAGAGATTATTTTAAAACCACAAATTAGTTACAGTTGTCCAATGTTAACTTATTGGGGAGTTCTAAGTACCATGTATGTTTTAAGTATCGTGTGTGTATGTGTGACAAAGAGAGAAGAGGGGAGGAAAAAAGAAAGAAAGGGAAAGAGGAGAGAGAGGAAAGAATCTTCTTCTGAGTCAAAGTGGCATCGTATATTCTATGTGTTAGTATCCCTTCTTTCAAATCATTTCTCTATCGCTTATTAGGGCCCCATAAGAAAAAAGTGTCAAATGAAAATAAGGATCTTCTGAACAGATATTGTTAAAAATAAGTATATCCCTATTATGACAAAAAAATCAGACAAAAGACTGGATATGTAGAAAAGACAGATATTTTGTTTATAAGTTTAAAAAAAAAGTGAAGGCTGTCTCAAAGGACCAATGGCTTTCTAAAGTCATATCGCAGAAAAATCTCTACAGATTCTTCCTTTGGATGAGAGAAGAAAGGAAAACTAGTTTCATCATCAGACACATACCAAATTGCCCTACATCGACATTCAGGAGATCCCTAGCTCCCTTACAATCTAGTGATGGGTTTCCCATATAAATTTATTTTAAATCAGTCCAATGCAAGTCAGCAAGCAGTGAATGGGCATCTGGTTGGAGAAGAGTCCAGCCCCTGTATTTTTACTAGGAGTGTAAAATGAATTGTGACACCCTAAATGCAAAGGAAATGATGGGAGTTGCCTATTCAACCAGAGTAGAGCCAAGGGAAATTTCTATTAAATGTTTCCTAATTTGACAATGTCTATACAAGCAGAATTATAGTCTTGGGTAAAGCACATTCCATTATTTCTATATCTTGGGCGTTGACATAAATACATAGGCAAGTCAGTAATTCAGTCAAACAAAAGTAGTGTTGGGTTCAGTCTTTATAATGATTTGGTAACTGGCATGAACTTAATTATAAAATACCTCAAACCAAGCCTAGAGCCAAGAACGCAGGTTGAAGGAGGTGTTCTTGCACCGTCTGACTCTAGGACTTCTAATTCAGAAAGAAGCAAACAGTTTAGCTCAATTGCACTTCCTTTGCCCAAAAAGACTCCAAATCCCCAAGTGTGAGAGGAGAAATGCCTTCCGTGGCTGACTTATGTCCTGCTCACAGCTGCCCTGTCCCCGACGGCTACCCGGTGACTAAATGCAGCAGGGTCTGTTGAAACCTGCAAAGTTGTGATAAAAACAGTTGGACCAGGACTTCCACAATAACTGTTTGGGTGGGTAGGTACAGTTAATTATTATGTTTTTCTTCACCCTTTCAGAATTCATAAACTCTGCCTCAAGGTCAAGGCATGATTTTTCTGTACTTTTAACAGGTCATTTATTCTTAAAATGTTTGGGGATTTTTTTTTTTTTAGAGAGAGAGTGAAATAGCTATGTAACTCTAGGGAAAAACCAACAACTCAATTTGAAGCGATGGTAAATGGGGAAAAAAATGTTGGTTTTTCTTAAATATTTCATTCCTTTTTCACCCTGGGATTTTTTTAAAGCTGCATGCTTGGGATTATTATTATATGTCAGGTATCTTGCTAAGAACTTTCATACATTATCTTTAGTTTTCACAATAACCATATGAAGAAGATATTTCATTACCATTCTCATTTTACATACTGGAAGTTAGAAAATTTCAAAACCTTTGCAGGAGTCATGTAACTAGCTAGACACAGAGCTGAGATGTGAATTCAGGTCTGTCTTGACTCCAAATCTCTTTATCCTAATTATTGTGTAATTTTGCAACTGAATCATGTTTCTGAGGTAGATTGACTCGGATAACAAAATGAGATTTGCGTTGCCTTCCCTGCTATCATGTTCAAAGGATGATATTTAAAATCAACACTAAATTAGATATTT
This sequence comes from Mesoplodon densirostris, assembly GCF_025265405.1. NCBI lineage: Eukaryota > Metazoa > Chordata > Mammalia > Artiodactyla > Ziphiidae > Mesoplodon > Mesoplodon densirostris. Next base: position 68,870,586 of record NC_082674.1, read on the forward strand.
ATTTTCTTGTCATTTTCTTTGCTTTTGCTAAGAGCCTCATGAAATAAAAAGTTTCTTTTCAAAAGACAATGACGATTTCTTTCCCAATTCTATTTCACCTTAAGGGAATCTTGTATAATTAAGGAGTACATTGGCTACCCCCCATTTTCACCCCAAAAAAAGCTTTTCTAAACCACTAGAACTTAGTAGTGACATGTTGATATTATGATGGCTGTCTATCAACTCTAGTGTAGTACTAATACTTTTAACCAGAAAATTCACATTATCAATGCAGAAACGCCATATTATAAATTCAACCTTTTTGGTCCCCTTGGAAATGTTCAACTGTTTACATCTTTGTAAATGGATCGTTCATATTGTACCAATAGCATCACCTTCCTGCTTCCAGCTCACACACACACACACACACACACACACACACACACACACACCCTGATCTCATTCTTAGAGGGAGAAATAATGAATAGGGTATTTGAATAAGCAGCTAATTAAATGCACTTAGCCTACATTGCTATCAGCTTTCTATTCAGCTTAATGTATATTCCTTTACCTATGTAATCAAGGAGTATACCCCACGCTGTCAACACCTCAGCCCAAATAATCAAAGCAGCTCCTGGATAATAAAGAAACAATATGCAAACAAAGTGTATCTATATTCTTATGAATTTATGTATGGCTTGAATTTCTTAGATATTCTTTCTATGAATTTCTGACTCAGTCATCATTCTACCTCCACCCAAAAAAGAGTGAAACATCCTTGAATAGTTTCTTATGCCAGTTTATGCTATTTGCTCACAATCTAAACATTTATTTAATAAGCGTTTCATGTAATTTTAAAAGAATCTTCATGAGAAAATGTAACAAAGCAGCATACATAGAAGAAAGAAAATATGTTCTCTTTTAAAAGAGTATATTTTAAAAGTTCAGATTTATCCATTAAAATGCCTGTTTCAGCCATCTGAATGTTTCTTTCACAGGGAAACACAAGAAAATCCCAACTTGTTTTACAAATACATTTCACATTAATTACCAGGTCACTATCAGTCTGGAAAGAATTGTTGTTTTACCAAGTTTCAATAAGTATGAAATGATCCTTGAGGAATGAATGCATAATAAAAATCAAATTGGAGTTGCCTTGTTTCCCAAATGCAAACTTGTTAATCTGTGGCCCGTTTATATACCACAATTCTGAAGGGGAGAATTAGGTCATGAATGGATGTGGCTGAGAAACAGAGGTTGAAGAAAAAGGATATGACATTTCTCAACCAAGTCCAGAGTATTATGAAAATATGTAATGCAATGTGACGCCCTTCCTCATAAAACAGTGATCAGTACAATTATTTTATTTTATTTTGGGGGGGGTAAAATAATAATTTATTAAAATTTTCAATGGAAAATTGAGCTTTTTAGAGCATCATCTAAATTGACATATTTCTCCAGAATTTTTAATTCTCCCCATTTCTTCTACTAACATGATGCATGTTAATGGCTCTCAAAGGCTCTGGGTTTCGTTAAGGCTATCTCCAAGTATCTTCTGTTTGTATCATAATGGTTATGAGAACATGTTAGTCCTTAACTAAGCCAAGTGCATTTATTTTTTATTTATTTATTTACTTTTTATTAGTTTCTGCTTTATAACAAAGTGAATCAGTTATACATATACATCTGTTCCTACATCCCTTCCCTCTTGCATCTCCCTCCCTCCCAGCCTCCCTATCCCACCCCTCCAGGCGGTCACAAAGCACCGAGCTGATCTCCCTGTGCTATGCGGCTGCTTCCCACTATCTATCTACCTTACGTTTGGTACTGTATATATCAATGGAATATTACTCAACCATAAAAAGAAACGAAAGTGAGCTATTTGTAATGAGGTGGATAGATCTAGAGTCTGTCATACAGAGTGAAGTAAGTCAGAAAGAGAAAGACAAATACCGTATGCTAACACATATATATGGAATTTAAGAAAAAAAAATGTCATGAAGAACCTAGGGGTAAAACAGGAATAAAGACACAGATCTACTTGAGAATGGACTTGAGGATATGGGGAGGGGGAAGGGTAAGCTGTGACAAAGTGAAAGAGAGGCATGGACATATATACAATTATAATAAATATACCAGTGTCAGTGGTTAAAGGCCAGTCAAGATAGTCATGGGGAAATTATTTTCTTAGATAAATAACACATTGCAGATTTATATTTATGTATTTTCACTAGAATTGATAATGGGCGAAGGTCTATGTACATTGCAAACATTCAGGGTATAAAATCTTTTTAACCAAATGCACTGTGTGCCAAGGAAATAGAACAGTGAAAATAAAAATCAGGAAAAGGTGCTGATTTTGAAAAAGTTTAAAAATGTGTTAGCTTTCTTTTATTTTATACCAGTGTACTAACATGCTAACTAAAAACTGAAACTATCAATGTAAAAATGCTATAGTATAACAAAATCATCCCTTGCCATTTAATGTGATCCAATCTCTCTCTTGGCAACAAAGCCTTTAAAAAGTGCCAAGATTTATTGCTTTGGGAAAATATAATAGACTATAAATCAAGCTATGATAACAACTATGAAAACTTCTCTTACTATTTTCCACCTCTGGGCTCACCTCTGCCCAAGGAAGCCCTGGAAACCTTTCTATTCAATAGACTGTGTTTCCAAACAGTTATTTATCACACCTTGTGATAAGGTGGCTTAACCATTGCAGCGAAGTGTCTTGATTTGTCTTCACTTATAGTTATGAGAACAAAGGAAACTTTGATTCTCTCGGTTGGGATGAAATGTATCCATATCACAGCAATATTAGGACCTTTTAATCGTCTCTCCATAAGAAAAGATTAAAATGCCTTAGTTATGCGAGATTAAATGCTCATTCAGTAATTGCAACAGACAGTATGCTTTCAGAGTGGGAGAATTAAATTAAAAGAAAGACAACTCTGGAAAATGTACTAGTGGTAGAATTAGAGAATGTTTCATCAGATCCTGATGTCTCTACAGTAATGAATCTGCCAAAAGATAATAATATTTTAGTGAAAGGTGTGATTGGATGTCACATTATTTATTAACTGTTACCCTCAAATATCGCTTTTGTCTTATTATTAAGAATGGTTAGAGGGCAGCCAGGATGCCTGACACAAGGCATTAAAATTGGATTGTGTCCATCACAGACCCTGGAGGCGTGAGCTCCACGCTCAGTCGTGGAACTCACTAGCACAGCCCACGGACTGGAAAAGTCTCAGTCAAGTCCCCAAGATCAGCCAGTCAGTCATTCACCTGGTCCTTTCCAATGGTCTAAACAAGAGCTGGTCTTTAATTTCTAAACTTGCTTTTCAAAAATTTTCAAATAGATGCACATGCTAGAGAAGACTGTTAGAGACCAGGAAGATTAAGGTTATAAAAGTTGGTGGGAAAATGTCTCCAAAGCCATCTCTGGAGGTTACTGGCATTCTCCTGGGAAGCAAACTTTCACGGACAGCTTAATTTAACTCCTCAAATTCTCAAAGAGTTTGTGTGATAAAGACCGTGATGGTGAAACAGACACCACTAAAGAGCAAAAGAATATAGACTACTTCAAGCAAAGCAGGCCTGGGGGCTAAGAAAGCAACAGGCAATCGGTAGCTACCTTGAATTTCCAAGGGCCTGCAATTAACCCCCTGAACGGGAATATTAATCTAAAGCCTAAACAATGCTGACAAACTGACAGGCATTTATCTGGTCATCCAAAAAAGAAGAATAAGGAGGAGGAGGATGGGATGTGGGGAGAAGCCAAAGGAGGAAAGAAAGGAAAAACAACTAACCACCCCAGGATTCCCTTTCATGAAATACAGGGTAGGTGAAAAACCCAAGGGGACTGCCTTAAAGTGTGATGCCTCTTCCTCCAAGTCTCAGGCGAGGACCAAGTTAGTAGGTTAGCACAATGGAGAGAGGTCCTTATGTCCTGGGAAAATGACCCAGAGTCTCAGCACATTTCTGTTTGTAGTCTTTATGGATCATAGAATCGTAGAATAAAAGGGATATTAAGGAACACCAGGCTTTTTGGGGCTTACAATTAAGGAAGGGACCTTACTTGTAATTCTCAAGGTTGGTCCATCTGGAGGCAGAACCGGAGCTACGTCATCAGTCATCTGTGCCCAGCAGACCCAGACCTGCACAAGCACAGTCCTAGTCCTGCCATGCACAGCACGACCCTGGGCACTGGTCTGCATGTATCTTTATGCAAGTGTTCACTCAGGTTTTGTTACTTTTCATCCAAGGACCCTGGATGCAGCTCCAGGCCTCTTGGGTCAATATTCGATACTGTATTTAACAGTATCTCATCGTTTTGGTTTTATTTTCATTCCTACTGATCACAATTTAAAAGGTTGTCCCAGGGCTTCCCTGGTGGCGCAGTGGTTGAGAGTCCACCTGCCAATGCAGGGGACACAGGTGCCTCGGTCCGGGAAGATCCCACATGCCGCAGAGCAGCTAGGCCCATGAGCCATGGCTGCTGAGCCTGCACATCTGGAGCCTGTGCTCCGCAACAGAAGAGGCCACAATAGTGAGAGGCCCGCGTACCACAAAAAAAAAAAAAAAGGCTGAGTAGAAGGACGTGTGCTCACTCCCTCTTGTGAGTGGGAGTCACCAGAATCACAGCTAACTGCTGAACAATCATTGATAGGAAGACACTGGAACTCACCAAAAAAGATACCCCACATCCAGAGACAAAGGAGAAGCCACAATGAGTTGGTAGGAGGGGTGCAACAATCACAACAAAATCAAATCCCATAACCACTGCGTGGGTGACTCACAAACTGGAGAACACTTATAGCTCAGAAGTCCACCCACTGGTGTGAAGGTTCTGAGCCCCACATCAGACTTCCCAACCTGGGGGTCTGGCAATGGGAAGAGGAATTCCTAGAGAATCAGACTTTGAAGGCAAGGGGGATTTGATTGTAGGACTTCGACAGGACTGGGGGAAACAGAGACGCCACTCTTGGAGGGCACACACAAAGTAGTGTGCGCATCAGGACCCAGGGGAAGGAGCAGTGACCCCATAGGAGACAGAACCAGACCTATCTGCTAGTGTTGGAGGGCCTCCTGCAGAGGCAGGGGATGGCTGTGGCTCACAGTGGGGACAAGGACACTGGCAGAAGAAGTTCTGGGAAGTACTCCATGTCATGAGTCCTCCCAGAGTCCACCATTAGCCCCAGCAAAGAACCAGGTAGGCTGCAGTGCTGGGTCACCTCAAGCCAAACAACCAACAGGGAGGGAACCCAGCCCCACCCATCAGCAGACAAGTGGATTAAAGTTTTACTGAGCTCTGCCCACCAGAGCAACAGCCAGCTCTACCCACCACCAGTCCCTCCCATCAGGAAGCTCGCACAAGCCTCTTTGATAGCCTCATCCACCAGACGACAGACAGCAGAAGCAAGAAGAACTACAATCTTGCAGCCTGTGGAAAAAAACCACATTCACAGAAAGATAGACAAGATGAAAAGGCAGAGGACTACGTACCAGATGAAGGAACAAGATGAAACCCCAGAAAAACTAAATGAAGTGGAGATAGGCAGCCTTCCAGAAAAAGAATTCAGAATAATGATAGTGAAGATGATCCAGGACCTCGGAAAAAGAATGGAGGCAAAGATCAAGAAGATGCAAGAAATGCTTAACAAACACCTAGAAGAATTAAAGAACAAACAAACAGAGGTGAACAATACAATAACTGAAATGAAAAATACACTAGAAGGAATCAATAGCAGAAAAACTGAGGCAGAAGAAGGAATAAGTGACCTGGAAGACAGAATGGCAGAATTCACTGCCACGGAATAGAATAAAGAAAAAAAGAAATGAAAACAGCCTAAGAGACCTCTGGGACAACACTGAACGCAACAACATTCACATTATAGGGGTCCCAGAAGGAGAAGACAGAGAGAAAGGACCAGAGAAAATATTTGAAGAGATTATAGTCAAAAATTTCTCTAACATGAGAAAGGAAATAGCCACCCAAGTCCAAGAAGCTCAGAGAGTCCCAGGCAGGATAAACCCAAGGAGAGACATGCCGAGATACATACTAATCAAATTGACAAAAATTAAAGACAAAGAAAAATTATTGAAGGCAACAAGGGAAAAACAACAAATAACATACAAGGGAGCTCACATAAGGTTAACAGCTGATTTCTCAACAGAAACTCTACAAGCCAGAAGGGAGTGGCATGATATATTTAAAGTGATGAAAGGGAAGAACCTAAAACCAAGAGTACTCTACCTGGCAAGGATCTCATTCAGATTCGACAGAGAAATAAAAAGCTTTACAGACAAGCCAAAGCTAAGAGAATTCAGCACAACCAAACCAGCTTTACAACAAATGCTATAGGAACTTTACGAACTTCTCTAAGTGGGAAACACAAGTGAAGAAAAGGACCTACAGAAACAAACCCCAAACAATTAAGAAAATAGTAATAGGAACATACATATTGATAATTACCTTAAATGTGAATGGATTAAATGCTCCAACCAAGAGACACAGGTTTGCTGAATGTATACAAAATCAAGACCCATATATATGCTGTCTACAAGAGACCCACTTCAGACCTAGGGACACATACAGACTGAAAGTGAGGGGATGGAAAAAGATATTCCATGCAAATGGAAATCAAAAGCAAGCTGGAGTAGCAATACTCATATCAGATAAAATAGACTTTAAAATAATGTTACAAGAGACAAGGAAGGACACTACATAATGATCCAGGGATCAATCCAACAAGATATAACAATTATAAATATCTATGCATCCAACATAGGAACACCTCAATATATAAGGCAACTGCTAAAGGCTATAAAAGGGGAAATTGACAGTAATACAATAATAGTGGGGGACTTTAACACCTCACTTACACCAATGGACAGATCATCCAGACAGAAAATTAATAAGGAAACACAAGCTTTAAATAACACAATAGACCAGATAGATTTAATTGATATTTATAGGACATTCCATACAAAAACAGCAGATTACACTTTCTTCTCAAGTGAACACGCAACATTCTCCAGGATAGATCACATCTTGGGTCACAAATCAAGCCTCGGTAAATTTAAGAAAATTGAAGTCATATCAAGCATCTTTTTCAACCAAAACGCTATGAGATTAGAAATCAATTACAGGGAAAAAATGTAAAAAACACAACACATGGAGGCTAAACAATATGTTACTAAATAACCAAGAGATCACTGAAGAAATCAAAGAGGAAATCAAAAAAGACATAGAGGCAAATGACAATGAAAACACAATGATCCAAAACCTATGGGATGAAGCAAAAGCAGTTCTAAGAGGGAAGTTTATAGCTATACAAGCCTACCTCAAGAAACAAGAAGGGCTTCCCTGGTGGCGCAGTGGTTGAGAATCTGCCTGCCAATGCAGGGGACACGGGTTCGAGCCCTGGTCTGGGAAGGTCCCACATGCCGTGGAGCAACTAGGCCCGTGAGCCACAACTACTGAGCCTGCGCATCTGGAGCCTGTGCTCCGCAACAAGAGAGGCCGCGACAGTGAGAGGCCCGCACACCGTGATGAAGAGTGGCCCCCACTTGCCACAACTAGAGAAAGCCCTCGCACAGAAACGAAGACCCAACACAGCCAAAAATAAATAAATAAATAAATAAATAAAAATCTCAAATAAACAATCTAAACTTACACCTAAAGGAACTAGAGAAAGAAGAATAAACAAAACCCAGTTAGTAGAAGGAAAGAAATCATAAAGATCAGAGCAGAAATAAATGAAATAAAAACAAAGAAAACATTAGCAAAGATCAATAAAACTAAAAGCTGGTTCTTTGAGAAGATAAACAAAATTGATAAACCTTTAGCCAGACTCATCAAGAAAAACAGGAAGAGGACTCAAATCAATAAAATTAGAAATGAAAAAGGAGAAGTTACAATGGACACCTCAGAAATACAAAGCATCATAAGAGACTACAACAAGCAACTGTATGCCAATAAAATGGACAACCTGGTAGAAATGGACAAATTCTTAGAAAGGTATACCCTTCCAAGACTGAACCAGGAAAAATAGAAGGTATGAACAGACCAATCACAAGTAATGAAATTGAAACTGTGATTAAAAATCTTCCAACAAACAAAAAGTCCAGGACCAGATGGCTTCACAGGTGAATTCTATCAAACATTTAGAGAAGAGCTAATACCCATCCTTCTCAAACTCTTCCAAAAAACTGCAGAGGAAGGAACACTCCCAAACTCATTCTAGGAGGCCACCATCAGCCTGATACCAAAACCAGACAGAGATATTACAAAAAAAGAAAATTATAGACCAATATCACTGATGAATATAGATGCAAAAATCCTCAACAAAATACTACCAAACAGAATCCAACAACACATTAAAAGGATCATACACCATGATCATGTGGAATTTATCCCAGGGATGCAAGGATTCTTCAATATATATGCAAATCAATTAATGTGATACATCATATTAACAAACTGAAGAATAAAAGCCATATGATCATCTCAATAGCTGCAGAAAAAGCTTTTGACAAAATTCAACACCCATTTATGATAACAACTCTCCAGAAAGTGGACACAGAGGGAAACTACCTCAATATAATAAAGGCCATACACGACACATCCACAGCAAACATCATTCTCAATGGTGAAAAAGTGAAAGAATTTCCTCTGAGATCAGGAACGAGACAAGGATGTCCACTCTTGGCACTATTTTTCAACATAGTTTTGAAAGTCCTAGCCACAGCAATCAGAGAAGAAAGAGAAATAATAGGAATCCAAATCAGAAAAGAAGTAAAACTGTCACTGTTTGCAGATGACATGATACTATACATAGAGAATTCTAAAGATGCCACCATAAAACTACTAGAGCTAATCAATGAATTTGGTAAAGTTGCAGGATACAAAATTAATGCACAGAAATCTCTTGCATTCCTGTACACTAACAACAAAAGATCAGAAAGAGAAATTAAGTAAACAATCCCATTCACCATTGCAACAAAAAGAATAAAATCCCTAGGAATAAACCTACCTGAGGAGGTCAAAGACATGTACTCAGAAAACTATGACACTGATGATAGAAATCAAAGATGACACAAACAGGTGGAGAGATATACCATGTTCTTGGATTGGAAGAATCAATATTGTGAAAATGACTATACTACCCAAAACAATCTACAGATTCAATGCAATCCCTATCAAATTAACAGTGGCATTTTTTACAGAACTAGAACAAAAAATCTTAAAATTTGTATGGAGACACAAAAGCAGTTTTGAGGGAAAAAAATGGAGCTGGAGGAATCAGACTCCCTGACTTCAGATTATACTACAAACCTACAGTAACCAAGACAATATGGTACTGGCACAAATATAGAAATATAGATCAATGTAACAGGCTAGAAAGCCCAGAGATAAACCCACACACCTATGGTCAACTAATCTATGACAAAGGAGGCAAGATATACAATGGAGAAAAGACAGTCTCTTCAATTAGTGGTGCTGGGAAAACTGGACAGCTACATGTAAAAGAATGAAATTATAACACTCCCAAACACCATACACAAAAATAAATTCAAAATGGATTAAAGACTTAAATGTAAGAACGGACACTATAAAACTCTAAGAGGAAAACATAGGCAGAACACTCTATGACATAAATCACAGCAAGATCTTTTTTGACCCACCTCCTAGAGTAATGGAAATAAAAACAAAAATAAACAAATAGGACCTAATGAAACTTAAAAGCTTTTGCACAGCAAAGGAAACTATAAACAAAACTAAAAGACAACCCTCAGAATGGGAGAAAATGTTTGCAAATGAATCAATGGACAAAAGATTAATCTCCAAAATATATAAACAGCTCATGCAGCTCAATATTAAAAAAACAAACAACCCAATCAAAAAAGGGGCAGACTACCTAAATAGACATCTCTCCAAAGAAGACACACAGATGGCCAAGAGGCACATGAAAAGCTGCTCAACATCACTAAATATTAGAGAAATGCAAATCAAAACTACAATGAGGTATCACCTCACACCAGTCAGAATGGCCATCACCAGAAAATCTACAAACAAATGCTGGAGAGGGTGTGCAGAAAAGGGAACCCTCTTGCACTGTTGGCGGGAATGTAAATTCATACAGCCACTATGGAGAACAGTACGGAGGTTCCTTAAAAATAGAATTACCATATGACCCAGCAATCCCACTACTGGGCATACACCCAGAGAAAATTATAATTCAAAAAGACACATGTACCCCAATGTTAACTGCAGCTCTATTTACAATAGCCAGGACATGGAAGCAACCTAAGTGTCCATCGACAGATGAATGGATAAGGAAGATGTGGTACATATATACAATAGAATATTACTCAGCCATAAAAAGGAATGAAATTGGGTCATTTGGAGAGACTTGGATGGACCTAGAGACTGTCATACAGAGTGAAGTAAGTCAGAAAGAGAAAAACAAATATCGTATATTAATGCATATATGTGGAATCTAGAAAAATGGTTAAGATGAACCAGTTTGCAGGGCAGAAATAGAGACACAGATGTAGAGAACAAACATGGACACCAAGGGGGGAAAGTGGGGGGGGGGATGAATTGGGAGATTGGGATTGACATATATACACCAATATGTATAAAATAGACAACTGATAAGAACCTGCTGTATAAATATTTAAAAAAAAAAAACTTATGGTTACCAAAGGGAAAAGGGAGGGAGGAATAAATTAGGAGCTCGAGATTAACATATACACACTACTATTTATAAACAACAAGGTCCTACTGCATAGCATAGGGAACTATATTGATTATCTTATAATAACGTATAATGGAAAACAATCTGAAAAAGAAAAAGTGATTCAGTTATATATATATATATACACACACACACACACAAATGAATCGCCTTTCCATACACCAGAAACTAACAACAAAAAAAGAAAAAAAGAAAAGAAATGCAAATATTATTTATCTCATAAATAGTTTTTAAAATATTGAGTACATGTTGAAATGATCATATTTAGGATATGGGTTAAATAAAATATATTATTAAAATTAATTCCTTCTGGTTCTTTTTACTTTTTTTAAGGTGGTTACTAGAAAATGTAAAATTGCTTATGTGACTCACACCTGTGGCTCACACTATATTTTATTTATTTATTACAGAGCAGACACATCTGTCTGGGTGTTATCATTCCCAATACACATCCCCGAGAACAGCATACCTTCTGTGTCACTCTCATGTCTTCTTTTGATTGTCTAAGATTTTGCTTTTTGTTCTTGAAGGATTAAGTAAACATGTTTTGAAAATAATAGGAAATTGAACAAAAATCAGGGGATCTGGAGCATGGTTCTTACTATTTTACTGAGATGACCTGGGCTCCTCTTCTGTTAAATAAAAAAATGGAATTGAGTCAGATTATCATTGGGTCCCTTCCAGCATTAACTCCCCAGTGTCCTTACTGCATGTGGGAAAGTGCACTTCAGTAACTGGGAAAGTTTTGTAAAAATGTTACTAGAAGAATCTCCCCTACACCCCATTCCTCAGGAATGACTTGTTAAAAATTATGAATTAGTATATGAATTATTATCAGCCCTCCAAATAGCTATTGATTAGAATAAGGGAAATGTGTTCCACAGTGGAGAGATCTGATGACCTAGACCAGAGTTCAAGCTTGGCGGGCATGGTCAATCCTGACTCGGCCTGACGTCCTGAGCATCCTGCATCCTGATGTGGTGCCATGAGCAGTTCCCAAAAGCACCCCAGAGGCAAGAAGCATTTTGGCCATGCTGGGTCACTGGTGGGAGCAGCCCATGGGAAGCAGGACTGCCCTGCAGGTGTGAAGTGATGGCTACAAGTCACAGCCACTGGGCCCCAGCGACCCATGTCAAATTCCTGCCGCAGATCTGAGCATCCGAGCAGCACATTCTCATGGCTACCACACTGTGGGCCCCAGGGGTCTGTTCCTGATGCTCAGCTTGAACTATCCCACCTGGGGGAACCACCCTTCCCGGAGGTCCATGTCGGAAAGGGTGCTTCTCTCCTTGGCCTCCAGGAACACAGCATCTACTTGTGAGGTCCCAGACACAGAGAAAGTCACCAAGCCCAGCCAGATTCAGCTTTATTCTGAAACATTGAAAGCTCCCTTGGGCCTCTGTTGAACCCTCCCAAATCTTACTAGTGCTTTGTGACGTTTTTAAAAATAAAATTTTATTTTTATGCAGAACAAGAGCTATCCTTTAAAAAGTTCAGAACAATGGAAATCCCAAATTAAAAAGGTGTAATTCTGCTCTGTCGGTTGTTCCAGCTCTCTCTGTATTAGTCACAGTTCTCCAGAGAAACAGAACCAACAGAATGTGTATGTGTGTGTGCATATATACGTATACATAAGTAGATATACATATAGAGAGAAAGGGAGAGAGAGATAGAGAAATTTGGAGATCTGTTCTGAGGAATTAGCTCACAGGATTGTGGAGATTCAGCTCCAAAATCTGCAGGCTAGGCTGTCAGGCTGAAGACCAGGAAGAGTTGCAATTCCAGTCCAAGGGCTGTCAGCTGTCAGAATTCTTTCTTGCTGGGTGGAGGTCAGATTTGTCCTACTCAGGCCTTCAGCTGATTGGAAGAATCCCCCCTTCATTATGGAGAGTCATCTGCTTTACTCAAAGTCCACCCATTTAGATGTTAATCTCATCCAAAAACCACCTTCACAGAAACATCCAGTATGTTGGGCTAAATATCTGTCCACGGTAGCCTAGCCAAGTTGATGCATAGAATTAACCCTCACAGTTTCTAAATGGACTCATCACTTAAGACCCAGCTGACTGAATACCTGGGATAAAAGCTACAATATCATTTTCAGAGAAAAGATAAAAGAAATGAAATAAATCTGCAGATAAAAATGGACTCTTCCAAGGCCCAGACATGAAGAAGAGAAAGAAGCCAGGGTAGGACCAATCAGGAAGAATGATTTCTTTACATAATAAAATCATTGCATCATTTCAACTTTTCTCAAGTTGAGGCAAGTGAATAACTATACAAAAAACAAAAGATTGTTTAATAAAATATTAAATCAAGCCCATGCATAATTGTATTACAGGGTGTCATGGTTAATTTTATATGACAACTTACTTATGCTATAGTGCTCAACTGCTGGGTCAAACACCAGTCCAGATAATGCTGCAAAGGGTATTTTTAGGTGTGATAAACATTTAAATCAGCAGATGTAAAGCAGATGACCCTCCATAATGTGGGTGGGCCTCATCCAATCAGTTGGAGGGCTTAAGAGAAAAGTCTTAGGTCCTTTGAGAAAGAGAAAATTCTGCCTCCAGACTGCCTTCAGACTTGAGATTGCAAACATTGACTTCTGCTAAAATTTCCAGCCCAGAGATGCAAAAGCACTCTGTGAGGAGACGGAAGGCAGATAATAAAACTATGATTATTAATTTTAAAAAATAAAATAAACTTTCCAGCCCGCTGACCTGCCCTGCCAGATTTACCAGCCTCCACAATCACACAAGTCAATTTTTATAAATCTTTATCTCTGTCTCTCTCCCACTTTGTCACTTTCTCTCTGTCTCTCTCTCTCTATATATATGTATACACACATCCTATTGGTTCTGTTTCTCTGGCGAACCCTGACTAATACAGTGGTGAAGGGGTTTATGGCACCAATGGGCCCAGTATCTAAAATACTTCTCTTCCAAAATAGGTGTGCTGGTCTATAAACAATCTTTATATCTTATTTTTAAAATGTATATATTAATGCTTATTTATTTTTGTTACAAACTTTAAGACATACTTGTGTTAAATTCACAATTGACCAGCACAAAACTCCAGGAAGAGGAAACTAAGATTGCCTGAGATCTGTTCACTGACTCGCAGACAGCAAGCACTTATTGCGTGACTGAAGTTTACCAATTAATCAGAGAGGTTTGTATACTCTCCTAAGCATCAGAAAAGACGTAAGCTCTGTAAGTACAACATGGTAGGTGGACAGCATTCCTTAGCTGATAACCAGAGGAGGAGAGACATTTGGTTGGCTTTCACCAACCTCTACTGCCCATGTCTCTTATCCAGCAAGTTTTAAAGAAAGAACTCCAAGAAACAGAATTTACTGACTTCCCCGGTAGCTAATTCCAGAACACACAGCACCCGCCTGCGTGCTAGAAATGATGTTCAGTGGATGACACAAACTACTGAAGTGAGTTCCTCATCAGTTAATATTATGGTAAAACCAAATATGCACATGAAAAATTATTAAAGATTTGTTTACATGGGACTCTGATATTTGCCATGAAAATTCCTACAATTAAAATTTGACTGAATAAAAAAAGATTTCCCCCCACCCTTTCAAAATCAGTTTCAAGAAACCCTTGATAGAATCAGCTAGTTAATTCTTGGCCTCTTTAACTAACATCACATTTGAAGTCACATGCCATAAATCAGTTTCAGTTGAGATATTAAAATCAGATTATAACAGAAAAGCCTTGCAAATATTTGCCTCTAAATGAGTTTAAGAATAAATATATATTCAGTAATTCATCCATATTTAGCAGATATTAATAAGACAAAGCATAGCTTTAAATTCACTTATCATTTAATACAAAGGAGGAAATAGGAAAGTGGGCCTGATTAGCTTGTTTATTCTTGGGCTTGGTAATACCTTATTAAAATCTGAAGTTCAAAATTGATATAATCAGTCAAATGTCAGCAGAAATATTTATTCTGTAAATGAAGCTTTAGTTAATAGAACTTTAATTTGAAGTATTTTACATTTTCTTTTCCTCCATAAGGAAACTGGAAAGGGAGTCTGGAAGTCTTGATAGGAATGTGAAATTAACACAGAGGTCTGAATTTCCCTTCCAGATCTGTGCTGACACTAGAGGTCAGCAACCTTCCAGAAATGATATCTCAAATCCTCATTTACTCACTGTAATTTATGAATTTTTTTTGTGACAAGAACCACAGAATTTTAGGTCAGGAAGTGGTCTTACTAATGACCTAATCTGCTGTTTTTTTTAGAGGAAAAGGGAGTAAAGTCTAGTGAGATCCAGAGACTTGGCTGGTCTCACCCTTACACAGACGCAGGACCGAACTGAGGATGCTGGGAGCTGGTCAATAACACTTAGCGCTGGGGATCTTCATGGCCACCAAGTTACAGAGAAATTAGGCACTCCGTCCTATAAATGTGGACTAATAATGTTGGAAGGGCCAGGGGAAGGAGAGGAGGAGTTACAGGCTTAGAAAAAACAGGTTCCTGGAGAAAAGATAGGGATGAAAGAGCTAAGAAATCTGCCAGCAGCTTAGGGATGCCAATTTCACAGGTTCCACTACCTCTTCTCTCTTGACCTCCTCTCCACCGGGGTCTGGGGCTTGGATACTTGCTTCATTTCTTTCTAAATTCCAGTGAAAATTCCCATAGAGAAACCTTCTCCAGTGTCTAATTAATCCAGCTTTTTACTGGGTTCATAGCACTCAAAACGACCTCATGATCCACCCTTGGCCTTGGGCCATCACATGCCAGCCAGGATCCTCATTCTCATCGTGGCCTTGGGCCAAATAATCATCACCCCCCACACACACCCTCACACCCCACCCCTGCCTTCCTTGTGGTGCAGCGCATAAGAAAGGAACATCAGCTGGAGGAATTGTGGAGAAGTGGCTAAGCCCTGTGCGTTGGGAGACCAGACAGTTTTTTGGAATTCCTGCCCTGCCAGTAGCTATGTAGCTTTAGGCAAGTTACTTAGCTTTTTTAAACCTTAGTTTTCTCATGCTTAAAATGGGGATTGTATTAGTACTGGCCTCACAAGTTTTCAAATGTATTAAGTAAGATGTACATATGGGTTTGTTTGTTAAGTGAAAGATATTTGACTCAGACTGTCTTATTAAAAAAAAAAAATGGGACTAGGGTGGGGAGGGAAAGTCTAGGCATGTTGCTGCCAATCCAGGGTCTGCCCTCCTCACTGCAGCCCTTCCTGAACTCACCACCTCCCTGACTGAGTCCAGGAGAGGAAAGTGTCCATGCCTCAGCATCCCAGGCAATCCCCCCAGGACTCCTGCTATCTCTGCCCTTACTATAGGCTGCTTCTCCAGTCAATAAAGAGGGGAAGAGATGAGAGAACCAACAGGCATAGTTGTGTGCTTGGCACATGGCTAAGACTTCAATAAACGTCACCTGCCCTTCTTTTTGTCATTATGATTGTAAGTCACAGTCGCCTACATCTTGCTCACTCACAGCAACCTGTTTGGTTTTGACTGACGAAGGAATGGAGGTTCACAGAAGTTAAGAAATCTGTCCCCGTGATTTGGAGTGTGGACTCATACTGTGTCATTCTCAAGTCTCCCATCACCACTAGGCCCTGCACTCTGGTTAATCAATACATGAGGCACGTCAGGAATGGCTCAAAAGGCTCCTCTGTACTGAGAACGCAACCCTGCAGGAATGGAAATTAGCTATGATACTCAGATGGATGCTGGGTCAGAAGAAAGGCAAAATAATTGGTGGATAATTTGTTTAAGATGTAAAGATACTTCTTTTTTTTTTTTTTTCAAATGTCTAGATAGGTTATCTACAAGACACCAAATACTCAATTCGGATTTTATTGATAAAATCTACCCAATTCCAGTATTTTCAGTACCACAGAGGACCTTAATGCAATGATTTTGAAGAAAAATTAACCTCTGACTCTATTCTAATTCATGTTTGTAAAAGGTCCACTTACTTTAGAATGGGAGATGTTCAACTTTAGCCTGAGGATACTTTCAAAGCTTTCCAGTCCATCAGGCTCAGAAGACATATCACATTAGGGAGACAAAGACCCCACTGCTTTGCTTTACTGAGAGAGGCTCAGATAGCTTTTGTTTTGTTTTGTTTTGTTTTCTCCCTCTTCCTGACACTGTATCTTTGGAAAATACAGAAGAAAATCTTAAGTTTGTGACTCCTGAAATGGTCAACTAGAGAATCACTTTGAGTGAATATGCAAAACAATCTAAATACTCTAATACCATAAATAAATATTTGGTGATGATGATTTCTTTAAAAAATTTAATTGCTGCCTTAAGTAAATAAGTCCAAGTGAGGATAAAATGACTTCTGAATTTGGGAAGTGGATGAACTACATGTAAGAAAACTCAAGTTATGGCCTGCTATCCAAGATGACCCATTCGTAATTCACACTTTTTTTGTATAGAAATTGACCACTGTCTCCCAAGTATCTTTCCATTGTTTTCTGAGACATGCACCAGGCCGTAAGAAGATAAATATGTTCAAATGAGATTGTTAGCCCTACTATGCATTCCTTCCTTTCCACCAAAAATGTACAAACTGACTTCCAGTTTTGGTGAATTGACATAAATTATTCAAAGGTAAAAGCCTTTACAGATCAAAAAAATTTTAAGTGTTTTTGTATATCATGAACTTATCAACATCTATTCTCTCCTTTTTTTCAATAATACTGTCAACTGAATTTTCTTGAAAAATTATGTTTCTATAGGAACAATTTATTTGCTTTTGTAGTATTATAAATGAGAAATATAAGAAATTACCATGAAGCAAATCCATGATATCTTACAGTAAGTGCCATTTTTTATGTAACTCTTCAATCCCATGATTTTTAAGTATTATATTAACATTAGTACCAGGTATTATTTTGCTCTCTAAATCCATGTCTGCACAAGTATGACAGTTGTTAATACCCACAAGTTTTCTTCTTTTTCAATTCTATTCAACAAAGTCTTTTAAGAATGCCTACATGACAAACAATATGCTACGTAATTCCATTAGGTTAATGACAAAGAGAAGTTGTTGAGATTTTTGTTTGTTTGGTTTTGCTTTCAATATTTGTACTACTTTTTTGACAATGTACACATGCAAGTTCTTCATAAGACATTAACATCACAGTGAGAATATTGGGATAAAACCCATTTCGTATTGCTTTGAAGATTGGCGTCTGACCCATTAATGAGATCACGACCTCTGCTTTCAATACACCCACCTCCAATCTTTATAAAATTTATCGAGCTACTATGCTGAATGCTCAGTTCTATATGAAGCCAGTGAGACCACACAATGTCATGGTTGGTAAAGTCGACCAAAGTAGAGCACTGTGGTCAGTGAGAAAGTTCTCAGGTGTTGGAACAGAAACTGACTTCATGACACATCTTGCTTGGCGTCTAATTCCAACCAGCCAATTAAAAACTCACCTTTGATGTTTCCTGTATTACTCTTGCTCCACTGAACCTTCCTTTTCTGGATTCAAATAACACTTTTTGCCCCATCACTTGTCTTTAAATGTAATGTTACATGGAATTCTTGCTTTTTAATTGTTTCCAGGGTAGAAGGGTGAGACATTGGTCTGATCCTGCCCTTGGACTGGGATTTACACCATCAGCTCCCCTAGTTCTCTGGCCTTTAAACTTGGACTACAACTACACCACAAGCTTTCGTGCATTTCCAACTTGCAGAAGGCAGATCATAGAACTTCTCAGCATCCAAAATTGCATGAGTCAATTTTTCATAATATATGTATGTATTTAAATATCTACATATATGGATAGAATATAGATAGATACAGATATAGATATATGTATAGAGGTAGATGTAGATAAAGATATAGATATAGATACAGATATTTCTCCTATTGGTGCTATTTCTCTGGCAAGCCCTGACTAATGCACACCTCTTCTTTTTTTCCAACTTAATAACAGTGCAAGGTAACAGTGCATGTACTAGTCTGCTTGGGCTGCCATAACAAAATACCACAGACTAGGTGGCTTACACAATAGACATTTATTTTCTCACAGTTCTGGAGGCTAAAAGTCTATTATTAAAGTGGCAGCAAATTCTGTTTCTGGTGAGGACTCCCTTCCTGGCCTGCAGATGGCCACCTTCTCACTGTGTCCTCACATGGCCTTTCCTCTGTGCATGTGGACGGAGAGAGCTCTGGCCTCTCTTCCTTTTTTGATAAGAACACCAATCCTATTGGATTAGGGTCTCATCCTTATGACCTCACTGAACTTTAATTACCTTCCTAAAGGCTTCAAATACCATCACTTTGAGGCTTAGGGTTTCAACACGTGAGTTTTGGAGGTGGAGCACAATTCAGTTCATAACAGTACATGATTGCTTAGTGTGAAGACTACATTTCCCAGCCGCCTTTGAAACTAGGTCACTAAGTTCTCATTAATGAGATGGAAAAGGAAGTGCCATGAGACAGTTTTGGGGAATCTACTTCAAGAAACTGTCCTCTGTTCCTGCTTCTTCATCCCTTCTTCCATCTTGCAGCCTGGAAGAAAAGACTACGGAGACAAGGGTCATACCTCAGGAAAGGTTGGAAAGGATCTGGGTCCCTGGGGGCCTGAGGAGCAGACTGCCCTGAGCTGTCTATGGACTGACTTGGATGAATGTGAGAAATAAATTTCATTTAAGTCATTATTCTTTGAGATTTCCTTTCTGCTTGCAGTCAAATGTTATCCTAATTAATATAAGATTTACTTAGCTAGAGTGAAATAGATATGTCGTGTAATTACCAAATGTCTTGGGGAAAATTTGAGTTTGCACTTTAAAGTGGGAAAAAACTTTACAGTTCATCGAACATAGGGGTTTACAAACTAGATGTCCATTTACTAAAGCCAACATAGTATTAAAAATGAATTCTAACTCTTTTAATTGGGGCTTGTATGCCTCTGGTTGCCTCAGGCTCAAGCACCCCGTGTCATTTACACCAGGCTTGCTGTCCACATTTCATTTCCTGCCTGGTTTCTTACATATTTGAAATTGCAATGACTAATTTATTCTAATCCAAATTCTCTATTTTACAAATGAGGAAGCAGAGACTAAGAAGAGTAAAATAACCAGAGATTAAAGAAAAATGAATACTAGTATTTCGGGCTGCTGACTCCCAGCCTGGGCCTCTTTCCATTGTTTGGGCACCAGTAATCCCTCTGAGTCACCTTGGGAAGAAATACGCACTGGGGAGAACATTCTGTCTGCATCCTGCAGCTTCCCTGTGGGCCCAGCTCTTTCCTACCGTCTCAGCTCTAGCAGGTGCACCAGCGACAGGACACCTCACCCTGCAGTTGGACTGCAGTAGGATGGGGAGCCTGAGATGCGACGTGTCTCTGTTTGGCACTTCCTGTCAGCATTCAGCTTTTATCACACAGATTGAGAGACCAGTGTATTACATTCTCAACCCTCTGTCATCTCCTATCACATTAATGTGATATCATCTTAGTCTATTTGAGTGCCGTAACAAAAAAGGAGGTGTTAGAGCATGACAGCACCTGTCAGAGTGTTGCAAGTACTTATTTGAAATCTTGGATTACACCGGTGTCATGTGGCGTTAGTGGTGGCAACTTGTCCCCGTAGAGTAAGTTCCTTTATTTGCACTATGTAAATGAAGGCGTCGCACGCAGGCTATCGTTAAAGAAAATGTCCCCTCATGGAGTTAAGGAATCAAAAATTGTCACATGGAGAGGAGCGTAGCGGCCATGAAGGACCATGCTAGGCACTCCTCTGCTTGAGGACTGGTTGTCTCAGTGCTGACCAAGCCAGTCACCTTGTTCATGAACTCTGGCTAAGCTTCTCCAACCACACGGGTGGACATCCACACTACTTTGATTATTTCCAAATAGGGCTTTCAAAACATCATAGCCTCCTCTCTAATCGAGCTGCACCTGTGTTTCTCATGTTCCCTTGACTGTAGACTCCCTGAAAGAGTAGGAATCATCTTGCCCTGTTCCTCTCCACCTCAGCATCCAGCACCATGGTTTCCTCACACGAAAAGCACAGTTTTTATTACCTGAAGATCTAGTGCAAACTTTTGTTTTTAACAGATGAGGGAACCAGTCAACATACAAGAGATATTCAGTGGAGGCAAATTATTTAGTCACGTTCCTTAAAGCTCACGTGTTTTTATTATACAGAGTAACAGTCTCACTCCTGTCTTATAAGGATACAGGCAGACACTAAATTAAGAATTTAAGATTAGGCCTTCAAATCTAAAAATGGGATGTGAAGTTATCCATCTGGAATTCGAAGACTTCAGTTTATAGCCACATATTATTACTAGGTGGCTGAACACAAAATATTTATTTTCTTATTATTCCGACTATGCTCTACGTTGGTGAGGAAAGACTAGGAAGTATCAGCTCTCTCAGGTAACAGGGTATTTGGAGAATAATTCTATTGGTGATGATGACCATGGTGGGGATGACGATATGGCAACATGAGCCATAGGAAAGCTCCAGGGTCCAAGTTGCAGTCAAAAAGGAACGAGCCCTCCAGGGAAATGACAAGCAGATTTTAATGTTGACATTGTGCCAGCTCCTTTCCTTCTGGTTTCCATTTTCTCTAATGTTGGATGTGAAAGGTTTAGAAGAAGGAACTGTGAAGTCGTGTCCATGCTCTGGGATTCAATGAACTAAACATGGGAGTTTAATAATTTTAAATACATTTACTACAGGCTGATGAAGAAACAGAACATTCCATCTCCTCAGAAGCCCCCTCCCAGCCCTCATCAAAAGTGACCACTGTCCTGACTTGCAGGGAAATCACATCTTTTCCTTTCTCTGTACTTGTACAATATGAGCATGCATTTTCCTAAATACCATGGCTTAGTTTCACCTGTTTTGGAACTTTTGCTCAACATTATGTTTGTGAGGTTTATCTATGTTTTTGTGTTCAGCTGTAAATTTGTTAATTTTCAGTACTGTGTATTATGCTACTATATAGATAAATCCAATTTATTGATCCATTTTATTGATGATGGCAACGTTGGGTTTTTTCTGTTTGACATAATTCATAATGCTGTTAAAACATTCTTGTATGTGTAGATAGATAGACAGATATAGATATAGCTTTAGATACACATACAGATATAGATATATAGATATTTCTTTGTGCACATATACATGAATTTCAGGGGTATATTCCTAGGTATGTAATTTCTGGGTCAGAAATTTTGATTTTCTTCAATTTTATTAGATAATTATAAACTATTTTCCAAAGTGATTCTACCAAGATTTACCATCATTAGCAGTGTGTAAGAATTAATATTGCTTCTTTTTCTGGAACACATTATCTGTCTTTTACAATATCAGCCATTCTGGAGGTTATGTTAATGTGGTGTATTTCATTGTGTGTGTGTGTTAGATGTTCTTGATTACAAATGAAGTCAAGTGTGTCTTAATACATTTATCAGTCACTTTGGAGGGGTGCTCTTCCAAGTTACTAATTTTTTGATTGAATTGTTTGTCTTTCTCTTAGACACATAAGAGCTCCTCATATATATATATATATATATATATATATATATATATATATATATATATATATTTTAACATCTTTATTGGAGTATAATTGCTTTACAATGGTGTGTTAGTTTCTGCTTTATAACAAAGTGAATCAGTTATACATATACATATGTCCCCATATCTCTTCCCTCTTGCATCTCCCTCACTCCCACCCTCCCTATCCCACCCCTCTAGGTGGTCACAAAGCACCGAGGTGATCTCCCTGTGCTATGCGGCTGCTTCCCACTAGCTGTCTGTTTTACATTTGGTAGTGCATATATGTGCATGCCACTCTCTCACTTCGTCCCAGCTTACCCTTTCCCCTCCCCACGTCCTCAAGTCCATTCTCTAGTAGGTCTTCGTCTCTATTCCCGTCTTGTCCCTAGGTTCTTCATGACCATTTTTTTTTTTAGATTCCATATATATGTGTTAGCATACGGTATTTGTTTATCCCTTTCTGACTTAGTTCACTCTGTATGACAGACTCTAGGTCCATCCACCTCACTACAAATAACTCAATTTCGTTTATTTTTATGGCTGAGTAATATTCCATTGTATATATGTGCCACATCTTCTTTATCCATTCATCTGTCGATGAACACTTAGGTTGCTTCCATGTCCTGGCTATTGTAAATAGTGCTGCAATGAACATTGGGGTGGATGTGTCTTTTTGAATGATGGTTTTCTCCGGGTATATGCCCAGTAGTGGGATTGCTGGGTCGTATGGTAGTTCTATCTTTAGTTTTTTAAGGAACCTCCATACTGTTCCCCATGGTGGCTGTATCAATTTACATTCCCACCAACAGTGCCAGAGCGTTCCTTTTTCTCCACACCCTCTACAGTATTAATTGTTTGTAGATTTTTTGATGATGACCATTCTGACCAGTGTGAGATATCTCATTGTAGCTTTGATTTGCATTTCTCTAATGATTAATGATGTTGAGCATTCTTTCATATGTTTGTTGGCAATCTTCTTTGGAGAAATGTCTATTTTTTATGTGAACTTTGGGGTTATATATATGTAGTACAAATATATGCTCCAACTTGGTGACATTTATTTTCATCCCTAATGAATGTCTTTTGAGGAACAGAATTTCTGAAATTTAAAATCATGTCTCTATTCTACTTCATCTGTGTGGTCATCTACCTTTGTGATAATAACACAGTGTCTTAGGGTATAATATTTTAAAAGTCTCAGATCTAGTAATTTCTGCCACATTGTTATTCTTTTTTCCAATAATGTCTTAGCCATTCTTAGACCTTTGTACTTCACAGCCATTGTAAAATAAAACAATAAGGTTCCACAAAAATAAAAGTTGAATTTTGATCGCAATTGCTTTGAAACTCTAAATGGTTTGGAAATAATTAGCATATTTATGAAATCAGGCTTTCCAACCTACAAGCTTAATAGATCCCTCCATTCATTTAAGTCTTCTTTAATTTCTCTCAGTAAGGTGTTGTAGTTTTTGTGTAGAGTTCTTAAACATTTTTCATTAGATGTATTTTTAGGTACAATTATATTATTGTAAAAGGTATGGTTTTCATTTTAACTTTCTAATCTTCTATTTTTGGTAAGCAAAAACCTAATTTATTTATGAATTTTTGGATATTGTATACGTACTTTGTATATTTACACATTTGTATGCTGTTATACACTGAATGTTTGTGTCCCCCTCCAATTCATATGTTGAAGCCCTAATCCTTGATGTAATGGTATCTGGAAGTGGGGACTTGGGGAGATAATTAGGTGTAGATGAGGTCATGAAGGTGGGCCCCTCACGATGGGATTAGTGCCCTTATAAGAAGAATATCTTTCTCTCTCCCTCTCTCTCTCCATGCACAAACAGCAAGGAAAGTCTAGGTGGGGACACAGCCACAGGTGCTGAGTATAAGTCAGGAAGACAACCAAGATCCCAGTTTCCCGGAATTTTGATCTTGAACTCCCCAGCCTCCACAATTTGTTGAAAACAAATGTCTGCTGCAATAGCAGCCTGGACCAAGACATACACTGCTCACCTCTCTTGCCGAACTTGTTAATTATAGTAATTTATCTATAGAGTCTTCTAAATTTCTATATACGCAGTCATAGTTATATCGTATCATTGTGACATATTTATTGATTTACAATTATTATACTTATTTATTTTTCTCACCCTATCTACTATTTGAGCACATCAAGTAAAAAATTGAATAGAAAGGGTGACAGCAAAGCTCTCATCATTTTCTGATCTCAAAGAGAAAGCTTTCACATTTCACCCTAAAGATGGTGTTTGCTGTAGGCTTTTTATAGATCTTTTTCAAGTTAAGAGAGTTTTATTTTACTGCCAGTTTGCTGAGTTTTTCTAAAATTATGAATGCATGTCAAATTTATTTAAAAACGTCTGCATGTACATTTTCTCCTTTATCCCGTTAATATGATGAAATACATGGATTGATCTTCAAATGTTAAATCCACTTTACTTTCCTGGAATACACCCAACCTGTCATAATGTATTGTCCTGTCTATAATTGTCAGGATTAGGTTTAATATTATTCTGTTTAGAAGTTTACATCAATTTTCATGAGTAGGAATGACCTGTAACTTTCCTTTCTTATAGTGTTCTTGCCAAATTTTGATATCAAGGTTACACTGGCATCTTAAAACTAGTTGTGGAATATTCTCTTTTTTCCTTCATTCTCTAAAAGAATTTGTGAAATACTGATAATATTTATTCTTTCAATACTTGGTAAAGCCCACTTGTAAGTCACTTGGACCAGGAGTTTATTTGTGGGAAGGTTTATAATTACTCTTCAATTGCTTTAAAAGTGAAAGGATCAGTAAGGTTTTACATTCCAGCCTTAGTCATTTTGGTAACTTATGCTTTCCTACAAATTCAACCATTTCATAAGAATTTTCAAGCGTATTAAAATAAATTTGCTTATGATACTCTGCCATGATATCTTAATGACTATAGGATCTTTACTGAAGCATCCTTTGGCATTCCTGTTGTTGCTAAGCAAATAAATATTGCTTATCTCTGCCATCTATTTTATAGGTGTTATTAAAGTTACAAACCCTTTTCCAATTAATTATTATTTATTACTACTTCAATTAAGTATTATCCTATTTTTGTTTGTTTTCTTTTTTATATTTTCTTTTTCCTCTCCCCCACTTTATTTGAGTTTAGTTTGTTATTATTTTACAAATGTTTGACTTGAATGTTTAGTTTTTGTCTTTTCTTTCTTTTTTTAAATTTATTTATTTGTTTGTTTATTTATTTTTGTCTGTGTTGGGTCTTCGTTGCTGTGCACGGGCTTCCTCTAGTTGCAGTGAGCAGGGGCTACTCTTTGTTGCGGTGCTCAGGCTTTTCATTGCAGTGGCTTCTCTTGTTGCGGAGCATGGGCTCTAGGTGCATGGGCTTCAGTAGTTGTGGCACGCGGGCTCTAGAGTGCAGGCTCAGTAGTTGTGGAGCACGGGCTTAGTTGCTCTGCTACATGTGGGATCTTCCCAGACCAGGGTTGAACCCGTGCCCCCTGCACTGGCAGGAGGATTCTTAACCACTGCACCACCAGGGAAGTCCAGTTCATGTATTTTCAAATCTTCTTTTCTATCATAGGCACTTACTGCTATAAATTTCTAAGTGTGGCTTTAGTTGTATTCCACAAATTTGATATATATAGTAATTTTGTTATTCATTATTTAATTTTAATTGTGATTCTTTTGCTTTGATACATACATAGGTTATTCAGACTTTGTTATTATTTTCTAGCTTAAATGCATTGTAGTTAAAAATATATGTTGCTTGATATCAATCTCCTGAAATCCCTGAGGCTAGCTGTGGAAGACTGCGTTATTGCCCAAAACATGTGCTACCCCTTCTTCTGATGCTCCGCTCTGCAGTAGAGTTGTACTCTTACACCCTAACATCAGTCTTAAGCCATGAAACTTGCTTTGCCCAACAAAGTCTAAGTGGAAGTGACGTGAGATACCTCTGAAATCTCTTTTTCCTGTGCCAAAAAATAGACAGGGTCTCAGATAGAGTCAACTGTGCTATCTTGAGTCATATAGTGAAGACATGGAGAAGAACCAGAAGCATTCTTAATGCTATTTGGGGTCATTTGTGACTACAGCATACTCTAGTGTGGTGGGCAGATGTGAGGATAGCTCTCCAGGACCTCTACCTCCTGGAATCCATACCCTTATGTAATCCCTCACCTTGAGAATTTGAGGACTTGTTTCCTGGAATAGAATGCAGCAAATGTGATGAGATACCATTTCTGAGATTGGGTTACAAAAGGACCATGGCTTCCACGGTGGCCACCTTCTCCTACCCTCTGGTTCTCTCTCTCTCTTTCTCACACACACATCAGCAGCCGCCACATCATGACAACACCCGGGCAGCCTATGCAGAGACCCATATGGCAAGGACCTGAGGCCTGCCAGCAGCTACAAAGTGAGCTTGGAAGCCGATCTAAGCCAGGCACATAAGTGAGCTAAGAAATGGATTCTGTAGCTCCAGTTGAGACTTGGGATGGTTGCAGGCTCAGAAAATATCTTGATTGCAGCCTCATGAGATTCCCTGAGCCAGAACTATCCTGCAGAGCCACTCCTAAATCCTTGACCCACAGAAACTATGAAATAATGCATGTTTTTTGATTTAAGACACTAAGTTTTGAGGTAACATTATGTAGCAATAGCTAAATAATACATATTTTGGTACCTGGAAATGAGGTGTTACCATGAAAAGATACCTTAAAATGTGAGAATAGCTTTGAACAAGACAGTTGGTGTAAGCTGGAAGGATTTTTAGGAAATGTTAGAGAAGCATAAATTTCCTTGAACAGACTGTTAGTAGCACTCTAGGTTTTGAGGACTCTGAGTGAGGACTTACAAGGAAATGACAAATATATTTTTGGAAACTGGAGGAAGGGGGATCTTGGTTATATAGTGGGGGAAAGGTTTGCAGCATTATCACCTGCAGTAACATGGAAAGTAGAACATATGTCAAACGAACTAAGGAGATTTCCAAGCAAGTTGTTGAAGGTACCAAATGGTTTCTTTTTGCTGCTTATAGTACATGCAAAAGGAGAGACATAAATTGTGGGAAGGACTGTTAATCACAAAGGAGCCAGGACTTGCTGGATTTGAAAGTTCTCAGACCCTCAAGATGACAAATGGTTATTTCCAAAGTTGAGAAATGGCTTCCAAGTAAAGGTCAAATCCAGGGCACTCTAAGCAAAATATGGTCTACAGAGGAAGCTGAGGGTGGGAGTATAAAGTCTTCTGTTATATCTTCAGAACGATCAAAGCTGATGCTCCAGAGTACTATTCAGTCACACAAAAGGTCCTTTAAAAAGTAAGGGTTGGGGGGACCTTCAAGATGGCGGAAGAGTAAGATGCAGAGATCACCCTCCTCCCCATAGATACATCAGAAATACATCTACACGTGGAACAACTCCTACAGAACACCTACTGAACGCTGGCAGAAGACCTCAGACCTCCCAAAAGGCAAGAAACTCCCCACGTACCTGGGTAGGGCAAAAG
Source organism: Mesoplodon densirostris (assembly GCF_025265405.1). Classification (NCBI taxonomy): domain Eukaryota; kingdom Metazoa; phylum Chordata; class Mammalia; order Artiodactyla; family Ziphiidae; genus Mesoplodon; species Mesoplodon densirostris. Next base: position 68,898,396 of record NC_082674.1, read on the forward strand.
AAAAAAGAATAAACAGAGACAAAGGGATAGGGACGGGACCTGCACCAGTGTGAGGGAGCCGTGAAGGAGGAAAGGTTTCCACACACTAGAAGCCCCTTCGCGGGCGGAGACTGTGGGTGGCAGAGGGGGGAAGCTTCGGAGCTGCGGAGAGCACAGCAACAGGGGTGCAGAGGGCAAAGTGGAGAGATTCCCGCACAGAGGATCGGTGCCCTCAGGCACACACCAGCCCAAGGGGCTTGTCTGCTCGCCCGCCGGGGCGGGCGGGGCTGGGAGCTGAGGCTTGGGTTTCAGGTTTCGGTCGGAGCGCAGGGAGAGGACTGGGGTTGGCGGTGTGAACACAGCCTGAAGGGGTTAGTGTACCACGGCTGGCCGGGAGGGAGTCCGGGGAAAAGTCTGGACCTGCCGAAGAGGCAAGAGACCATTGTTTCCTGGTGCGCGAGGAGAGGGGATTCAGAGCACCGCCTAAACGAGTTCCAGAGACGGGCCTGAGCCGCAGCTATCAGCGCAGACACGAGAGACCGGCAGGAAACACTAATGCTGTTGCTGCAGTCACCAAGAATCCTGTGTGCAAGCACAGGTCACTATCCACACCCCCCACCCCCCACCCCCCAGGGAGCCTGTGCAGCCCGCCACAGCGAGGGTCCCGTGATCCAGGGACAACTTCCCTAGGAGAACACATGGAGCGCCTCAGGCTGGTGCAATGTCATGCTGGCCTCTGCCGCTGCAGGCTCACCCCGCATTCCAATAACTACCATACCCCTCCCTTCCCCCGGCCCGAATGAGCAAGAGCCCCCTAATCAGCAGCTACTTTAACCTGGTCCTGTCTGGGCGGGAACAGATGCCTGGGGGTGACTTACATACAGAGGTGGGGCCAAGACCAAAGCTGAACCCCAGAAGCTGTGCGAACAAACAAGAGAAAGGAAAATTAAAATTAAAACTTGAATTATCATACGATCCAGCAATTCCACTTATGAGTATACACCCCCCAAAATTGAAAGCAAGTTCTCGAAGAGGTATCTGTATACCCATGTTCATAGCAATGAATTGGGAGATTAGCATTGACATATATACACTAGCAAACGTAAAATAGATAGCTCATGGGAAGCAGCCACATAGCACAGGGAGATCAACTCAGTGCTTTGTGACCACCTAGAGGGGTGGGATAGGGAGGGTGGGAGAGAGGTGCAAGAGGGAGGGGATATGGGGATATATGAATAAAAAAAAAAAAAGTAAGGGTGTACTTCACAGATCCTCTCAATTGAACAAGAGGACCTCTGAAAAGCTTAAGTTCTCACTAGAAAGGGATCCGGAGGTATGGCTTTGTTTAATGGAGTGAACCACAAACAGATTCTAAGGAGGCCCACAAAGTTTTTGAGAGAATTTTGTTAGAAGAAATATGATCAACCTGGAATGAAATAATCAGAATCAGTACACAATGAAAAGAGCCATTTGGACCTCCCAGATTCTATTGGCGGGAGGAAGGTCAAGAAAACTACTCAATTGCAAACAAGTGCTACGTTTCATGAAAAAGACGGATGATTTTGAGGATGGAATCAAGAGTCATGGAGACTTTTTTCCAGGCCTTCAGACCTAATCAACAAACTTCCAATATTTTTCCCAACAAGATTTCAAAATTGCTATGGACCAATGACTTCTTTTTTGGGCCCCCGATTTTCCCATTTTGAACAAGAATGTCTCAATTATCCCATATCTGCCCCATCATTGTATGTATACGTGGGGACATATAAATTCTCTTCTTAGTTTTACAGATTTACAGATAGAGATGTGCTCTCCATCAGAGTTGTACTGAAGAACTGTACCTGAGGCACCTCATCCATACCTGGACCTGATTGAAATGATGTCATTCAGAACTTTGAGCTGAGTTTAGAATGGGATGAAACTTTTGTGGGCCTTGAGAGGGTGTGGATGTATTTTGTTGGTTAGAGGGGCAGGACTCATAGGAGGCCAGAGGGAAGACTGTGTTGGGAAACCTGTAGGATTCCAATTAAACATTTATTAAAACTTCACTGCATGCCTCTTACCCTCTTTTCTAATTTTTCTAATATTTTGTCTTTCTGTGCTTCGATTTGAATGCTTTCTTGTGAGTTATCACCCAATTCATTCCTTCTCTCTTTAGCTGTGTCTAATCTAGTCATAAAACACTCCACTAAATTTTCAATTTCAGTTATTATATTTTTAAATCCCAGAATGTCCATCTGTCACTGATATCTCCAATATCCTGACCCCTGATCTGGCTTTCTTTCTTTGGTTTTATGTCAGGCTGTCTTATATCTCAATCAGACAAGTTTCAATCAGCTAAATTAGTCAAATTTGTACCGTTTTCTAGGTATTGTATTTGCAAAATTACATGTAGAAATAAGTCTAGGCCTTCAAAGATATCTGATGTTTGCTTGGCCAGGTACGTGGGGACACTCATACTCCAAGATTCACTCCAATTTTAGTGATTGAGGTGCCATCCTCACAGAGATAGTTCTCCTCAGTTGTAGCACTTAGGAGCTCCAACCCTAAGCTGAGGTGCTTCACCCTGTTTTAGCAGGTCCTAGATAACAATCCTTGCTGTCTTAGGCCCTAGATATTGTCAAAAGCAATGTCCAGTCTCTCCCTCTCTCAGCTTCTCCCTTATCAACCATTAGTTATCTTTCGGAGAAAAGATGGCCAAAAACCAGCATCAGTTTTTTGGACCTCTGCCCCCCCTTTAATCTCAAACCACAATATAGTTGATTAGGTCATTACTAAAACATTAATAGGAGGCTCGCTGGATCATACAGAGGCAATGGGGCCAGAACTAACATTTGTGAACAACTTCTAAGTGCCATATGTTTAGTATATGACAACCCATTTAAGCATCACTTTAAGAAGGTAATTCTTTTGTCCCTATTGTTACATACATAACCCCGAGATTCATAGTGATGAATGACTTGCCTAGGATTACAGTCAGAAAATGGCAGAAACAGAATTTATATACCAAGTTTACCTGACTTCAAAGACCCTTTCCTCGACCCTTCATAGGGAGAAAAGGACAGAAAGAAAGTTGAGAGCAAGCATCCAGAGACCTGTACAGCAATTTGGCATGGCCATGACCTCCAGCTGTGTGACCAGGGTCTCCTCTGCTTGGACGGGGTTTGGCTGTATCTGGGAGCTGCTGAGCTCAGACACTGAATCACATGTGACAGGGCACATGCCAGCCTGGCACAGCAGGACTCAGTAGGACAGGAGCCCATGAACCAATGGAAAATTTTAAAAAGTGTCTTTCACAGCAAATAATTTGAGAAGCACTGATCATTGACTAGTGTCCATTTATGTGCTACTCTGGGTTGGTGCTCTTGCTTTCCCCTGATGGGAGTCACCCTAGCAACAGCTGAATCTTGGACTGGTCACTCGTGCTGGGAGCCTCTGGACCTAGCAGCCTGTGCATGGTGCCAGCTGCCACGCCTGCCCTCTGGCAGGCTTATGTCCATGGAGGCTGGATGTTCCAGTGGCCACCTGGTCAGGAAAATAACACGACCCAGAAGTGGGGGGAACGTCCCTGGAGCAGCATTAATCAGTTATTGATGAAAGACTAGAGAGCGTTGGTGGATAAATTCCCCTCCTTGCTCTCTCCAGGCAAAGAGCTGGCTTGTTACAATGTGAGGGGTGCCTGTAACGCAGCAGCACACACCTCATATGGGTCTTCCCTCCTTCCCTGCTTCCTGTTTTTCATCTCCCTCATGCCAGCTTCCCAGGGACCCTACACCCCGTAAACTATTAGCATATAAGCTTTAGCCTCAGGCTCTGTTTCTAGAGAACCTAGGCCAGGACATATATTATGTAAAATGGACTTGTGAAATGCTTTTCTAATGCTTTAGACCAGTGGTTCTCAAAGCATGGGCCCTAGAGCAGCATCATTTGTGAAACTGCTAGAAATGTAAATTCTCAGGTCCCACTTCAGAGCAAATAAGTCAGAAACCCTGGGAATGGCACCCAGCAATCTGTTTTAACAAGGCTTACAGATGATTCTCTTGCATGTGAGTCTGAGAACCACTGCTTTCAACTGAATTAGAACTGGAAAATCTTCTTCCTTTTCCAAGTGTAACTGTAGGCTAGAACCTCAGCTCAAGGATGGACCATTTCTTCAGTGATATTCATGATGTTCACTTGACACTATTATAATGGTATATAATCTCATAGCTAAAATCTGCCAAGTGCCAGATCAATTGAAAAAAGAAATGCTGCATATCAAATTTGTCATGATTTCTATATTTTAACCCCCATTTTCCTTTATTCTGGTTCTTCATAACTTAGACCAACACAGAGAAAACTAAACCTGGGACCATACTGCTGTGTAATTTATTTATTTTACCTCTCATTGCATCCTTCCTGCTTGTTCTTCCTTCTAAGATAGCTACCTAAAATTATAACTTTGTTTTAAATAAAGCATATTAAAACTATTTTTTAGACTTTTGCAACTCTTCAGGCAATCCACAGGACACTCCCTGGGCTGCTGACGACATCCAGGTTTGGAAACCCCACTCTGATCAGAACCCTGGGTGCAAGTTAGAATCACCTGGGAAGCTTTTAAAATATACTCATGCATTGCCCCCACCCCACAAAGAAACTGATTTAGTTGGTGTAGGGGTGGGACTAGGTTCTGTCTATTTCAGTAGCCCTGAGATACTATTCTAATGTGTAGCTAGGGTTGAGAAACACTTCGAGGCCAACTTTAGCTCACAGAGTGCTTGCTTTTTGCTCTTTGACCAGTAAGCCCTGGGGCAAACACACTATTTCATGTGTTTCTGCCTTTCAAAGGCAATTTAAAGAGCAACCACCACTACCAATACCTCACAACCATCAGGAAAAGTTCTAGTAAAATTACGTTCTGGAAGTTGAAGTCAAAGGACAAATCAGAGTCCATTTAAAATTACTCTCAAACTGCACCTCCAACAGATATAGGGTTTTAGGTCTCATTAAAAATGGTTTGCAATTTTCGTATGGAATTGTTATTGCCTCTTGTATTCCCTGCCCCACGCTGTAGTCAGAGCAAACTTGGTCTCCCACAATCCCAGCTCAAAGACTGCAGCCTGGAGCTCTCCAAGGTAGATGGAGACTCCCCCGAGGTAACCCAGAACGTGAACTATCCAGCTCCATACAGCTCCAGGGGGCGGGGGGCCAGCTTCCAGCAAGGCTTCGAAACCACAGGCACTCCTGAGCCAGCACCCCAGAGTCTATACCGCAGCCTTCTGCCTTACTCTGTGAGTTGGTTTGCACGGAAATTTTGTGTTTGATTCTCACCTTCTATTCCCTTCGTGAAAATCCCATTATCTCTAACAGCTGTGTGTCAAGAAAAGACATGAATTTTGTGTAACAACAGAAGGATACCAAACTTGTTTTTCTGGGTAGCCTTAGGCAAAATCGTTTTAGCTCGCTTTCTTCACTTATTATATAAAGACTTAAACTTTGTGTAGAAAGAGGGGAGTTGCATTAGGGTGGGAAACTTTTGAAAAAAGGAATTCAATCTCTACAGCACAGAAGAAAGTTTATGATGATGTTTTTTAAATAAAATACAGCCTGGATGAAAAAAGGTACAAATTTGCCACTAAAATATTATTTGCAATTTATCATTTCTAGATAAATTCATAAAGTGAAAGAAAACCAGGAAGGTGACATACACTGCTTGTGTAAGCCTTGAAATTGATTTCAGAAGTATCAGTGCTCACTACAAAAGAACTTCACAGTTTAATTAGCATGGCTCAAATCCAGTGTCTATATTTAGGATAAGCTGGAAATTACAGTGTAGAAATGAGAATCATCCAGCAACAGTCTAAATGGGGGGGGGCTGGAATCTATAGAAAAAATACCACAGCTTTTCTCAGCTAACCATAAAATTTCTTAACTTTTGTTTTTCAGTGGCTACAAATAGAATAATCTCTAAGGATTTTACCAATTCAAGCTGAGGAATGCATTTTTACTAAAATTCCTAAATATGAACTTTTAAATCTGCACCTATACATATTACCTAAATTATTTTTAATACCTGTATGATCTGCTTAAACACAGATCAATTTGGCAATTAATTTATAACATATCAAAGGAATCTCATTAAAATTCTGAATGTATATAAACATATTTTATACCGCTAATATTTTGGCTTCTTTTTTTAAGTGGTTGGCAGAGTTCTCATGGCACTCTATCATTAATTCCTTAAATATTCCTGTTTTCTTCTCATCATTGGTATATCATCAAATAAATCAGTTCAAACCCAAGATGTTACAGAAAGAACCATATGATTAATTTTTTTTAATTCAGGAAATGTTTTCAATAATCTTGTACAAGTTATATTGGCTTAACATCCCATAATTTATTAGAGTAGCACATGATTATTTATGACCATAATTATGGTTTTTGGATGTCAAACAAGGGTGTTTTTCTTCTTCCTCTTTCTCTTCTTTACAGCGACCTGGGTCTAGGTTTATATACACTTGTCAGTAATTTCCCTAAAAGCAGTTTAAATGCTCTAAATAATATACTCAAAATTGTTAAGAAAATAAATCGCTTTAGCGAGCTGACCTCGGCAGCTCGCATGCATGATGACTATGCAGCCAGAAAGTTGCAGAGAGAAATTAGAGTCTCAGGAGTAGAGTCTGAAATTCTTTCAAATTAAAGTTACTTGCCTTGGCTGAAGGTTTAATTTTAAATTACAAGAAAGGAAATACTCTAGGTAAAACAGCTCTTAGCCAATTATAACTCACAAATCAATTGCAGATATCCGGTGCAGAGGCTGAGTGTGCATTAGTCACATATTAGTGAATTTCTCATTTCTTAATTTTGCAATAGTTCAAGCACTGCCCTGCTCTGTCACCCGAACGTCAGGCCTCTCATTCAGCATGATCATTCAATTCTTTTTTGAATTTTATTTATTTTTTATACAGGTTTTTATTAGTTGTCTATTTTACACACATCAGTGTATACATGTCAATCCCAATCTCCCAATTCATCCCACTACCACCACCCCTCGCCACTTTCCCCCCTTGGTGTCCATATGTTTGTTGTCTCATCTGTGTCTCTATTTCTGCCCTGCAAATTTTTAAATGGTCCAGAATTCACCAAACTCCCACTCTGAAGACCCAATGTAATTAAGTTGAGTTTGCTTGCTTGTGTGTTAATGTAAATTGACAGCAACTACTTAACAGGTACACAAATTAACTCATTTAATGTCACTTACGGATAGGGGTTCACACTCTACAGACGAATAAACCGAGGTTAAGTATAAGTCAGTAATCTGGTGCCAGAGCCTTACTGTAGAGGTCAACACTGTCATTCCCTGTGCTGTGCCTGTTTCTGTTCCAGGTCTCTGATGAAGCAATTGTGGAAAGATGTACTTGATCCATCCAGGAGGTGTCTGACATGAGTATGAAAAAACGAGCACTTCCTGTTTCCCTGAAGCTGTCTAGTAACTGAAGGAGAAACCAACAAAGTTGATTGTTCTCTTTTTGGGAAAACGCGGGAGTTGGGTGAGGGGATCATGACTGGGATAAACACCGTGGGCTGCCTCTATTTTCTATCAAACTAGCTCAACACCCTTGATGCCTTATTGCTTATTTTAACTCAAATTAAAAACCTTCAGTCTCCAACCAAAAAACTTTCTTACACTTTCAAACGAACTAATCTGGAGGAGAGCCAGTGATTTCTATGACAAGGCAGGCAAACCAAGCCGGGCAGATCTTGTCAGCCACCCTCATTATAGGCACAGGCACTGAGCGGACACCAAGGAGAGGGGCTTTGGACAAGATGAGCTGCCAGCCAGCCTGAAGCTATTCATTTTGCTTGTGCGTGCGCTCCTGTGGCTGGCAGGCACCAGGAAAATGCAGAGAATCAAGGCAGAGGCGGGGCAAGGTCGCTTCCAATGTGGAGGCGCACCCAAGAAGGAGATGTTGTGCGTAACACTGCCACCAGGTGGTCGTTCCTGGGAGAGACTTATTTAAATAAAACAAAAACAGCTGAGGTTTTCCTGCTAATGATCAGAATCTAACCAAGTCTCAGATCTATCATCAGTTCACAGCCAAATGGAGGATTCAATCAGCCAAATGCAGAACGCTGAGTGTTCAGGACAAATAACCCACTTTTCTTCAACACATTAATGGCAGGAAGAAAAAAAGAAGGAAAGGGATCTAGAGGCAGGGAAGGGAGGGAAGCTACCTTAAAGGGCACTTAGATACACCAGTGAAATGCACTGGGGATGTACATCTCATTCGAATCCTGAGTCAAGCAAATCAACTGTAATGAGCCATTTCTTGAGCCAACTGGGACAACTGGATATAGGCTGGGTGTCAGGTGATATTACCGAATCATGACTACTTTTGCTGATAATACTATTGAGGTTTATTTGTAAAAGAAGGGCGCTTTAACTAATAGATAGATAGTATCCACTGGTGAAATAATATAGTATCCAGGATTTGTTTTAAAACAGATCAAAAAAAGAGCAGGGCTGGGGCTAGATGAGAGGAGGCTGGGAGACTGTTGATACCTGTGAAATCCAGGGAATGAACACATGGGGTTATTATACTGTTCTTTATACTTGCATGTTTGAAAATACCTTCAATAACAATTTGTTTCAAAAACCTGCTAATTTATAGGGGAAATTATTGATAATTCTGAGTTAAATATGTGTGTATATCTATGTACATATATCTTTTTAATCTGTCCTGTGGCTAATTCTCTTCACACACACAGGTACAGATAGTTGCCACCTCAGTCGCTCTTCCATGACACATGTGCTGTTGTAAACACTGTACATCAGATCCTACAAAGGAAAGATGGCTTTTGAAACAACTTTGATTAAGCAAAGCAGCCACAATTCCTCTTTAAAGGTCTAAAAATCTTAGGAGTCCATTTTTCTTCTCTGGTTAAAGGCTTTTCTCAGTAAGATACGTTAAACTCTGTAACGTATACATTTCCCTGTTCATTCAGTTCTATGACGTGGAAGGTTAGAAAACAAGCATATGAGATGTCCATTTCTCTTTTTAAAAAACTCACTCCTTGAACACATCTTAATATAGTCCTCCAGGACTTGGGGAAAAAAACCTAACCTACTTTAATAATAATATAACAGTATCTGAACTCAAAGTCAAATTAACATTTTGTATTCAAATTCCATTTCGTATTCAACTTTTTTGTTGCTGAACACTCACAATAAGGCCCCATTGAATCCTCCAGGAAATACAACAAATCAGAGCACACTCATGAAACTGGGCGCCAGTCAGCTTTGATTTTTCTGGTTTGAATTTCATAAGAACAAGAACTACAACATAGAGCAACCATTGGTTTACAAAAGCTTAGAGTTATGAAGGAGGAGGAAAGTTTTCCAAACAGGTAAAGATAACAAAGATAGTTTTTACACTGAATTATTATTATTTTTTTTGCGGTACGCGGGCCTCTCACTGTTGTGGCCTCTCCCGTTGAGGAGCACAGGCTCCGGAAGCGCGGGCTCAGCAGCCATGGCTCACGGGCCCAGCCGCTCCGCAGCATGTGGGATCTTCCCGGACCGGGTCACGAACCTGTGTCCCCTGCATCGGCAGGCGGACTCCCAACCACTGTGCCACCAGGGAAGCCCTACACTGAATTTTTAAAAACTTCACTTAAAAATAGCTATAAAATTTTTCTCACCAAAAACATTAGTTTTGGTGGTTTTCTTTTTTGTTTTTTTTGCTTGGGGATAGCGGGGTGGGATATAAGAAAACATACCAATACGACCAGGGCAATAGTAACCCTCCTTGTTAATAATGCATTTTATGTTTCTGAATCAAGAAGATCACTTCAGGTGATTAAAAGATGCCAAAAAGTCATTGGATATATTTCAACTTTCCCCAAATTGCCATTTCCATCAATTCAAGAGAGAGGATTTGTTTTGCTTCACAGCTTCCACAAAAGACTCTGTCTCTGATCATAAACTTACCGGAGAGACTTGAGCACTCCCTTGTTCACTGGTCTCCTGTTTATGCGCGAAGCTGATCTAGCATCACCCAGAGGGCAGGGCTCTGCTCCGCAGCCTGGGCTCAGGTCCCAGCTCTGCCCTTTACCATGGTGCTGACCAGAGCAAGTTATTTCATCTCTCGGTTTCCCCAGTTTTAAACTGGGCGTAAATCACACCATTGATGTGAGGATCCAGGCAAGTCTACACCATCAGAGCGCTCAGGGGAAAATAACGGGGAAGAGCATCCACCCAGCTCCCCGAGGGGCCCGGCCCACGTGCACGCGCTCCTGGGGTCCTGAGCTTCTGCCTGCTGCCCGGCAGGTGCTCATGATTCTAGGCTCCGCACCTTCTGTTCCCTCTGCCTAGACATCCTCTCCCTGCCCTGCCCACCGCCCCCCCCCCCGACCCGTGCCAACTCCTGCATCTCCTTCGGGTCTCGCCTTCAACGTCAACCCTTCCGGAAGCGTTTCTTCACCTCCGGTTAACCTCTGCTTCTGAGAAGGTGAAGTCCCCTGAACCATCTCCTTGTGATTCCTGGGCTGTCGATATTTATTGGTGCTTTCACAACTAAACACCACTCCCGCCAGGCTAAGTTCCAGCAGAGAAGGATTGCCTGTCTGCTCACTGCTCCTCCTGTGTGCTTGGCACGTGGTAGGTCCAGACTAAACATGTATGACAGGGATGTGCAGTCCATGCAGAACACACAGGATTTTACAGAAATCTGCCCAAGGGACAGCCAACCCATCCTCTGGGAAGGTGCTGGGGAGGGGGGGCAGGGGTTAGAGGGGCTTCCAAGAGGAAGTGGTTCTTCTAAATTAGATACGCACAGAGATGCAGAAAGACAAGGAAAACGGTAGCTGCAGTTGATGCTCACAACGTGTCCAGCACCATTCTAAGCCCTCATCATGTACAAATTCTAATTCTTACCGCCCTCCTGCAGAATTAGGAGTTATGATTATTCCCACTTTACAGATGAGACAATTGAGATACGGGGAAGTTAAATGAATGTTCAAGGTCATGCGGCTAGTGAGCAATAGAGCCTCTCGTGGACAAGCTGGACAAGCTGGGCGCTGCCCTCCTGACCACTGCCCTGCTGCCCAGCCTGGCTCCGCTAACGGTGCCTACATCCACATGGACACCTGTATGCAGCTATGCCTACAGCCAGAGCCATACATAACAAGGTAGGCATGGGGAGAAAAAGTTCTTTTCTCCTAAACTATATTGTTGTCAGTGTTTATCTTTTTTTTTTTTTGGTATTTCTTTCAACTTGTAGAACGAGGCTACATGTTAATAGGTACTCAATAAATAATTGTTAAATGATCAAGTAGAAGGCTTTTACCTAATATTGCTAAATTGAATCCTGAAATATAACTGCAAGGTTTCTATGATTACTAGGAAAGAGTTAAGTAGGAAGAGTACCTACAGGAGTACTCATTATTCTTATAAGAATTCTTATTATTCTTATAAGAATACTTTTTATAAGAATAGGAGCTGTGCAACTTTGGACAAGTTACTTAACTTCTCTGTGCCTTACTTTCTGCCACTGCAAAATGGGATTAATAAGAGTCCCTGCCTTGTGTGGTTGTTGTGAGGATTAAGTGGGAACATCCACTGAATATGTATAACCCCGCATAGCATCACTGAGTTATGCACCTGGTACACTAATACTGCTTTGCTAGGACCAGTACACCAGCAGCTCCCAGGGACCTGGAACCCTGACTGGCAGGTGGAACAGAAACAGCATCGACTGACAGCCCTCAGGCTTTCCCAAGGAGCACAGTCTCTGAGTGTCACCCTCCAAAGCCACACCCTCTCTGCTCCCAGAACTCAGATAGCCTTCCACCCTTAGCTCCAGCCACTGCTATTTTCCTCCTTGGGGAAGAGTTGTTACTTTCCATCAAGTCACCAGGGGGCAGTTGTAGCCTAGAGCAACTTTAGGGTCTCGTAAGAAGAGGAACAAGGTCACTCACAGCAGCAATATGAAGGGTGTACATGTCAGGGTGGAGAGCCCTATAACATCTTACCCCTCCTCATTAAGAAACAAACAAAACTGGACCTTAAGTCAATGCCGGTGGAGTGGGGGACCCCTATTCCCATCAGCCTCTGCAGCCTCCCGTCCCCGGCCCTGTCCAGCCTTACCCTGCAGGACCAGAGCAGAGTCTCAGCCTGAGATGTCAGCAGGCCAGGCGGGCCCATGCAGAGGGCAGCCCCAAGGAAGAAAAGACCTTTGGCCCCAGGCAGTGGCCTGCCTTCAGCCTGGAGGGACTGGCCCAAGTCCCAGTCAGGAGGGCCTGGGAAGCAAATCAAGCCTCCTGCCTGGATGCAATTAGCTACGGACAGGCTCTGGGAATCTGTATGCAAATGTACCATAATGCAACCTTAGTTATTTTCCAAAGCCATAACTTCGTTTTTAAAAAAAAACCTCATGCAGGGATAGAAATATCAGAGACAAGTGGCCTCTGCTGACCACTGGGTCACCATAGAGGTTCCTGGTCACAAAGCCCTATCCATTAATCACCCTGACAGGAGCAATTACGGAGCAGACGTGCTACAAAGGGACTGTTGCATTTCCCTGCTGCATGTGAACTGATGAGGGAATGGATAATTGGAAGCATTTTTGGAAAAACAAATACTATTATCCCCAGCTCTCTTTTAATTATAAGTTTAAACAGGTATACATTTCCTCCATTAACTCAATAAATATTTATAAGACATGATATGGTACAGGAGAAACATTTAAACAATAAGCATTAGGAATAAAAGTAGCAGAGAAGCATTTAAGCATTAAAGAGAGAAACATTTTAAAACAAATTCAAGATTTGTTCTCTGCTTCCAAGTGGCTTGCAACTAATTGGGAAGATGCATTATTTACAAGTGAAAAGATAAATGGCCATCTACACCCAGATGTGATACATGTTCAGTGAGTGGTTTGTACCAGCGGGTGGTGTAAGAGCTGGAGGATGAGAGACCATTGACCACTAAAGAAGTTGGGACAGAAAGGCTTTGAGAGACGAGTACCAGTGAGGAGAGGAAATTCCACGTAGAAGAGTGAAATTTATAGGAGAGCTGTTGGGTTTTAGAGAAGAAATTTCTCAGGGAATTGTGAGCAATAACATGATTGGAACTGCATCATCAACAGATTAAATCTCCAATAATGTATCAGATTATATCTGTCATTTGCTAACAAGGGAGATTGACACTGGGTGACTTGGGAAAAAGACAAAAAAAAAGACTAGTTAATTGGGGGATGTCAGGGTAACTGAGGGAATGTTAGGATATCCTGAGGGGCCGACCTAGTGGGCAGAACCCAGCTGAGTCCGGGAGCCATGCCAGCCAGGGTTCTTAAGGGGAGGAATTCCCATTCATGGGACTCAGTGTCCATGACTTCAGATCCCAGTGTCTCTGCGTTACGCATCTCCTTTCCTTGGCAATAGCATCTTTCCACACCCATTGTATCAGAAGCCTTCCCTCTGCATCAACAGCTGTGGCCAAGGGGCAGTGCCAGTAGCCCTCCTATGTATCAAGACCGTCCCTGGAGAAGGGGAACTAGTTGTGATCCAGGCGACCACGGAGAGGTGTCTATTGTAAGTAAACTCACGCCAGGTGCCAGGTACTTTGCTACATAGTGATGTCCCCTGATTATGACGTTAAGCCCATTCTCTATGAAATGGGAAACCCGAAGGTGCACAGCAGGGAAAGAACAAAATAAAAATATGTCTTTAAGGAGAGCATTCTATGAGTGAAGTGCTTTTTGGATTTAAAGGTAGAACTGACTTAAGTCAGAGGTGTATGTGACCATGGTCCCCAACAAAAGCCGGAGTGTATGTCAAAGCCATGTCCTCCTGGGCCCCTTACGCTCTACAACTCTGAAGACGTGGATCTGGCGGGGGTTGGAATTGGTGTCTGGGGAGACCTCCCCAGCTACTCAGGAGCCACTGAGATAGGAAACCAGACTAGTAATCCTGCCGACAAGCAATGCGAAAAAGCAGCAGACAAAGGAGTTAGTGCAGCCTTTGAAAATGATATTGCCGGTTCAGGGACCTGTTTGGAAATGGAGGATCGTGATTAAGGACAAGTTGAGGTGATCCCAACAGTTCAAGGCCAGGGAAAGGGGACACAGCACCAGCAAATGGAATAAAGAGAGCAGAAAGGACACTGGACCATACAGATAATGATTTTGCATTCGTGACCAAGCAGGACGTCTCAGCAGAGACGGTCAGTGGGCACTGGAACCCAGATGAGAAAAGCAGGTTATCTTCCGAGAGGTTATAATCTGTACATGGGTAATAATGTATGAACAGAATCTATTCAAAATGAAATTAAAATATTAAGATAATAATGAAATCTAAACAGTATTTCAGTGATGCATCTGGATTCAGATTTAACTAACCATAAGAGGTGCTTTCATGAATATTATTTTATTTAACCTTCGCAATTACCCTGTCATGGAACTGAGCTTCAAAGCTCTAAATTATGTAAATTGTCCAAAGTAACACACATATGGGGTGGAGAAGCAAGAATCTGAACGGAGAGCTTTAGATTCCTGAGTTCTTTCTATAACATCTTACCCCTCCTCATTAAGAAACAAACAAAACACCTATCCAGGCAGCCAGCAAATGGGAGGAGAAACACTTATATTGTTCCTGACACTGTGAAATGTAGATCTCTACCTTGTTAATGTCCGTATGGATGATTGTGTTTCTTAAAACTTGAAAAGCCAGGTGAACTAAAGAGATCAAAGACAACAGTCACTGCAGATTCTCAGCCTCGGAGTCAGCGGAGGGAGTGTTTCTGATTCCTCCGTGTCATTGCTATGTAGCCTGGGTACAATTTTGGTTCAAGGTCTTTGATTTGCGGCTCAGCTAGCTAACACGCAGCTCCTTTTCTTCTCCCTATTTTAATAATTCCACAGTGACACCTGCTGGGAAGAAAGCACTGCTCAGCCCCATCCTCACTGGGGGGTCCTGGGCAGGGACGGTGGGGGGCGGCAGGTTCTCCCCTGCCCTCCTCCAGCAGCTGCTTCTCATTGGGTGAGTGCAGAGCTCTTCAGGATGATACCTACCCAGATTCTGGGGCCCTCGGAGCTGGGTGAGTTCCAGCCAGGTCCCAAAGCAGCAAGATCCCGGGACAAGCCTACATCTCCTTCTCGTTGTGTGACTGGCCCAGCTTCCTCTCCCGCCTCTGCATGTAGCCATCAGTCCCCTCTATCACACCCCAGACATGATACCATCCGTGGGTCTCTGTGATGCTGTACTTAATAACAAAGTAAAACTGAAAAAAAAAAGTCCCCTGGCGTAACCGAGAAGAAGACTTCCGCGGAGACTGCCAAAATGTTTTAGAAATAAACGGCAGACAACAGAGTCACTGCATATTTCACTAGGCAGGGTAGTAATTTATGTGATGTATTTTTAACTGTGAGAAGTGATGGGGGAAACCACTTAAATATAATGTGAGTTGAAGATTTGTCAGTTACGTAGCTCATGCAATGGCAGATCTGGAAAATGTTATAAGAATGGAAGGATTACCAACAAAGAATGCCTACAATTGGAGCTCTTCTTTGAGTTCCGACTCCCCCTATCGCTGGGAATTTGCTCCTTTCTGGGAATATTTTGCTTTCTGTGGAAGAAGCTGGAATTTTACATTGTCTGTCAAACGTTCTTTTTTTAAACATCTCTCTCCATTTCTGCTTTTATCCCTCAGGTCTCTACTTTAGCCTCTCTATGATGCTGAGTTGGCCAGACACGAACTCCGTGGCCCCCTATTCTCTGTGCCCGAAGAGCAGTTTCCCGACTCAGGAAGACGCCTGTATCCACTGTGGTTCCTGCCCCGTCTTAGGTGGACAGGCCCTGTGGAGCACAGTGGAGCGTTCGCCAGATCTGTGTCCCCCCCCATAGAAGACTTAGGCTGGAGTAAATAGTCTTGAATTTGTCCCTGGAATATGTGCTGTGTATACTGAGGCCACAACAATCAGGAAAAAACATCCTAGTAAGCCGCAGTGACTTCACGCTGAGACACACACCTCCCCCAGTTGTTACCCAAGGATAGAAGTCTCTTATCTCAGGCTGCCCTTTTCTTCCCCTCCCCCTGCCACCCTAATCCCCGCCACCCTTTGAGATGTGCTCAAGAGCCTTTTGGAAAATTCCCCGGGTTTCCAAGGGAAAATTTTCTTTATAGATGAAGCAAGCCCTCTAGTGGCGATTTTGCAAGTTACAACCTCTATTTTAAGATTTTTGAGGAGGTGGGTTCAGTTTCTTCTTTCTTCTAACGACGCACCCAGAGCTGGTTCTCACTAGGAATTGATGTGACTTCCATTCCTCGTTACTTTTTTCCCCCCAAAGAATTCTACACTCCTTTCCCCAGTTTGCAGCATCCCTGAGAAACTTTCTTTTTGTCCATTGTAATCTGTGCAGCTCATTCTTACCCATCAGTCTGGGATTCTCCGTCCCCGTGCCCTTCTCTGCTGTAGAATTGCTGGCCTCCTGACTTCACAAGCCACATGCTGAGAATGACACCACACTGGCAGTGTGTAAGCTGGATTAGCAAACACTTTTCTCTGAACAGTTTGGCCACGGGCTACAGCTGCAGTGCATTTGAGTTTCAAGGTGTTTCAATATTTACCCCCAAAGTCACACCATCTGCCATGTCAGTCATATCTTAACACCTACACTTGTGCTGTTCCAGTGCTCAAAAAAACCTGAAAAGGCACATTTCGACTATCTAGATAGGGTGCTGGGTATGACGTGAAGTCGCTAAAAGCAAATAAATCTGAAATCAGTGCTAACTCAGATGGGTCCTGCGGCTTTTGGAAATTGCTCTCCTTCCTTCTAAAGCATTTAAATCAACAGACTAAATCCACAGAGCCTCTTAAGAGGACAGCTTTGATGTCCTTTTCGGGATCCTAGCCAATCAGAAAATGGCATGTCGCTTGTATTTAGCACCCATTGTTTACGCCATGTGAAACAAACATAAGTACAAAGGCAAAAAAAACCCTCCTGGTGACCAAAGTGCTCGTGGTCAAATGAAGAAGAGAGCCAAATAAACAGGTGAAAATCAACTGGGAATCTGAGCCCATCAGAAATATTAAACACAAGCACGATTGCTACTGGTTACTCCATGCTCTACACAGTAGTCCCAACAAGAAGGCCTGTGGTTCCCTCAGATGGAATCCAGGACTTGGTTCATGCACCTTGGAAGAGACAAGCCATCCTTGACTTCTCTCCTTCACTTCTCACATCCAAGATCTATCTAAATCCATTCCCTCGCTGCCCCTCCTGTGCCAGTGGCTTGGCTGAGTTCTCAGGGTCTCTCTGCCTGAACAGCTGTGACACCCTCATGGGTTCAAGTCCTCATGGTCATTTCACCCCAGGCCCCAGCATCCATTCTCCATGGAGCCCCGTTTCTAAAATGCAGCCCGGATCTCATTCCCACGCAAACGCCATCGGTGACCTCCTTGTCCTTTGCACCAGTGTCCAAAGTGTGCTGAGGATTTTGATGCCTCAGGATGTTACTAGTGACAAGTGAGAAGGGGCCTCCATGTGGGAAACGACAAAGGTGACTTGTGAATCACCAGGGGGCGCTGGGGAGAGACAGGGACAGTACATGGGAGTTTCCTCCGGAAAACCTTCCCCAACCACCTGCAGGTAAACGAAGCCCTCCATCCCCTGCACATCCTAACACGTTATACACACGTACCACATAGTTATGTGCTTTACACCCGGTGAACACATGAGCCCCTGAGAGGAGGGCCATGTCCAGGGTGATCGTGGTACACTGCACCAGGCAGTGGAACTAAGAGAAAAAACAGTATGTTTCTGAACCAACAAAGTTAGATCCTCGGTTCAAACGTGAGCTTTCTGTCAAAAGTGAGGACTGAGCGTCACGGTTTTCTGTTGTGAAATTTAAGACTCACGAAACCTAACCCAAAGTAGGGAAAGAGAAATACAACACCATTTATGAGGGTGGAAGTGGATAATTTAGTTTATTAAGGTAAAGGGAATAAGGCTTTGTGAATTTGTAAATGGTCATCTAAAAATATGAATATTTCTTTTCTTAAATTAATTTTTACTGGAATATAGTTGCTTTACAATGTTGTGTTAGAGTATTTCTTACTAATGTGAAGGGGTTTGTAGCCCATGAATAGAAAACTGGAGAATGCAGCTAAAGCAAGTCCACAGGAGGTGCTAAGGGCCCGTCAGCCCCACCTCTACCGCCTGGTGGAGTGAGGCTCAGACCCCTCCCCGACCCCCCTCAGCCCCTGCACCAGCCCATCCCCCCCGCCCGCTCCAGCTCCGCCACTGTTCTGTGAACCGTGTTGCACGGGGGGGTTCAGTGGTCCCATCAAGGTGGCATCGCAGGGCTCCAGAGTCCCACAGAGCCTGCTCGCAACACCTCCGCACGTAAAGATTATCACGGCCTGCACTGGCCTCTTTCACCCTGACTCTGCCGTCAGTTTTACACGTTCTCCTCTTTCCAAGAAGAGAATCTCCATCCTATTAACAACAGCAAAGCATTCTACAGGAAACCTGTAGAAGTCCGTCAGTGCTTTACATTTGGTGCTTTTCTATTATTCTCTAATTCAAGTTAGAAACAAATGATTTTCCTTATCTGAATGAGTAACTCTATCATTCTTGACATTTTTGGAATTACAGCCACCTCAACTGAAAAAAATCCACAAATATCACCTTCTTGTGTCTAACATTTGTTTACAAAATTGAACTGGCTTGGAACTAATGTTCTAAGAATTCTCTATCGCGTATGAAAAAATTAGAGACGCCACGGGTAGCATAGAGCTGGGAATGCAAACTACCTAAGACAACAGTTAGCATTGGAGGGAGGCCCCGTAATAACACAGAGGCTCATCTGCACCTGGTGCTCGTGGGCTGGGCAGGGAGCATATGTCAAGCAGATAGCAAGGCGATGCGAAGTTTATGTTGCAGTCAAGAGAGGTCCTCCACCTCTAATCTGAGCATTAAATTATATTAAATACATTCAAAATAAGCACTGGGTTTGAGAACCTTGGAATAGCTGTCATATATCAAGATTCATCAGTGTCCTGAACTGCACACATTATATCGGAGGCCAGTCTCCACATGGCTGATGCCTGAGAAGGTGGGCAAGGCGGACAAAGACCCGTTCTCTTCCTGTCCCTAAGCAGCTGTGACCTCCAGGGAGCCCTTCAGAGATCTGGAGCCAATGTCCTTGTACAAGGGGCGTGTGGAGGAACACACCAGCGCTGTCCAAGATTGGCTGCTGCACATTCCACGGGAGCTCCTCAGCCCACGTGGCTTTGTGCTCGCTGTTTATGGGACCGTAGGTTACGTAGCCTCTCTGAGCTTCCCCTTACTTCTCTGTGAGGGGGAAAGACGAGATCATAGCACTCACTTCTTAGGATTTTTGTAAGGATTAAATGAGATCCTCATTTATAGTGCTTGGTCAAGTGTCCGGTACATAGTAAGCCCTCAAGAGCTTCTAGCAAAATGAGATACCATTGCACACATATTAGAATGGCCACAATCCAGAGCACTGACAGCACCAAATGCTAGAGAGGATGAGAGCAACAGGAATGCTCATTTATTGCTGGGGGGTACACAAAGTGGAAGACACTTTGGCTATTTCTACAAAGCTGGATGTTCTCTTAACATACGATTCAGCAATCACACTCCTTGGTATTTACCCAAAGGAGTTGAAAACTTATGTCCACACAAAAACTGCACACGAATGTTTACATCAGCTTTATTCATAATTGCCAAAACTTGCAAGTAACTAAGATGTCCTTCAGTAGGTGAATAGATTTAAAAAAAAAAACTGTGGTACATACACACAATGGAATATTATTTAGTGCTAAAAAGAAATAAGCTATCAAACCATGAAAAGACATAGAAGAAATGTAAAGGGGTATTACTAAGTGAAAGAAGCCAATGTGAAAAGGCTGCATACTGTATAATTCCAACGATATGACATTCTGGAAAAGGTAAAACTGTGGTGACAGTAAGAAGATCCGTGATTGCCAGGAGTAAAGGGGAGAGAGGGATGGATAGACAGAGCAGAGGATATTTAGGGCAGTGAAAGTACTCTGTATGATACTGTAACGGTGGCTGCATGTCATTATACATTTGTTCAAACCCACAGAATGCACACCAAGAGTGAATTCTAATGTAACCCACGGGTGATAATGACACGTCAGTGTAGGTTCATCAGTTCTAGCAGATGTACTACTTTAGTGAAGGATGCTGATAACACGGGAGGCTGCTGGGATCAGGGTTGGGCAGAGGACATATGGGACATTTCTGTTCCTCCTGCTCAATATTGCTAGAAACCTAAAGCTGTTCTTAAAAACTTGTCTATTCAAAAATTTTAGCTGTGGTTATTGTTATACAAAATCCCCTCTAGCTTTAGACTCTGACGTTATATGTAGCCAATATATATTTGTTGAATGAAGTTCACGTTTACCATGCATTTGTGTTACCCTGGCCTCTGGTGGTGAATTTGCAGAGGTGTCATACTTCTTACGTCTGCACTGAGCATTTCCATAGCACTTTTCCCTGATGATGGTTGTTCCTGAGCTGTTACAAATTTTGAGCCTTTTGCACCCCCTACAATTGCTTTGTATGCAGCTGATTACTATTATTATATTTAATTTCCAAAGGAGGAAACATGCACAATGGGTCCTCATCTAGGAGGTGTAATTTGGGCATAAATAACACCTCAGGTGAAACAGGTGAGGCACAATTTGCATCTTGGCATTAAATTAGAAGTAAACCCCAGGAATATTTTATTCCTGAAATAACAATCACCAAGTGGAAAAACAAGAGTGATTAACTAACGTTCCTTGGCTTTCATAATAACTTGGTGATAAATTCAGAGTTGGAGCCACCTGCTTATGTGCTGGACGGCTCTGGACCTGCAGCAGCCCAGCCTCTCCTGCTGGAGTGCACTGAGTGTCCGAGCAGGTCAGTGGACTAAGCATCAGAGAACCTGGGTCCCATCACTGATGCTGCACTGCCACGGCCATATAACCTTGGCAAGTCCTTGAACTTTTCTCAGCATTGGTTCATCAGTTTTTGGTGTTTTTGTTTTCGTTTTCAATTTATGGAATGAAGATAACACTCTTTCTGATTTTCCTATCTCACAGGGTTAAGGGGAAAAAAAGATAAATGTGGCATAGGCAGATAAAAAAGACAACTCCTAAGGTGGTAACTGGATCAGTGCTCCTTCCTTTAGGTGGGCTGTTGGGCTCATCAATAGATTATCCTTCAGCCTCAGAGTGAAGACCAAGGCAAAGTGGGGTCAGGGCTTGACTCACTGATGGCTACAAACAGCCACAGCATTACCAGAGATGTGTTTAGACCTATATCCATCATGCTGGCCACAAATCACAGTGCACTGAAATGAAACACGCAAGCCCAACCAATGATTCAAAGCACTGAATACTTACTCAAGGCCCATACGTGCAGTTTAAACTGTACGTCTTCTAAACTAATAGTTAACACAAGGTTAGCTAAGTTCTTTTGCTAACCCAGGCCCCATTCACAGAAATGGAATATGTTCTATGTTGCTGACTTAGTAGACCCCACCTTGATTCAGGTTACATCACCAGTAGTGGGACATTAATGTCCTGCATCTCAGGATACGATGCACCAAGAAGGCTACATCATCTCTGTGATATTCTCTCCCAAAAGCCATAGCTCCAACTTGTCAAAACATCACACAATCCCAAAATGAGAGACACCTGACAAGGTAATTGACCAGTACCCTTCAAAAGTGTCAAGGTCGTGAACAACAAGGAAAGACCGAGGAAAGGTCACAGATGGGAGGAGGCTATGGAGACCCTGCAACTCAATGCAGTGTGGGATCCTGCGTCGGATCCTGGAACAGTGAAGGACATTGGAGGAAAGACTGGGGAGACCCAAAAGAGTGTGCAGTTTTAGTTAGAGGTATTGTACCAGAGCGAATTTCTTGAGAGTTGTCCTGTGGTTTCTCTGTCTATAGCTGCAACCGCTCTGTAAGTTTAAATTTATTTAAAAATAAAAAGTTTTGAAAATAGCTTGGTGCTTGATGTTCCAGTCCCATGCACAATTCCGAGGAGATACTGGGACCGGGATTGCATGTGGTGCAGGATGGGAATGACATCTACCCTGCTTAGATCGATGCAAAGGGTCAAAATGAACATGGTTGTGATTTCTACAAAAACTATATCCATAATTAGTTTATGCCAGACTGTGAACAAATGAGTGAGAATTAGTTTGATGAGCTCCTGCCAGCAACCCTCTTATTCCCTAACCCACCACTCCTCCTCCGACACCCCACCTGCCTGCAAAAGGGAAGTTCCTCCCTGAAATCGCCTGTTCCAATTCTTGTGTCGACCACTGCTAAGGCACCAGCTCTTCTCTCCTTACATTGTTCCCATGAAGTATGCCATTAGGGGCTCAGAATAATAAAGACCGCTGTCATAATTAAGCTCTGGGATGTATTTCAAACACTCACAGACGTCAGAGATGAGGAGGACCCAGCAGGTCATCCAAGCCCATCTCCCTGCCAGTGCACAATGGCTGTGTGGAATTTGGCAGGTCTGTCATCAGGCTATAAAAATTCTAAACTATTCAAAAAATTACCACATTGTATAAATTATGATAAAAAGTTTACCTTATTCCTGGATGATTCTCGAAAGTAGAGGGAAAAAAAAGGAAGTCATGAACAGCTTCCTAAAAACAATTACTGTCCTATTTAGAATATATTTTCCAAGGTGAAAATGTGATTATTTTCCTTTCAGTGAGATAGCCTGTGCTTATTGTTATGCAACAGTTGCCTCTCTGCATCTGATAAATGAAAATGTAGCCCTGACCCCAGCTGTCCCTCAAACAATATTATAAATGCGGTTTGCCATAGTTCCAACTTCTTCTGGCTTATATTTAAGTGCTGGACTTGAACACAGTTGTATGTGAGGCTGCCACTGGCTCAGAACTCCTAGTGCCAGTGTCGACATTCCCCAGGAATGAATGCTACAACAAAACCCTCTAAGGACCTTCAAAGAACGATACTTAAGGGCCTGTACATTATCAAGTTGGGTGAGGCCTTTTCCAATCACAATCGTGAAATGTACACATGGACATACAAATCCAGCAGAAAAGGGCAACAGCAACTATGATAACAAAAGCAGGAAGTATTTTCATTGGATAGAACTTGGAGGAAGTTTGAAGAGAATCATTGAAACGTAAGGGTTAATTCCAAAATACATCCTTGGGCTATGTTTCGATGATGTACAAAGTCGAAACCTGGCAGATAAAGGATGAAGGTGGATGAAGTCCAGTGAAAAATGTGACCACTGTGTCCATCACAACCACTCCTGCATGCTGGGCATGCAGAAACGGGCACGGAAATATGAATTATGTCAGTATTTTCCATTTTTCTTGAGTTTTCTCTATTTGGCACATATATTTCACCTTTAAACATATAATATGGAAGAAAATGTAGGTCTGTGTACTATAGGAAAAAAGGAGCATTATAGCAAAAACCATGCCTGGCCTTTCTTTACAAGTACCATGTTAGCTGGGTACATCATGTCTGTCATAAGTCATGGTGGAAACTCACATATGAAGCGTATCTAAAGAACCAGAGCTCTGTGTTTGAAATTCTTCATCACTCTTCTTTTAACATGACTGCATGGAAAATGTATGCAGATGGGCCCCTGTTTATAAACGGTCGGCCAGTTGGTTGAAACTTAGAATGAATTTTCCCAAAGCTCCAGTGTTGTAAACAATAGCCTACTTCCCAGGGTAGCACACAAAAGCCTCCTTATCAGAGCTGGTATCATGAACTTGCCCACCTCTATACACAGAATGCTTTAAACCTAAGTGCTTCAAGACCTATTCATTCATATACCACCAGGGCTTAATGCCAGCAATCCAGCACTTCTGAATTCTGAATCCTGAGTCTATAGGATAAGAATGGTCTTTTGTATGAAATGGTTGTCAAAAATCGATTGTTCATGAAGTCTGAGGATCATCGTATTAAAAATAATAGGTAAAGTTTCAGACATTGAAATTAGCAAGAGTAATAAGACGTTTATATAACTATAACAATGAATGGGGGCAGATTAGAAACCAAATACTCTGCAGAAGACATAAACCCTGAGATAGAACTGGGTGAATAATCAATCCTCCACTGATACAGACTTCTTGATTCCCTCCACGGTACTTAAGCAACACGAACACACTGCCTGCTCCTCTTCCCCTGTTACTCTTACAGGTAATACGAACTGACCTATTGTGGGGGGACTGCCCCTATATTTTCCTTTTCAGTTTTGGTTTGGCTCTTTGGGTTGCCAAGAATGTGGACTCCCTCAGCTAGTGTACATGGGGGAGGGGAATATTCAAACAAAACAGATGGTACAAGAAGAGAAAGTCTCACAAAAAGCCAACAACAGGACACAGAAAAGCCTAGGCTGACTGGATCCTTGAGCTGGAGGCCAGGAGGCACCAACGGCCCCAGCAGCAAAAGCTTCTGGATCTCACGACAGCCATCTGGTATTCATGGGGCCCCCTGCACTCTCATGTGGGTGACTTCCTGACCTGCTGGCAAAAAGCTTCATGTGCTTTCTAATGTCTCCATCCCCCTAAGCCGTCTGACTGTTCCCATGACGACTGCTGGCTTCTGTCTCTACTACTTCCTTGTGATACCGAGCAGGGCCCTGTGGGGCTCCTGGGCACGAAAGCCTTTCTGTGTCCCCCATCCATTTCTGGATTACAGGAAATAGGCTTCATTCAGCCTCCAGGACCTTCCCTGAGTTCCAACAAGCAGGTTCAAACAGTCACTAATCAGGGAAGGGAGAGGATGCAGAGACAAGGGAGGAACAGTCAGGAAACAACAGTGCAGCCTTGGGGCAGGGTCCTGGTTCCCCTCGAGGGATACACACAACAATATCTTTGAGCTGTTTTGCAGGTACTGAAACCCCCTCCAGGTGGGAGAAGTTAATTGTCTGCTGCCCACAAGCATGGGGACCCCAGACAAGTTGGAACCAGAAGGTTGATGATGCCGACTCCCGATGACCTCACCACCAGCCAATCAGAAGAGTGTCCATGAGCTGACCACCCCCTCTTTGAACCATTACTATCAAACAACTCACGACCCCCTCCAGGGCAGGACACACAGTCTTGAGGGCATTAGCCCACTATGGCCCCCTTTGCCTGGCAAAGCAATAAAGCTATTCTTTTCTACTTCACCCAAAACTCTGTCTCCAAGAATAAATTTGGTGTTGGGGCACAAAGGCTAGATCCGGCTTCACTTACACCTCTGCATATGTCCCCAGTATAAGTTTCTGGGAGAGCAGCAGCTGGGGGAGAAGAGAGAAAGAGGAAGGGGAGAAGGAGAAGAACCCAACTGCCCAACTTTTGTCCCGGGCTACGGTCCTAAGTCACGAGCAGTTGGATAGATTATGAACTGACTGCCCTGGGGCCAGGAGCCGCATCTTAACACAGCTAGCTGTTCTGGTTTTGTGGCATAAACGAGGGGCCTGGTCCCTAGAAAGTATAACAGGAGCCAGTTCTGTGACATTATTACTACCTTTTCTTATGAAGTATGTTTCAACAAAGTGCTCCAAGAAAATAGGATATTCTAAATCCAGTCATGCTCGGTGTAGGTGAAGAGCAAGCAGTACCTGGCGAGAAACATCAGCCACCCCATAACTTTAGCTGCACTTAAACTCCTCCTGCTAATTAGTACACATTAAAAGAGAAGGACAGAATCCAGAATATTTGCTAACTTCTGCTCTGTTCCAACTCTTTAAAGAATGACTTTCATTTTCCTAAATGAACATAAATAAGCCACAGAATATTTGTTTAATATAAACATTTATATGCTGCTTCTGTTTCTTCTAAGTCATCAATAAAAGTGACCTTGCTCTGGGCTCGCCTCACCCTGACCACTTCCCTTCACTCACTCAGTCCTTCATTCATCCAGTACCTACTGTGGAGATGCCATCACAGAGGGGTTACCAGCAACACCCCTTAGCTGGGCCATCACTGGGGAGAGTTAACGACCACGAGGGACAGGTAATCTTGCACCAGAACCAGAAGGGATGTCAAAATCATAACCAGGGGCTTCCCTGGTGGTGCACTGGTTGAGAATCCGCCTGCCAATGCAGCAGACACGGGTTCGAGCCCTGGTCTGGGAAGATCCCACATGCCGCAGAGCAACTGGGCCCATGCACCACAACTACTGAGCCTGCGCGCCTGGAGCCTGTGCTCCACAACAAGAGAGGCCGCGATAGTGAGAGGCCCGTGCACCACGATGAAGAGTGGCCCCCGCTTGCCACAACTAGAGAAAGCCCTCGCACAGAAATGAAGACCCAACACAGACATAAATAAATTAATTAATTAAAAAAAATCATAACCAGTTTTCCTGATGGCTCTTTTGCAAAGATAACATGTGACAACCTGGGACATGAGCTGGCGACCTTGTTTTCCAAGCTTTTTCAAAGAATGACTCTTTCAGTTTCACAGATAGAAAAAATAAGTAATGTCTTTCCTGAGATCACAACCTACATCAGCCATGAGTAGAAGCAGTGTCCTCACTCCCAATTTCCCATAAATACTAGCAATTCTATTGATTTGTTCCACCAGGGATAACTTTCTATTACATGTGACCTGAGACATGTTTAATACCCTTTGATCATTCACAGGGCAGGGACTGGATTTCTCCTCTCTGGTTAACAGCTGCACAGAGCTGTATCTTTTAACCAAGTCACATTCTAAAACATTTTTATTTCTCTAATCCTAAAACCACAGGTCACTCCTATCCAGTGTATGTACTGGCCAAATCTGTTTGGAAGTTGCTTGTTTGTCTTTCTTGAACATTCTGTGAAATATAAATATTGTATAATAATGAAGGTGAGGCTTAAATCTCCTCTTCTAAGGCTCAACACTCAACCGCACTTCCAAATCTTGTCTGAGGCTTCTTAGGCTGGGGAAGAATGGTTTCGTTTCAAGAAACAATCTTCCAAGATCAATGATGCACAAAGTACTTCAGTTCGAAAAGAGGAGAAGAGAGGAAAGCCAAGTAAAAAGCAACTCAGACTGGAGGGCCTTGAAGCTGGGGGATTTTTTGAGTCGTTCACAGATGCTGAGTCTACCCCTTGACAGGTCATTTCATCCCACTTAGCACTTTTTATTCTTTGTGTTTCGAAGCTCTTAAGCCAGCGGAAGAGGGAGGAAAGCTAACGTATCTGATAACGAACGCAGTCTATCAGACTGACAACCTAACTGAAGTTCCCCTGTGGTGCAAGAGAGGCACGGTTCCAAAAAGAAATAACGCAAAAGAAAGGAAAAAGAGGATCACAGAAATCATGCCTTCACATTTAATTTCAGAGAAGAAGACCTGAAGTTGATTTCTGTGTAGATCATTTGTGTACCAGTTGGGACACGGGTGCCCAGCTCTGCATTGCAGTAATATGAGCTGGGCTTTAAATAACTGCCAAGTAGCCACGTGGTGGCTGGCAGCAGGCTGGAGAGCGATCTGGTTCAAAGTGAAGCCGCGTAACGAGGGCGCAAGAAGGGCTGGTGTGCGGGGGGCCGTTCTTCATTGCATTTCTGTGCTTTCCTTTTTATATATATATTTAAATGTATTCCCCATTTAAAAGGCACTAATTCAATTTGGATTTTTTTTTTTTTGGTTAGCCAACCACATATGGAAACCCACCCCAGGAACTTCTGAGATAGCTTTTCTTTGGCAGTCTATTTTCTATAAAAGGGACCTAATATTACTGTTGTCCCCCTCCCCCCAAGTTCTTCTGGCTCTCATCACACTCCTGGGCAATCTTATACACACAGAGTCAATGGGATGTAAGATGTTCCTAAAATGAGCGTAGGAATGAGGAAAACAGAAATGGTCCTGGAAAAATTATATCCACAATCTTCGAAAAGTAAGGTAAGAAGTCTTGGATCAGAAATTATAGAAACATGGTAATTCAAAACTAGAATAAAATAAAAATGAATATAATAGCAATGATAGAGAGAGCATGTATTAAGCAATTACTCTGTGGCAGGCACTGTTCTAAACACTTTGCATGACCATCTTTGCTGTCCTTACTTTGTGGACAAGGAGACTGAGGCAGAGGGAAGTTACATAGTTGCTCAGAATCACACTGCTAATAGTTGAACTCACGTTCCAAGCCTGGCGCTCACTCTTTCTCTCTCCCTCTCTCTCTCTCTCTCCAGGGCCTTCTCTCTTAACTGGAAGGCCTTCACCCCTGCTAATTGGCGCTCAGTGGGAAATCTGTTCCAATCCAACCACAGACAGGACAGTCCTGGGGGCTTTGCCCAATGATATCATTTGGAGAAAAGTAAAGAGGCTCAGTGACCCACCTAAGGGACCCAGATGGGTTTTCGGCTCAGAAGTCCACTGTTAACTCCTCTTACCCTACACATAGCTGGAGGTGCTCTCCAACGCTGCAAGCAACGGCCTCCAGTAATAAGGCAGGGAAGACACTCCTGCAAGGCGGTATCTGCTTTCTAAATAGTGGGCTTTCTATTTTGCACTCAAGGGGCATAAGCCATTCAAGTGGCTTCAGACTCCTATCGCCTCACAGCAGATTTCAGGTGACTGATGTCACTGAGTGTGCCACAGGGACCTTGACATCTATCTGCACCATCCCATTTAATGCCTGAAGCCCAAAGACTGCAGCAGAGGGAGTAAGTCAGTGGAGGATCTAAAAGTAGGTCACTTTGTGGTTTTTCATTCATGCAACTAATCCAAGCTGTAGCCCTAATCATTCACAGAAATCTTTCTGTTTTTACTGAAATATGTTCAAAATATTTTCCCTCCACTATTAGGGAGAAGCCAAGTGGTATAACAGAAAGAGCATGGAGATTCAAACACCTAGAAAACCATCTCCAATCCTTCCTAGCTGCGTGGCCTTGGGCAATTTCCACACCCTCCCAGTTTCAGTGCCTTCAACTCCCCATGGGAAGACACCACCAAACAATGTATGAAAGGCTACTGGTACACAGGAGGTGCTCGAGAATCAGAGTCAGCCCAGTGTTAATCTTGTCTGGACTTTCACTCAGTGGAGATCTATTATTCTTGTGATATGATTTGCAATTGTCCACAATTATTTAACTCACAATAACCTAGGGTGGACGTTCCCTATCATTCCTCCATTTTAAAATATGTCCACATGGAGAACAACAAAGTGACTCAAAAACAGTAGGCTCTCCAGAGTCAAAGACTCCAACACAGACCAGGCTGGCATGTGTCTGAGATGTGCTGGCTTGGCTGATATTGAAAGAGTGTAGATAATCTTTGAAATATTTAATGACACAAAAATGTTAAAGCTGTCATATTAAGTAAAAATCTAAGTTTACAAAACATTTTTCTGTATGACCCTTTTAGTTACCTATCAGAACCATTTACATACTGCTTGACTCTAGTGGTCGAATTACGGGTGAAATTTGTTTCTTTCTTTCTGCTCATTTGTACTTTCTGAATTGTTTAATGAATATGTATTGCTTTTGTAAAGAAAAACAGTTTGGAGAATTAAACAGTTTTTTTAATGCCTTTTTTTCTGTCCTATTGTGTCTGTGAATAGGAAGTAACAGAACTTGGAAACTATTTTTCTGAAAGCTGGGTAGTTAGTGAAATTGTAGGCTTTGGGGTTCACACTTTGTGATTGAAACAACAACGTCATGAAGCAACCACATTAATGAGAAACATCATGCTATCATGTGGACTGGCAAAAGTATTAGAAATCATAAACTGTATTGATAACGCTATTGATCAATCAAAAACTACAGTATCTACAAGCATAAGATGTACCCCATATTCCCAGCAGCCTTGAGTTGGTCCACTGATTGTGCTATAGTAGTCAGTCAGGCCAAGTAGAGAGAGAGTAGTAAAAAAAAGACAAAAATACAACTCTTCTACATATGCTGTTTTAAAAATAAACTCCTCTAATTTTACTACTGTTGAATTAAGAAATATAAGAATTTCTTAGAATCCCAACTGAGCCAAATTTTAAACCCTCTTTCTGATAGTTTTATCACCCTTCTTCCATATACTGTACTTTTCCTTTTATCTTAGGGTATTTTTCCAGATCAAAAATACAGAATCCAGATCCAGGGCTCTAGTGCCGTATCTGGTAGGTCTTCTGACTGTCCTTAAAGAGGAAGCTGAGTATTCCCACCACACCAGTGAATGGCTTTCTGTCAGTCACCGGATTCTTCTAGAAAGGAATAAAACTAATGCCATCAGATGTAAGCAAGAAATCTCCTTCTCAAACACTTGTCTGGAGACGTCAGGGAGTACTGAGCTGTATAGCTTCACTAGCAAGATGGAATCGTCTAGACAGGCAGTAAGATCCTGACGGATCCATACTGAGACACTGAATCTGCTGTCGTTTCTGTTGACTCCCTGGGGTCCTCTGTACATGCTTGGCTGACAAGCAATGAAGAGTATTACATTTGACCTAGACAAGGGAGTTGCCAAACTCTCTGTAACCCCAATACCTAATGTTGGAACAAGGACGCGGTAACTGCACAGCCGGATCTTTGTTTGTTTTTGCCACATTTCATGTAATGAGGGCTCTCCACATTCTGGGTGTTTTTAGATATGGACCCCCTTCGAGGGTCGGCAGGTAGCACTGCCCCTCCACACACACTGGCAGCTCCTTGGCTGCACTCCAGCCACCACGCCTTCCCACATCATCAACTTTCCCTTTGGACAGGATAATCTTCAAAACACACAGACTTGCTCTCATTCTCCCAGGTCCTAAGAATGCTTTCTCTGGTCCTCATATCCTCTTCCACCCAGATCCGTGACTGCTCTCCTTCAAAGACCACCTTCTCTTAGAAGTTGCACAACAAGCTTTCTCCACTTCCTCACCTCTCGTTAACTCCTCTTACCGATCAAATCTGGCTTCTGTTCTGACCACCATGCCAAGACTTCTGCTGTCACTGTCACAAACAACCTCCACGCTTCCACAGCCTAAGGTCACCTTTCTTTCCTCGTCTTAGTCATCTTCTCAGCAGTCCCTTCTCAAAACAGTCACCCCTCCGGGCTTCCTCAGTATCACATTTCCCACCAATCCTTCCATGTCTATTTCTGGCCTCCCTTCAGGCTCAGTCTTTGGCTCAGTCTCGAGATGTTGGGTTCCCAGGGCAGAGAGAGTCACTCTCTTTGGCCATCCTCCCTGGTGGTCTCATCTTTCCCATGGCTTTCAATCTGGTGACTCTCAAATGTTAAGTCTCCAGCTCAGATTGTTCCTCTGAGCTCCTGATGGCCACATCCAATTATCCACCACAGTCTCAACTTGCACCTTTCACAGGCTTATCAACTGTTACAGCATCACAACGAGCAAGGGATTCCTTTCTCCCCCAAGCCTTTGACTTCCTGTCTTCCCTGTTCCAGTCTCTTCCATCTACTCACTCACTGAAGCTAGAAATCTGAAAGCGATTCTTAATTTGCCCCTCTCTCAACTCACAGCCAATCCACCAGCAAGTTCTTTCAGTTTTACCCTTCAGACTATACTATAATGGCTTAAGGGTTCTGAAGGATGGGGCCTTTCCTACTTCTCCAGCTGTATCACAAACCCTCCCTTCCATGCCAGCCACACAAGCCACCTTGCTGTTCCTAGAACATGCCAAGCTCTTCTTCACTTTCAGGCCTTTTCTCCCCCTAGTTCCCCTCCCTGAAATCCTTTTACTGCTCTTTTCAGCCAGATGGATGCTTCATATCTTTTATGTATCAGAATACTCAGAATTCTCTTCTTAGAAAGAAATTCCCGGACTATCCAACAGTCATGGTTTTATCTATCATTACATCTTGTGTATTTTTCTCTAGAGGATTTATCACAATTTATAAATTCATAGTTATTTTTTGTTCACTTGTTTGTTGTCTGTATTTCTTCCTTGAATCCCAGTTTGAAGAGTGACAATTAAATGTCTGCTTTGTTTAGTTATACCCAACAGCTAGCACCATTTGTGACATACAGTGTGTACACAATTATGGGTGTATACACAATTAGTGTGTATTTGTTGAATAAATTAGTAAATATTTTAGATGAAGAACTCACCAAAATGAGGTGGAATAACTTTTCAAACCAAAAGTTTAAAATCCAGAATCAGAGTGCAGGTCTTCAGATGCAGATTCATCACCTTCCCCACCACACCATAAGCTTCTCCCTAAGGTGAACCAAATAAAGAATCCATGGGGGGGATCCACTCAGCTTAATGTTCTGCAGGGGGCCTGAATGAATGTATCAGCAAGGCATGCTGCTTTATAAAGGAATCCTTTTATCCAGCAAAGCTTATGACTGTTAAATATTCACCAACAGCTATCAACTGCTAGGTATCAATTGCTAAAAGATGTTCAAGACAGGGTCACTGCCCTTGGGCCTTCACAGGGTAAGAGTGAATAGTCCAGTGCACATGTATCACCACATATGCCCTGGATCCAAGAGAGAGAGGCCGTGACACCACTCACTGAGTCTCCCCGATACCCCTCACCCTCCACAGGGACAGGCATGCGATAGCATGAAGATGACATGTGTCCTCCTGTTCAGCAAATCTTAAGAGCTTGGGAATGCCTGAGACAGACTGCTATGTGGAAATCCACAAACAATGATGTAAATGTAGGCATTTCTTATATATATAAACGTGTGTACATTATAGATGTAAAAATATTCTTATAAATACACATATATTATGTATAGAGGTACATGTGTATTCAGATGTATACCTACTGACGAATATACAGTTTTATCCAAATCTGTATCCAAATACATATGCATACATACCACATATGTATATACATATAAACACACACACAGATTAATCCAACTTTCTGTTTGACAACTCTCCAGATATTTACATATACCCATAAAAATCTTGAGAAAAAAATGTCTCTTGTAGTTTTGGGGGGTGAAGACAATATGCCAGTATTTCTTATAGTGTCTTGCATATCCCACAGCAAAATATGAGGCAACAAGTATTATTCTTTAAGCTGTACTGTACTCTTCTCTAAGCTGTACTGTTTAAATATCTATTTGTTTAGATAGCCTGCAATACCAATGCTATCTGCAAGCTGGTGAATTTTTTAACAGTGGCAGTCTCTTGTTAGAATTAATGGATAAAGAAGTGCTAAGAAAAGAAAAAAAGAAGAGTTGCCATATAAAGGAAGAACTGTTAACTCCTGGATTCCCAGAAGAATGGAATATTAAAAGTTTTTATTTTATTGCAGTGAGTCTTCCGCCCCCTAAATTACCTGCACATTCTCAGCAGCAGTGCAGGATGCCAACGGCTCCAACCACACGTACCTCACACAGCCAGTTTAGACTATCGCTGTCACTTGCGTGAACCAGAAAAACCATCACTTCAAGAATTAAAAATCATTCTAATTTACTTACTTATAGATACCTTACAGCTACTTATAGATACCTTATGTATAATCAGCCTTCCCCTCTGTATCCACCAGTTCCACACCCACAAATTCAACTGCGGATTTAAGATACTGGAAAAAAATTTCAGGAAGTTCCAAAAAACAAAACTTGAATTTGCCATGCTGGGATCTATTTATATAGCATCTACATTGTTTAGATATTAAAAGTAATCTAGAGATGATTTAGAGTATAGACGAGGATATACATAGGTTATATGCAAATACAATGCCATTTTATATAAGGGATTGAGCATCCGTGTATTTTGGTATCTGCAGGGGTCCTGGAACCAGTCCCCCATGGATACGGAGGTACTGAGGGAAAACGCACTCTCTCTCTCTACACACACTCCCTCTCTCCATACATACACACACACACACACACACACACACATCTCACACATATATATACATATACATGTGCAATAGAATTACTAGCTATACCATATGATTCTTTACAACCAGAGGTGGATCATTTTACAAAGTTCAACCATCCAATTGCCCCTTCAATTTTGCAAGTGAGGGGAAAAAATGACCCTTCGAAAGCCAGAGGGGGCCTCTTGTACTCCTCTGTCATTTCAGACTTGTTCTCTCTAATACTCCCACGTCCACAGCCAGCCCAGGCTGATCATAATGGTCCTGAGGGTAGAGCTCCTACCACTTGCCTAAGTTGGCTGGTTCAGAAGCTCTAAGCTCTAACTGGATGTTTTTATTCTTTCCTCTTTCCCTGCTAATCAGATTAAATGTTCCTTTGTTTAGTTTATGCTTATTATAATATGAATGATGCTAACTATTTCCCCTCCCTCCTCGGTTTTTAACGTATCTAACATACCTTATTCCTAGGATTTTGTTGGAGTTTCTCTGCCTACACTTGATCATCACCGAGAAAACGTCTCCATATATTTAACTCCTTCGGACAATCAATACAAATTTAGTTTCTATTTCATCTCTTTCATATGAGATGCCATTCCTGGGAAAGCCCACCAGGGAAACAACTATGTTACTGTCCCTGAGAAACTGAATGTTTTAAAAATGTGCTACTCAAATATATTGATTTCCACTATTCACTTTAACTCTATCCAAACTTATAAATGCAACACACACATATACACACACACAAAGTTGATGATAGATAATTACCGAACACTGACGCCTCCTCCATCATATAAATATACTCTTATAAGTGGATTTAATCTTCAAATCCAGTAAATACACTTCATAGATTAGTCATAAAAGCAGCCAATGACCAGTAAGAGCACACCTAACAGTATTATTTAAAGTCCTACGCTCAACCCCAAACTGAACATCTTCATTCATTGTCTCTGGAGGGGTTTTGTAGCCAGTTTCCTGGGCTCCCTGCCACACGACTGAACTAAACTCCTTGGGCAAACACAATATGCAGAGGTCACAGCCTTCACCAAAGTCCAAGCACATAACTCACTGCCCTCTTTCCTCACTCTTTCTAGAAGTGTCACCAAAAAGATATCTTGTTTGTTGAACTGAAACTTTATGATGCAAAATCAATCCTCTTAAAAAGATTTTTAGCACTTCATTTGAAAGCTTTTGAAAATAAGTCAATACACCAAATAGAGAAATAAAAGGAAACATACTACCCCAAATGAGATAGAAGGCTGTGACGAGAATATATCTGCTATTTTTAAGTATATTTTACTCACTGACACAGCAAATACAACTCACCTTCCTTTCTTCCATGGATTGCTGGTGAAATAGGTCAGGAAATGTGTTTGAACTCATGTGACCGATGCATTACACCTATGAAACACTTCCAAAGTGTGGATCTGTGTAAAAGTGTCATGAACATCAGATATTCAGCCAATTGCCTTAAGATAAATATATGGTAGTCGCATAAGTATTAGAAAGTAAGATTAACCATGTGAAAACTACAAATATTCAAACCTTTACTAAAAGCAGCTTGCATGTGAAATTTAAATGATGTATAATACATAGAAAAAGGCTCCATTCCAAAGTTCTACAAAAAGGAATTGTATTTACAGATGACAGGAACTAAGCAAATACATCTAGCATTGTCTGGAAAATTTAATAGCACGCCACAATTTAATATCACAGTCAATATGCATAACAGAACCCATAATTATTTTTGTAATAATCAAGCCAAAAGCAAAGAAATAAATGAAGCAATATAAAAATGAAACAGAAAAAGACAAAGGAAAGGACCAGGAAAACGTTTATGATAAAACTGAAATGGCTTGAGAGACCAGTTAAGGCCCTGAAGTCTTTTTTGTTTTTTGTTTTTTTTGAACAGGGAAGCCCTGTCACTAACCCCTAAGATGCCCTGGTGATCTGCAGATACCTCAGATCTTCGCTCTTCCCTCAGAGCGCCCTCTCACTGAAACAAGGTTTAATGCAAAGTACAAGATGTGCAGAGAAGATTCAGGCAATCTCCCCATCATGGGACCCCGGGGTGAAAGCAATGCCTCTATCCTACAGCGGCTTCTAGGTGGTCACCCTTTAATGTGCCTCTGAGTCAGGCCCTCGGTATTCAAACAGCTGCGGAGTAAAATGCTGTGCCTGAAACACAGTCCACACACCACGCAGGGCCTCGGTTCCTTCACTAACGGGGAACTCCTCTGTCAGGAGGCTTCCAAAATGCAAATACGACCTAGGCTTCTCAGATGGATTTGATTTCAATCAAAATTAGTGCCAAACAAAAATCTTTGATATGTAAAATGTCTACTCTAGTGAATAATAAAGAATCATTCCCACAACCATCCCCAAAATGTTATCTTCCAAGAGGTTAAAGGAAATAGCAGATCTGTAAATGTTAACATACCTGCTGTAAAGCTGAAGACAGGGAGAGACGACAGTTAAGGGAATCAAATGATCAGAACTATAACCCATAAGATCTTGGGAAAAGTTCACATTTCATGGTCTTTAATAAAGCAAGGCTGTTGTCATCCTCATCTGTAAGTATTTCGAAAGTTTATAGTTGAGTGCATATTAAAAGCACATTTCACCAATAAATTTTCACATGCTGAACATATTAGCAATATAATTTTTAAATGAAATCTAAAAATATCGAATAGAATTATGTACAAATTGAAGGCGCTTGGTTTTTACATGTTTTCAACCATATTACATATACAATTAACCCACTTCAAGTTCATAAAAATCCAATCTTCATTGTATGTGATTTGGTGTACAGATTTGCTTCTTTTAAATATAGTTTAAGATTTATGTAAGCATGCACAATTAAGTGAATATGTTACATAACCAAACTTGTTTTTGGTAAGAAAGCGGAATAAGTACATGTTGTTTTTGTTGTGACCCACTGTAACTGACGAGTTCACGCAGCCCCTGCTACAAGAACAACTGCTGTCTATTTTTAAATAATGAATAATCTGCTCACAGGTGTCAGTACGTGTGTATGTGGATATTTATGTGTGTGGAGAAGAAATGGAGTAAATTCTCTGACAACAATTGTTTGTTGTTCTTAATTCATCTCCAAAGGACTTTTTTTTCTTTTTTGGCCATTTGTACATCATCTTTGGAGAAACGTCCGCTCGGGTCCTTTGCCCCTTTTTAAATCTGGTATTTGCTTTGCTGTTGCTGCTGTTATTGTTGTTAAGCTGTAGGAGTTCTTAATATATTCTGGATATTAACCTCGTATCAGATATGGGATTCCAAAGGATTTTTTAATAGCAGCAGAAGTGAATGTCAAGGAGGACGCTTAACTCAAATCATGATTTGCCCCTGGTGACTGTTTTCTGGTACTGCCAGGCCTTTGTTACCCGCAAACTCTAACAAGTGCAGCGAAGGGAAGGCCCATGTTACCTGTTCCCTAAAAATCTAGGTTCTTGAGAGCACTTAGATAAGATGGAAGCAAGATGGAGTCTGGAGAGATTCTAGGACCCTCTTATTAGAGAAGATCACAAGTAAAATGGATAATTCACATAGCAGCTAAAAAGTTACATCAACTCATTCTATGCTAGGATCACGGAGACAAAATTTTTTAAAAAATGCTCTGTTTTAAAATCTCTCAAGAAAATACTGGCGGCAACAGTTTGATTAGTGATGTAACTGAATATGCCGTGCAACAACTAGAAATAGTAATCCAGCTAGCAAAGAAAAAAATATCCCCGCTGGGGCCAGAAAAAATGACCAGCCATACAGCACAGAAGGGGTGAAATCCAAACAGTCTTTCATTTTCATGTTTTTGTAGCTTTCCATGTCAGCCACTGCCTGGACCCAGATGACATACAGCAACACCACCAGGGAAAACAGGATGCCTGAGAAGGACAAAACAAAAGACCTTTAGCCTTTCTGAAGATGTCTGCCCAAGAATGCTATATCAGACCAATCATACACCTGATGATATAACTATAAAAATATAATTCTAGCTAAATCACCTACTTTGGGTCAGACCTTTTATTGTATGCTTTATAGGCACATCATTGATCTTTAGTTGTTGGTTTTTTTTTTTTGTCTTTGTTTTTGTTTTTTTTTTGCGGTATGTGGGCCTCTCACTGCTGTGGCCTCTCCCGTTGCGGAGCATGGGCTCTGGATGCGCAGGCCCAGCTGCCATGGCTCACGGGCCCAGCCGCTCCGCAGCACGTGGGATCCTCCCGGACCGGGGCACGAACCCGCGTCCCCTGCATCGGCAGGCGGACTCCCAACCACTGCACCACCAGGGAAGCCCCTGATCTTCAGTTTTCAGAGCACTGAGGTGAGGGCTATAGCTGCAGAAGAAAAATGGCAACAGATGACATGTATTTACTGAGTGCTTACTGTGTGCCAGGCACTGTATTAGGTGCTTGTGAACTAAAAGAGTCAAAGATCCCTGCCTAGCGGAATTTATTTTCTAACATTTATCCATTTTTACTGTATGCCTCATTTGTGACAAGCACTGTTGTACATTATTTCTTTCAATATGTACAATAAACTTGTGAAACAGGTACTATTAACCCACAGTTTTAAGTATATGCAAACTCAGCTGGTAGTTTTCATAGCTGATTTTCAGTTCAGGTCTTTCTGACTTTTGTTATATTATTATAACACAGCTAACTGGTGTTGCAGTTACATATGGCAATGAAAATAGAAGCCAAGGTAAGTACCAGACAAGAACAGAGATAGAAGCGCTGAACTAAATGTAAAAGAATATACATGACTCTTTAAGAAATATTCTGTGGAATATAAAACCTCAAGTTTGAGATCAAGAGCCTTATTAAACAAAAGAAAGGAAGGAAGAAAGAAAGGAGGGAGGGAGGGATGGAAAATGCTTAACCACTAACTAGAAGGCAAGATAACTTATCAACCATTTCAATGTAACTGCAATCCACCTATTCAAAAATATTGTTGGAATTATAAGGGTAGAGAAGTACCATGGTGTTGGACCCTTGA
Source organism: Mesoplodon densirostris (assembly GCF_025265405.1). Taxonomy (NCBI): domain Eukaryota; kingdom Metazoa; phylum Chordata; class Mammalia; order Artiodactyla; family Ziphiidae; genus Mesoplodon; species Mesoplodon densirostris. The sequence goes on from NC_082674.1 coordinate 68,937,163, forward strand.
CCTTAACAAGCAATATGACAGAAGAGCTTTATGAATGCTAAAATTTGAGAATACTACTAAGCACATGCTTTCCCATGTGACTGTTACTGTAGCAACAGAAGGAGGTGATACCACTGCATTGAGCTGCATATTCAGAAGAGCCTGCTAAGCTGATCCACTGGTGAGTGAGGTCCTCGCACACGAATTTGCCCCAAAGCAAAATACACTTAAGGACACTTGCAATTTGTCCAAAAGTTCAATCCAAACTTGTCAAGGATCTACTGTACTCTCTGAATTAACTAACTGAACCATCAGGTATAAAATCTCCATATCCTAATTGATATTCTGTCTAAAAGGTAAACACCGCCCTGTATATGTATATGTTTGTTTTAAAAGTATATGTTTGTTTTAAAAGTATATGTTTGTTTTAAAATATACCTTTGTGCGTGTATGTACCTAGATATATTTTCTGGCTCCTGAGAGGGTCTGGGAGCAACAACACCCCAGTAGCATGGAGGACACCAAGTGTCCAAATCAGGAGCAAAGGCTGGGGAACGTGGGCAGGAGAGAGTTGTTTTTACAAGCCTAGCCATCAATCGCTCTTCTGGGGTTAATTGTGCTCCTACAGCATTTAGGATGTCCTCTCCCTCTTGGGTCATCAATTTCATAAAGAATCTTGACAAGTAAACACGGAGGAAGGGCCCATACGTATGTTGAAGTATGTCGGCATCAGAGCTGAAACTTTCTCCTAATCATGATACAAACTACAAAGCTGTGAAGAATCAATGTAGATGCTTCACTAATAAGAACCATCCTTCACTCTGTTGTCTGTAATGTAAATGCAAATACCGGAGCACAGAATAGAGCAATTTAACCACTGAACGACAATTGCATTACAGAAAAATAGTAAAGCCGTAGCCGGCGAGCAAGCTCCTCACAGAGCCGAGCCGTGCCTCAGATTTTGACAACAATATGGTGAGGCCATGTGTTGTCTAGCAACTCTGAGCATTTCAAAACATTTTTTCAGAAAATATACAGACAGTATGCTCTGCTAATGTAAAGGTTTGGATTGGTTATTTGCATACCATTTGCCTTATGCCAACACATTGCGAACCTTTTTTATTATTTGTTGATTTTTTTTTTTTTGACTGTGTTGGGTCTTCGTTTCTGTGCGAGGGCTTTCTCTAGTTGCGGCGAGCGGGGGCCACTCTTCATCGCGGTGCGCAGGCCGCTCACTATCACGGCCTCTCTTGTTGCGGAGCACAGGCTCCAGACGCGCAGGCTCAGTAGTTGTGGCTCACAGGCCTAGTTGCTCCACGGCATGTGGTATCTTCCCAGACCAGGGCTCGAACCCGTGTCCCCTGCATTGGCAGGCAGATTCTCAACCACTGCGCCACCAGGGAAGCCCCCTGTTTTTTTTAATCTTCCTTACATCATGTGAATCTATTGTGCTTTCAGGTATTTTCATTTTTTAAAATTTACTTTGTGAAAAACCAGTAGATTTATACACCTTTTCTTCAAAAATTGAAAAATCCATTACTGAATTTAGAGTATTTTTTAAAAGTATTGCAGGACATCATGTAGATGATTCTTAATAAGGAAGAATTAACTTATATTTAATTATTGCTGTTACTTGAAGAGCGATTACAGCCTGAAAGCAATGAATAATAGTTGCTTCTATCACTACAACCTTTTAACTTGTTCACTAGTTGGAGATATAGTCCATTTAATTCATATCAGATCAGCTTATGATTATACTCATGGAGTAAAATGGCACTTCCCTACTTTCCCTACCCATTAAATTGCCAGTGTTTTATATGTATACATGTGTGTTTGTGTGTGTGTGTGTGTGTGTGTGTGTGTGTGTGTGTGTGTGTGTGTGTAGGTAAAGACAGACAGATAAACAGAAGGAAAATGAACTAACAAACATGGAGAAACTATACCAAAAGCCAATGGTTTAGCTACTATGGCAGCAAAAAATGGATGATGGGGGCCTGCATGAAGTAAGGGGCTAAGAGTCAGGAGACTGGTACTTATAGCTAGACTAATCAAATAAATACATATATTGAGGTTAATTGGAGTCAAGTTCTTCACTGCCTGAAAAGGGAGTTACTAATCTGAAAAGCGGGAAAGCTAGAATGAACTATATGGTGTTTTTTAGAATTGAATGTATCAGTGTGAATTTATGGTTTTAGATAGATAAATGAGTGAATATAGAAGTACAAGTATATATTTGTTTTAAAATATACCTTTGTGCGTGTATGTACGTAGATATATTTTCTGGCTCCTGAGAGGGTCTGGGAGCAACAACACCCCAGTAGCATGGAGGACACCAAGTGTCCAGATCTTGGCTTCTAAATACCAGGAATTAGGACATCTCTAAGAAATAGTTGAGTCCAGGCTAGGACAGAAAGTACCAAATGAATCTGGAACACCATGTTATACCAAAAAAGTACAGATGTGCTCAGAGAATAATGTGGGCATTTCAGAAGCCAGATGATGGGGCTTCTGCTAGCCAATTCTGAGAACATTTGATTATCAAACAAATAGTGATAGAGGCCCACTATATCTCATCAAATGAAACAGGAATACATGAGCCCACAGAGATATAAATAAGCGAGTGAATAAATAAGTGGGGAGGAGGGAATGCCTTTCATTCAGAATGCTAGCTTATAAATGTAGAAGGAATAGCTGAATTAGAAATCACCATTTGGCAATCATTTAAGTCATAATTAAGTCAGGCAAGAAGCAAAAACAGATACTAAAACTAGTGGATGAAATTTAGATGAGAAATAAATATTTACACAGACTCAAAGTCTTTTCCCACAAAACACATACTAGTCATAAAGAAAAAATAGTAACTTCACACTAAAGAAACCTGGCAAATCCCACCTTACTCAAGTGATCAAAGTTAATATCACCAAGGACATGACAAACTGATGTCACTCACCACCTCACGAGATTCAATGAGAACACAGCGTCACTGCTATGATACTGCAGCAAAAAAATGAAGAGCCTAAATCCAATCATGAGGAAGCATCCGACAAATCAATTCAGGAACATTCTAGAAAATCACAGGCCTGTACTCTTCAAAAGAGCCACGCTCATGAAGGTCAAAGAAGAATTTATTCTGGTTTGATGGATACTCACATGACACATCTAAATGTAAAGCATGTTCCAGGACTGGATTCTTTTGCTATTAAAGACATTATTGGGAAAATTAGCAAAATTTGAATGGAGTCTCTGGGTGAAGGGACTTACAATTTCTGTGTAAGTCTGAAAATATTTCAAAACAAGAAACAAAATGAATTACTCAAAAAAAAAAAAAACGTGTGGGGGAAGTCTGTGGCTGCGTGTGTTGGAGAGTACATATGTTGGATATGTTGGGGTGGGAGGAGAATATGTGTGTGTTTCTTTCACACACCCAGAAGGACACATCTTCTTTCTGTGGGATATCGTGACTATTAATGAACAGTAGTATTATTGATCTGGTCCACCTACCAAGTGAAGAGTCTCCTCTGGGGCAATACCAATACTATGGAAAAATCTTAATTTTTTTCCCTTGATATCTTAAGACCTTCATTCATAAAAACATAAGCAGTAACTGTCTTGAGTGACCAGTGAGTTACATTTCAAACCCATTTGCCATGGTGATTTTAGCAGGAATAGAAAATATTGCTAATATTCAGGTAATAATTTGTTTTAAATGAAGTTATACTTAAATTAGGTCATACATTTTGAAAGCATAATTTATTTCCTATTGAATTTCATAATTTCTATCTTTTGAAGTCCGACAAAAATTCATAAAATTGCTCATAGGCATAATCAAAATATGGTCCCAAAGCCCACGGAGATTTGTGATCACAGTGAAACAATGGACAAATAATTGTCACATCAAGAACATGTTGGGTCTCTTTTATTGGCAGTGTGGGGAAGAGCTTATGATTTTTGCACAGTTTCTCTCACAAATGTCATACATTCAATTTGGAAAACATTTTTTGAAACAAAGGTGACATAAAAATCAGTCACAAATTAGGGACGCAATTACTAAAACATGATAAAAAACATGGAAATAAAACCAAAAGGATTTCCCCAACGCCAAGTCACAGACTGACTGAGAAATAAAACTGCACGTCTTCAATATTCCACAGATACAAGAACAGAAAAGAAGGCATACTATAAAGATCATTTATTTATTTATTTATTTATTTATTGGCCGCTGCCACAGGGCCTGCGGGATCCTTAGTGCCCAGACCAGTGATGGAGCCCATGCCCCCTGCACTGGAAGCGTGGAGTCTTAACCACTGGACAGACAGGGAAGTTCCTAGAAAGATCTTTTATACTGTATTATAAAAACTGGATTTTAAAATGCATTCCTAGGGAAAAGCTAGCCACAGAAATGAAAACTTTCTTCTTCAAAAGACAGGCAAGGGCCTCCCTGGTGGCGCAGTGGTTGGGAGTCCGCCTGCCGATGCAGGGGATACGGGTTCGTGCCCCGGTCTGGGAGGATCCCATATGCCGCGGAGCGGCTGGGCCCGTGAGCCATGGCCGCTGGGCCTGCGCATCCGGAGCCTGTGCTCCGCAACGGGAGAGGCCACAACAGTGAGAGGCCCACATACCGCAAAAAGAAAAAAAAAAAAAAAAAAAAAAAAGACAGGCAAATGCCAAACCCCTATATTCTTGCCTAGAAGTACATATACCTATATTTAAAAAAAAAAAAAAAAGCCTTTTGGAGTTACTGAAAAACAATAAACTTGATCTTTAGCTGCTTAGATGTAACTGAATTGCCTTTGAAATGTACTTAAATAGATTGAATCATGGACAGTTATTGGTTACTTGGGGAAGAATCATAAATTCAAGATGATTCACTGGCCTCTTTGCTTCCACACAAATTCAGTGGAAACTCATTTTGGCTTTCAGTGGCCGTAAGGAAGGCCGTGGAATCCCACAGTCAAAAAAAATGCTTCATGAAGGAAGTTATAGTGAATACTAAATTAGAATCAGGAGAACTCATCTTTTCTCTGTTCAGAGGACACACACACTGGGGAGACAGGGCAATTTTCAGCAAGGGCATCTATATAGAACTAGAAAGTAAGCTTCAAAACATTTTAGGGATGGTAACACCAGCTTACTCATCGTGTCTGATTTCAGAGGATGGAAATGAGGTCTGCAGGAGTTAATTGTCTACCGAGATCAAAAGTTTAGCCTGTGGCATAACTCAAACTGAAACCCTGATAGCAGGTGTGACACATTAGGTTGAAGACATTCCAAAATATCCTACAATATGGAAACTATTCCAAGGAGGCAGCAGGAGACTAGGTTACTTCTCCAGGTGGAGCTGCCTGGAAGGCAGGGCAAGAGTTCATCCTAAGTATAGGAATAAAGAAAAAAAATCTGGAGCGTGGGTAAGAATGCTAAGGACAGCAGCATTCATGGAATGGTAAGCTTAGATCTGGCATGCTCAGAAGAAAGAACAAAAAGGAAACTTGATAAGCTATGTATTTACTATCATTTTCTAAAAGGAATCATAGCAATTCATGAAGAAATATATAAAAAAGGCTGTCTGCAGATCTGCATAGGAACACTGAAGTACATAACTGACAGCACCCCCACAAGGAGTTTTTGAGGAAGAGACACCAACAGTCTTCATACAAACCTGTTGTACATTAGCCCATACTAATATCTGAAGGTATTATGTTAAGCTCCAATGGTTTGAAGGTTTTTTCTAATGGGTAAAAAGCATTCCATTTATTTATTGTTTACTGTTTCTCATTACTTCTCAGTCTTTTAATTGAGATATAAGTTAAATAGAGCAAAATGTATGGATTTTAAGTTTGATGAGTTGGTAAATCTAAACATCAGTGTAGCCACAACCTGTTAAAAACAGAACGTATGCATCACTGTCCCTCCAGAGAGGTTCTTCATGCACCACCCACCCACTGAAAGCACCTATCAGTATAGCGTAGTGTTGCCCTTAGAACTTGATAGAAATGACATCATAGTAGCGTGCCATCTTTTGTCTCTGGCTGTTTTTTACCAACATAATGACTGAGAATCCATCCGTGTTGTTGCTTGTGTTAGCAGTTTACTCCTTATGGCTGAGCCGGATTCCACCGTATGAACCTACCAATTCATCCAGTGGTATCCACTCATCTATTGGTGAACATTTGGGCTCTTTCTAGGTTTTGGCTATTATGAATTAAGCTCCTATGAAAATAACATTGAGTTTTTTTGTTTTTTACATCTTTATTGGAGTATAATTGCTTTACAATGGTGTGTTAATTTCTGCTTTATAACAAAGTGAATCAGTTATACATATACATATGTTCCCATATCTCTTGAGTTTTGCAAGGATGAACAGCATTTCCTTAGGCAAATGGTTTCGAAAAAAAAATGGCAAAAAAAACACCTTTTTACAAAACATGATCTTATTCCCAAAAGAGAAAATGGCCCCGGGCTTACTGATGCTGCAGCGGTGACCTAGAGCGCAGCTGCCCAGACTCACCCCGCACCCCGAGCAGGCCCACTAAGCCCTACTGAGGGCACAGTTGTTTTTCTGACATTCTCCTCCTCAAACATCAATTTTGCCAACAAAACTTGCGACAGTCATGCACTAGCGCTCACAAAGAGGCTGAGCTCTCCAAGCGCCTAAAGCACAGGGATTTTCTGTAACCGGTTGTTTTCAATTCCCTAATTTTTTAAAACTTTCATTATGTATCATTTGAAACATATAAAATATGACATAAAAATGAATGTTATGAAGTTTCATTATAAAATGAACCCCTGTGAAGTGGTCCCCAACCTAGGAACCAGACTACCATCCATGAACTGTTTTTTTCTGGGACTCCTTTGGAAAGAGAGTTGCTCCTCAGATATTTAAAGAGAATCTCTGGGCTTTAAGTCAGTGGATAAAATTTAGATATCTCCCTTGAGAACTGGCAAGGGATTTGACCTTTGGGGATGGAATCATGTGCCCCCTCATGATATGGATGACATTGGGGTCTATTAGGATTATCTGATTTGAGCCCAATACTCATATGAGACTTTGGATAATATCTGCAAATTGTTATGTGTAGGGCCACTACCTTTATGTATGTATTTTAAAAGCATGGAGCACTGACTTATCAAATGTAAACACTTAAAAAATTCCACAATATATGAAAACGAATTTTGACATGCATTAACTTTTAATATGTTAGGAATCTTAAAAATTGCAGTGTTTGAGGCGTTTCTCACTTCTAAGAAGTCCTATGTGTCATTCCAGAGGAGGAAACACGAGCATTAGTGCAGGCTGAATCTACTCTCACAGGTCCATCCAGAGTCTAAATGTATACCTGTTTTTTTTTTTTTTCTAATCATTACATAATGGGGAAAGGAAAATTGACCAAGTCTACATTTTCTAAAGAGTAATACTTGTTATTATATTGTAATATACTTCCAAAGCAGTCTTGCATATAGTACATATTTCATTCATTAAAAAATTAGCTTTTCTGATAAAATAAACCAGAAGTCCTTAAAAATAATTTAAATTGTATTTATGTAACAGCTTGTTCTTCTTTAAATTAATACACATTGCCTTCTCTTATAATTCAATTATGCTCGCTTTTACATATCATATTTCAGAAATTGTAAAACTACCAATGCACAATGGTCAACCGTCAACATTCTTTGCTTATCTCCACTCTTCATTTTCTGACTCACTTTCCACTGATTTTTCCCCCAATTTTCTGAGATGGCCTTAAACAGTTATAACTTCACGACTACACATTTTCATTACACCTGTCTGATTTCCGAATATTCATTGCTGCCCTCACCTCCTCATACTACTTCCCAAATACATGAGTTGCCCCTTCCCTTTCATTTTCTGGCCTCGTGTTTTATTTAGTCAACCAAACCTACGTAATGTCTATCATCTATCAGATTTTTCAAATATTTATTACTTTCTTAGATTGGTATAATAACTTTAGGCATTAAACATCCTATATATTCAATACTCTGCACTCTCTTGAGAAACAATTATTGATAGAGAATGATCATGAGGTTATATCCATCCCTACAAATAGTTAGGGGCTTAACCTGAAAAGCAGTTTCATTTAAGGCCAAGGAAGTGTCTACTGATGGTAACTGAGTTTCAGGAAGTATTTAGTGGTTGAAGAGCACAGGTGTGGAATCTGTCTGCCTTGCTTCTAGGTTTACTGTCCAGAAAGCTTTAAACTTTACTAGCTGAGTACCACTGAGCAAGTTTTTTACTTCTCTGTGTCTCCATTTCTTCATTGGTAAAATAGAGATAATTCAAGTGCCCACCGCAGAGAGCAGTCACGAGGAATTAACGGAGGTGAAGTACTCAGCAAGATGCCTGGAACAGGGCTAGCACATAATGAGCACTGGCTACTTTTACTGTTACGCTTTGGCATGAGCTCTCGCTACAGCTAGAAATGCTGTTCTCTGAAATCTTCTAAAGCGTCAGAGCTTCTCATGTGACTAGGCTATTTCAGGGCTGGCCAAGAGGCAAGAGAATAAACTTGCCACGGGGCCTTCCCGTTCAGAAGGAAAGGTCGCTTCAAACGTGTCTGCCAGTGTCTCGCTGGAATTCTCCACCAGGTGGCACACGCCACCTCACAGCCCCACTAGGGCACATTCTGGAAAGAACATCAGGTGAACCCAAACTGGGGCTTATTCATATTAAGGACGTTTTCTTTTTCCACTGTCCAGTCAAGCAAACCTCCCGCCCCTCCTCAACAGCCCCTGAGTTACAGGAAGCAAAAATTCTTCCTAGGACAAACCCAGCCTATGTTGATCTGATCATTCAGATGAATCTGTACTCTGTGTGCTTCTCTTCTACACGAGAAAGTATAGAGGAAAAAAAGGCCTCAGAAAATGCGAAACATAATCTAGTAAAGAAACCAAAGAGCAAAGTGACAGTTTGGGGGAAGGGTGAGGAATGAAACAGAATATTTGCAAACAAACTAAATGCCTTAGCAGTACTGGGTAAATAGTAGATGTTAATGATACACGTACTTTGGAAAAGGAGAATGAAGCAGATGGAAACTCATTCTGCCCTTCTACCACGGCAAAATTAATTCCAAACCAGAGATCCTATTTATAGGCCAGAAAGTCTGGTCACCTAACACATCTGAAGACTCCCTTTCAGGGTGGAGATTAATTATACCCCGTAGTAATATGTCATGTGAGTGAAAGCATTCATTTGCCAGGCCTGTTGCTCTAGTTCTCAGAAAAACAGCTCAGGGCTTCCCTGGTGGCGCAGTGGTTAAGAATCCGCCTGCCAATGCAGGGGACATGGGTTCGAGCCCTGGTCCGGGAAGATCCCATGTGCCGCGGAGCAACTAAGCCCGTGCACCACAACTACCAAGCCTGTGCTCTAGAGCCCACGAGCCACAACTAATGAGCCCATGTGCCACAACTACTGAAGCCCGAGTGCCTAGAGCCCATGCTCTGCAACAAGAGAAGCCACTGCAATGAGAAGCCCGTGCACCACAACGAAGAGTAGCCCCCGCTCACCGCAACTAGAGAAAGCCCGCGTGCAGCAACGAAGACCCAACACAGCCAAAAATAAATAAATAAATTTTTTTAAAAAAGAAAAGAAAAACAGCTCAGATACATTTTTAAAGGGGGTGGGGAGCATTTAGTCAAGTTTTCAGAAAAGTTCCACCAAAGCTGTTACTGAGTGAGCCTCTCACACCTCGACTCATCTGGGTAGGAGTCGACCAGGAACCAGACTGTCTCCAGCAAGGACGCTGTAACAAGCTCAGGCTAGGGTGGGCACTCACAGGAGCGTGCCAGCTCTGGCTCTCCTCTCCCACCTCGCACTCCTCCTCCTTCCCACAGCCTTCATCTGTTTGAGACACTGGAAACTCACTGAACTGGGTGTGACGGGTCCCTTTTGAATTCTTCCTCTGGGAACCTGTTTCCTCACTTTACTGCCACATACAGGCAGACCGTGTTTTACCGCATTTTGCTTTACCGCGCTTCTCAGATGCACTTTTGAAAAAATTGAAGGTTTGTGGTAACCCTGCTTTCAAGCAAGTCTGTTGGTGCCATTTTTCCAACAGCATTTGTTCATTTCATGTCTCTGTGTCACACTTTGGTAATCCTCACACTATTTCAACCTTTTTCATTATTATATTTGTTAGGGTGACCTGGAATCAGTAATCTTTGATGTTATTATTACAAAAAGATTACAACTTGCTGAAGACTCAGATGATGGTTAGCACTTTTTAACAATAAAGTATTTTTAAATTAAGGTCCGTACATTTTTTAGACATAATGCTATTGCACACTAATCAATTACAGCATAGTGGGTCTGGAAGCAAACGCACAATATCTCCAAGGTGTACCTGTGTCTACCATATTGGTTCCTATTCAAAACCAAGTCTGGACAAGTCTGATTCTAACAGCCTGTTACACATATTTCAACTGATAAGCAACATGGAGAGAAATAAATGCTCAAAGAACTATCTGAGAAAGAAAATAAGGCTTTCAAGTATTTTTGTAAATAAAAGCTCTTCTAAGCGCTTTGCTATTTAATATTAACCAAGGTTGACTTGTTCTAGCACTTGACATCTATAAAAAATGTCAGATCAAGGACATTAAAATTCCACATAATAGTATCAGTATCCAACACAGTAATTTGTGTTGGATACTGATACTATCCAAATAAAGTCCCAAATATGACAACTGAAGGCAGAAAGCAAGTGTACAAAGCAGGTAGTTTTAGAAACATAAGAGTGACTGGGTCTTCTGTTCCTACTTGGAAAGCAGATCTGTATACCCAAACCTTAGGACTGAGCAAAAGGGAAGTCCGAGCAGCCCTTCTGCAGTTCATGAAAATCGGAGACACTGATTCTACGACAAAAGTACATCTGGCTGATATATCAGTAATACATAGCTTTTATTAATCACTATTTCTTTCCCCCACCCACCTCCAACAAACCAGAGCTCTGAATAAAATGCTGAAGTCCTGGACTTTGGTGAAATACTCAGTTCCGTACTGGGAAGTTATGCTTTTGATTTTCCCGAGAGCCTACTTCTTGCATGCTAAGAAAGACGGAAGCTTTAGAAAAGCTGGCAAGCACTCACTGGCCCTCCTGGCCCGTTCCCCTCACACAGGAGGCCCCCTTTGCCTCTCGGGGATCAGCGGCTGTTTACAGGCTGATCGTTCAGCATACAGACATGAGGACAGCAGGTGTAAGCGGGGAGACGAGTGTGCTTCCCCTAAGTTTAGAATGCCTGCCTCTAGGCTGTCAGTAACTCTCCCCTAATCCCTTCCTGCTTGGGGGCTGTTGCCTCCACATACTCTTCTCCTGCTCTGACTGCTGCCGTGTTCTGCTTTGTCTGGAGGGAGACGTGAGGAGCGAGACACGACCCCCAGTGCCTCCTGTGAGCCATGTGTTCAGTCTCAGCCGAAGGAAACTGAGCGTCTGAAACATGTCCCTTGGCTTTTGTGAGCTATTTTTTCTAGGATGAAGGCAAAAAAGTCTCTTGTATTATGCATCCATCGCATCTATCTTATCTCAGGTAGAAATGAGTGATGTTTACCATGAGCTATACAAACTCCACTGATCTTTTTTAAAGAAATAAAAAAACAAACCGCAAATCCAGTTTAGTTCTGAGTCAGTTTTGCCCTCTACATGTAAGAATGTGATATTCCCTTCATATCCACTTATAGGATAAAAACACTTATCCTATACTGTGTTTTTAAGGGGGGTCATATCCCTACACTCTTAGAAAGCACTGTCCTCCAGACCAGAAGGGAGCAGGTTTGAGCCCCATAAGGACGTGCTCAGGCTGTCTGTCCCACCTGGCAGAGGGTTTATACAACTCACCCCAATTCACACTGCTCACATTCCTGGTGACCAACGGCAGCTTGGTTGGGCAGACAGCTGGTGAAACAGCTGTCTGGGCAAGAAACATACCCTGTGGTCACAGAATGGGGCAGGAGTCAGGCCACAACTTTACCTCCATCATCTTCCAAAGGACTAATTACACAGCAAAGATGTCCTTTCCTTCGGCTAACACACCCTGGGCCTGGAGTGTGGGCTTCAATGTTCCTCCGACTTATAAGACATCTGTGTAGTCTCACCAACGTGAGACTCTAACAAGGAATTCAGCCAAGATTCAGAAGCTTTCCAGGCCCCTCTACTCAGGTGAGACTCTGTCTAGCTCTACATCCAGCAGAAAAATGTAACCCCAGGTTGTCATTCAGGAAAAGGGGATTTCAATTATGGAAGAAGAATCTTTCTACCCTGGTATGCTGGTAAAATACTAATTTCTAGCTTTTTTATGTCTTTTCACCCAATATCAGTGTCCCAGAACATCCAGACCCCATCCTCATTCTTACTTGTACACTTAGGGATCTTACTCCTGTGTAGCAATTCCTGTATTGATGTCGCTTTGCCCAGGCATTAGGAATATTCAGCTGTACAGTAATTTTCTCCACATAATTCAACTGTTTTGTAATGTCATGCCTTCTTGAATCTTTCCTAACACATCCAATATCACAGGGTTAGGAGAAAACACGAGTCAGCCCTTTGTATCTCAGTACCCCTGGAGTCCACATTGAAAGAAAATTCAGCAATTGTTTAGGCATTGGGAGGTGTGGATGAGACTCACTGAAACACACTCGGGTGTCATAACGTCCTGACAATTACCATGTGCTTGGTCCAGAACTGACCTCCCGTTGGAACACATGGCCCAAGCTGAGGAGGCATCTGCCCAAGTGCAGGGAGTGGCAACACATGGCCTCCAGACCTTTGAGCCATTGACAGAGCAAGATGAAAAACATGGACCCCACCCCTTGCTCACACGGACAGCTGTGACATCAGCATGCCACGGCCATGTGTGGAATGCCCCCAAATAGTCTTCTTGCTGATGCCAAAGAGTCTTTCTATGTGCACACACCCAGCAATGGCCACTTGGAATTTGGTTCTGCCCTGTCTTAAGGCCATCTGTCCAAATAAAGAGAGAGTGTCCAATCTTGTTTGTGGCATTGATAAAGTAGTCACAGAAACTGTGGGCCCAGGCTGCACCTGTTCCCGACTGCCCGGCTGAGCACAGAGTGATGGCAAAGGAAGACCGTGAGGCAGGGAATGACAAGGCAAGCCCTAAAAGGGAGAGATTTTGGAATACTAGTTCCATGGAAAGAGAGCTCTTCGTTTTGAAAACATAACATCTAACCAAAGAAAGCATGACAAATTCAATCCAGTTTAACTCAGTGAAAGACTACACACACAGTTCCATATTAAACGTAGTACAGAAAAATCTTGGCTGCCTGCCCCCAAAACCTAGTGTTTAGCACATATTTTCCTAGTGTCCATATAGAATAGTATGTAAGTTTCCATCTCCACATCTGAAAGGATTAGTTGCCTATTAACAAATCTGGGGATGTTAATAATAGACAATGAAAGGTTTTGAAAATTCTTCTGTCAATAACACTCAGATTTGAGGATGATTTATTTGCCCCATAACCGCTTTAAAAGATGTGTCTCATAGTAGAAATTGCTACCTGACAGTAAATTTTAGTTAGTCCTGAGAACACCACTTTTACTGTCCAAACTGATAAAAAATAAACAGTAATTTTTTAATCTCATCCAACAGAATATCTCTCTGTTCTTGGGAAATAAACAGTCCTATAAAAACAATAAAGAATAGTGCCATGAAGGAAATTAAAAGTCAGATTTAAAAAGAAGTATCCTCGTAATCGTCTGGTTGAGTGGCTTTCAGGATGGGCTCCCAGAACATGGTGGACCCCTCCCAAGGCATTTCTGCATAAAGACCTGAGCCAAGAGGACTTCAGACCCACACCCACTGCAGCCAAAGATTCACTGGAAAAAGTGAATCCAGTGGTCACAGGCACATGGGTGCAAATCAGATGCTTTATCTTCCTTCAGAGCCCCCAGCCAAAATAATTCTTTAGATATACTATTTTCTCAAAAAAGTATAAAATGGAAAATATGACCAACAATTTTTTTCAAAGGCACTACACACACACGCGTGCACACACACACACACACACAGAAACACACAATTCTCTAATAAGACCAAACTCAGGATCAGAGCATTTCTGAGTTTAAAACAATTATGTTGCCCATAATGTTAGTACTAAATTACTGCTAGTACGTATTCCCTTTATTGACAAAGATTTTAAAAGATTAAAAAGCAAAGAAGAAGAAACAAATATTTACACATTTTAGTAGAGTGCTATTATTTCCGGGAAGACCATGCAAAAATATACACCTTAACTAGACCTTTGAATAAAGCGAGAGTAGAATGTGATCTGGGGGAGAAAAAATATTTGGTGAAGAAGATGCTCAGTTTTAAGGCATATAAGGGGTTTGGTCTTATGGAATTATGAAGTAAAGAAGAGAGGTTATCAATTACGAGATCTAAGTGAAAGAAGCCAGACACAAAAGGCCACGTATTGTGTGATTCCATATACATGAAATGTCCAGAACAGGAAACCCATAGAGACAGAACACAGATGTGTGGTTCTCAGGACTGGGAGGGGCAGAGGACCTGAGGATGAGGTTTCTTTGTGGCGTGATAAAAATATTCTGGAATCAGACAGTGGTAATCTTTGCCCAACTCTGGGAATATATCAAAAAACACTGTATTATATACTTTAAAATGGTAAATTTTGTAGTATGTGAATTATATCTCAATTATTAAAGTTACTTCTTTAATTATGAGCTCAAATGGCTAAATCTGGGTCCTTGAAAACTCAGTGAAGAAAAGAGTTTTAAATAAAAGACAAAAAGAAAGACAGAATAAGTTAAATAGAGGGCCCTGGTCCCCACAGTGGGTTTTGGCTTTTGTTTTTTGTTATTGTTTTGTGGGGGGTTTTTTTGTTGTTTCTTTTTTGAGGTATGCAGGCCTCTCACTGCTGTGGCCTCTCCCGTTGCGGAGCACAGGCTCCAGATGCGCAGGCCCAGCGGCCACGGCTCACGGGCCCAGCCGCTCTGCGGCACGTGGGATCTTCCCGGACCGGGACACGAACCTGCATCCCCTGCATCGGCAGGTGGACTCTCAACCACCGCGCCACCAGGGAAGCCCTGTTTTGTGGTTTTTTAAGCTCGTTGAGCAGAGGATCTATCTGATTGTTCTTTTTATTCCCTCTGCAAAAAAATTAAGCACAATATTATGCAAAAATAGCGTTTAAAGGAACTATTTGTTAATTGATCATTGATTACATGATTTGGGCAACAGCAGGAGCCATCTTTGCAGTGATGAGAAAGGCAGTAGAGCTCCCCACTCTGTCCCTTTCCTTCATGGTCACTACAATCCCAGGTGAGACAACTGGCCCCTTTTATGGGATGCTGTAATAGACCCAACTCAGGTACAGTTTGGTCTTAGTCTTAGTGTAGTTTGTCTAAATTCCCAGAACGTTTATGTTTACAAAAAACCTTGTGCTTATGTTTTCAGGTTAGTGCTCTGGCTTTTATTTCCTAATTAAATTTAAAAGTCTTAAAATTCACAAGACTCACCTATTCAATTATTTTTCTATTTGTACTATGATCCTTTTAGCAGGAATTAGACTAGTTAGAAAGCTGACTTAAAAAAATACAGGTTTGGGCCTCCCTGGTGGCGCAGTGGTTGAGAGTCCGCCTGCCGATGCAGGGGATACGGGTTCGTGCCCCGGTCTGGGAGGATCCCATATGCCGTGGAGCAGCTGGGCCCGTGAGCCATGGCCGCTGGGCCTGCGCGTCCGGAGCCTGTGCTCCGCAACGGGAGAGGCCACAACAGTAAGAGGCCCGCATACCGAAAAAAAAAAAAAAAATACAGGTTTTACAAAGAAGAGAAGGTTTTTAGATAATGCACATGAACCACAATTAAGAAAACAGAATGATGATGATGTAGAAAAAGATGTTTTTTACCTATAATAAATAAATCATGAGGGTTTGTAATATCATAATGGGGCTATCTTCTTAAGAGCACACAAAAAGCTTCACCTACGCCCAGATGTTACAGAGAGACATGTTATAACCCCCTTTTACAGGTAGAAAATTAACAGGATAAGAGAGATTAAAAGGCTCTTACAGCAGAGCTTTCCTGCCTAGTGTCTTCATTCATATAATGTGGATACAATGAGCAAATGGAAAACGGGAAGTCCCTGGAAAAGTGTGTGACATATAGGTAGCATTCAGGAAATATTGTACATGAATATTAACATATTATTACTACTAGAAGCCTCACCCCTGAAACTAGAAGTGGAAAATATGAAGATATGGGGAAAAACCACAGCTGGAAATCATACCCTTCACAATGGACATACCTGCGGCGATGTAGGAGCCTCCTCCGGCTTTATAGAGAAGATGGCTGGCGAAGGGGGCTGCGCAGATGATCAAAAAGCTCGCAGTCACCACAGAAACTACCCCAAGAAGCATCAGGACCGCCCAGAAGCCACGGTAAACTGCAGACCCCAGGAGAAAAGGACAAGAGAAAGGCACACTTAGATTGTGAACGCAGCAGACTGTCACACAGTAAGTTTCTCTCTTCAGTTTCTAATTTCAGCCCCAGCACTGCTGGACGGAATCCCAGGCTGTGGTCCTGAGTTCTCTTTAAAAGGAAGCCTCACCAGACGACTTTGGACTCAATGATGCCGAACTTCTATCAACAAGCGCTTGGTATTTACACCACATATGTACTTAATATACTCTGGGAGCTCATTTTTCTAACCAGATTATCCATGGTTAGAAGTGGGAACACCTAACGTTCTATAAAGACGCCTCTTGAGCAAGTTCCCAGATAGGTCACACGTAGGTGTTCACACCAAAAGGACAAGGACATAAAAAGTCATTCACATTCACAAATGCTGCCTCTTAATTCCTGCCAAGACAGTGCTTATACCACAGTGATCCTTTAGAAGCTGGTAATGGTCCCCCCAATCTCCTAACAAAAAAGTACACTTCTATTTAGATTGTGACTCTACTGGAAAATAATCTTAAGGTAATAAAAATGACAAGCAAAGCAGAAAAAAAAAAAGGGTTTGTACAGACTGAGATTTAAGATAAGATATATTTAAGGCGTACTACTTTCTATTAATATTTGTTCCTAGAAAGATTTAAAATGAGAAGTTATAGCGGTCTCTTAGTCAAGGGCAAGTCTGAATTAATGGATGCAGCTGGTGATAAATAAATTGTGGATTTGGTGACATACAGTGATCAAATAAAGAATTCTAATGTTCATTTTTGAGTGGGATAATTACCAATCTCTTAAACAAATTCATCATTTCCCAAAGGCTAAAACACAAAAATAAATTCCTACGTGTGTAAATGAGGGAAAGCTCACTGAAACACATTCATGAAATTACAATTTTTAATGAAAATACAGAAACTTTATAAGAAAGCAAAAAATGATTCTTCTCAACAAGCCACCTGGCAAAGGAAAAAATATATCAATCAACTGGAATCTTTAAGAGAAAAGAGAATAGGAGGATGGAAAATCCGAGGAGAGCAACCACTGCAGTTAAATGAGAAAAGAAGGCTTACATTTCCGTGTGAATAACTCGGGTTTTTTTTGTTTTGTTTTGCTTGTTTTTTTACAACTTTATTGGAGTATAATTGCTTCACAATGGTATATTAGTTTCTGCTTTACAACAAAGTGACTCAGTTATACATATACATCTGTTCCCATATCCCTTCCCTCTTGCGTCTCCCTCCCTCCCACCCTCCCTATCCCACCCCTCCAGGCGGTCACAAAGCACCGAGCTGATCTCCTTGTGCTATGCGGCTGCTTCCCACTAGCTATCTACCTTATGTTTGGTAGTGTATATATGTCCATGCCAAAAGACAACCCTCAGAATGGGAGAAAATATTTGCAAATGAAGCAACTGACAAAGGATTAATCTCCAAAATTTATAAGCAGCTCATACAGCTCAATAGCAAAAAAACAAACAACCCAATCCAAAAATGGGCAGAAGACCTAAATAGACATTTCTCCAAAGAAGATATACAGATTGCCAGCAAACACATGAAAGAATGCTCAACATCATTAATCATTAGAGAAATGCAAATCAAAACTACAATGAGATATCATCTCACACCAGTCAGAATGGCCATCATCAAAAAATCTAGAAACAATAAATGCTGGAGAGGGTGTGGAGAAAAGGGAACACTCTTGCACTGCTGGTGGGAATGTGAATTGGTACAGCCACTATGGAGAACAGTATGGAGGTTCCTTAAGAAACTACAAATAGAACTACCATATGACCCAGCAATCCCACTACTGGGCATATACCCTGAGAATAACTCGGTTTTGAAGACAGAAACAAAAGGCAGGCTTCCACCTCACAGGCCAATGCCATCCATCTGGCAGTGGCTGCCAGGCTTGCTGGTGAGGAAGTATTCTGCGGCTGTATTCAGGCTCCTCAAGGCACAGGGCAGTAAAGTACTGATCAGCTCTCAGTGTGGGAAGTGAGAGTGAAAGGCTTTGAGCCAAATGCCTGCCATCCCTGTCCTACCAGAGTTTACTAGATAACTGGTGAGCCCCACATTTTACACTTTCATTCACTTCATTTAGTGCACTTTCACGCGGTCCTTCTGTGGCAAGTGCTAGGGGTATAAACATTCGTAAGAGGTGGTCCGGGGAAAAGGAGCCCTTCTATCACCTCTCCAATCACCCTCTGATCACCCTCCAATCACAGCTAAGACTAGACAAAATGGCAAACTACAGGAGTTTGGAAAGTAAACAACAGCAAGTGGATTAAGGAGGGAAGTAAAACCTTAATGAAAGATCAATTCAGCTACAAGGGGTTTTCTGGGTTTTTTCTATTTTTTCATCCAGGATTTGGCCTCAAGGCAAGCCAAATTGGGAACTGTGTAAAAAGGTTCAAAGCGCACAATATCCCTAGTGAAGGCTGTCATGCTGGCTAGAGAAGCAGGAGAGGGGCTCTGCAAGCCAGAGTGTGGGGAGACCTCATGTTTTAATTCTCCTCACCCTGCTTCACAGCCAGCTTCAAACATAGATCTGCACTGCCACCCCCATGGGGGAGTGGACATTTAACATCCCAAAGATGATCCAACTCTCAGGATAGAAGAATCAGAAAAAGAAACCCAACTGCGCAAAGAGTGGGGGAATCACCTTTTCTCTTGCTGGTCTGCACTGGTGCCGCTGCAGGGAACTCTGCCACAGCACAGGAGACCAAAACTCTGAAGGAACCCCATCTTTCTATCCAGAGAAACTGGGAGAAAGGGGCCGTGGAAGCCAGAGGGTGTGGCAGAAAATCCCACATATGAGACAGGGCTGGACAAGAGGATCTCCAGTTCTGTGTTTGAAACTGTACAAGGATTGAGCTCACTCCCCACGTTGCACACGTGCAGAAAACACCCAGAGATGTATAGCAAAGGCTCTGAGAACTGAATTACAGTATAAAAACCACCCAAGTACCAGAGCAAGCCTGAAGCGGTGATGCCCCAGGCAGATCCAAATAGCATAGGGAACCGAACTGACAATGCAACTACTATCACAGAGGAAAAAGACAGAACCATGCCAGTCAGCTGCCTATTCAAACAACAGATCAGTATTCTCCAGAGAATTTTAACAATACGCGGAGACGGACAACAAAATATTCAAAATGTCCAGCATACAATCCAAAATTTCTTGATATACCAACAACCATGAAAAGCTGACCAATTCTCAAAGGACCAAGCGATCAGTAGATGCCAACACAAACACGATTCAGACATGTGAGTGATCAGACAGACTCTGAAGTAGCTTTTAGAACCAGCTTCTATGAACTAAGGTGAACACTCCTGAAATGAATAGAAAGATATAAATTCTCAAGATAGAAGTAGTATCTATAAAAAAGAGAACTAGGCTGAACTTTTAGAGTTGAAAAATACAATATGTGAAATAAAAACTCCCTTAGATGGCCTCACTAGCAGGACAGGGAGGAGAGAGGAAAGAGCAACAAACTTGAAGAGAGAACAGTAAGAATTATCCAGTCTGAACCACAGAAGGAAAAGAGACTGAAAACAAAAATGACTCGAATCTCAGGTACTCGTGGGACAATATCAGAAGATCTCACATTTGTGTCACTGGAGTCCCTAAAGCAGAGGGAGAAGATATTGGTGCAGAGAGAACATTTATAGAAATAATGCCTTCAAACTTCTTAAACTGGGTGAAAGACAAATTTACAGATACAAGAAACTCAGCAACCTCCAAAGAGTGCACACTCAGAGAAATCAGCCTAGACACGTAATAAGAAAATTACTGAAAACCACAGGCAAAGTCTTGAAAGCAGCTGGGGGTATGGGGGTGGAGATGACCCATTAGATGGATAGGAACAGTAATTCCACAGATGGCAAGTCTCTCATCAGAAGTGATTGAGGCCACTGCCCAAGTCAGAGTGGACATTGTGAGCTGTGGGCACATTGTCACAATCACCGCAAAGGAGAGGAAAAGGGTTGCTGGCAAAGATGCTGACTTGGGTGGTCCCCTTTCATGATCACAGGGTGTGCCTTCGATCAGAGGGGCTGCTCAAGGCCTGAGGGTATGCTGGGGACAGAGCAGCCCCATGTGAGTAGAGGGCAGAGGAGGTCTGACAGCTTCCACTTTCAGGTTGGGGACCCTGAGTAAGTACACAACAGCAAAAGTCACGGCAAAGAAACAAACAGAAAAAGAAACGACTGAGGCCAGAAGACAGTTAAACAGTATCTTAAAAGTGCCCCAGAAAAAGACCTGTCAACCTAAAATTCTGCCTCCAGTGAAAATATCTTTGAGGGATGAAGGGAAAAGAAAGCCATTTCTCAGGGAGGAAAATATAGACTTTGTCATCAGAAGACCTGCTCTACAAAGAAATGCTAAAGAAATTTCTTTAGGCTGAAGGGAAATGACACCAGGGTTTCCTTGAAATTTCAGAAGTGAAGGAAGAGAAACAGAAAAGGTGGATATCTGTGTAAATATAGTAGATTATATTTCTCATCTTAATTTCTCATCTTAATTTAAAATATATTTGACTGTTGAAAGTAATATGTATGTGTGTGTGTGTGTGTGTGTGTGTGTGTGTGTGTGTGTGTGTGTGTGTGTATATATATGGCATAATACAGTAAAGAAATGTAGGTTTCAGAATCAGAGTGACCTGAGTATGCACTCTTACCTGCAATGTAACCTTGGACCACTTACTTAAACTTATGAACCTGTAAAATAGGAAATGCTTTCTGAACCTTCACTTCTGTAAAATAAGAATGCTTGTGTCCATCCTTTAGAGTTCTTGAAAGAATTACTAATAATGCATTTGAAGTGTATGGCATATCACAAGAGACCAATGAATGGCACTTATTTTGTGGTTGCTTTTATTGCATGTTAAAATTGCATTAACATAACACAGCAGAGGGTATTAGGTTCAGTAATAGGAAAGTGGATTACTTCCCCCAGAGAGCCTTGCACACTGTTTTTTATGTATCATTGACATTAGGAAATCCCTTTAGATTACAGCATACAGTACAGGCTGTGTCTGCCAATACACACAGTTCCACAGAGCTTTCACGCTATCTTCCATGGGAAGTTTCCCTGTCCACTAAGAAGGCACTGGCCACGTTTCATACCACATGACTCTACTCTTAATTACCCCAAATACAAACAAACGGGGTCAGATACCTGACACAAAGACCAAAACATGGTGGCCTCTGACCCATGCAGAGATGAGTTGAGCTAATCAGTGTGACCCCTTGAGAATGGGAACACTGCAAAAGGGAGAGGATTCACAGCAGAGTTGAAGCTAAAAGGAAGCACTGGTAGCTGATCCAGAAGAGCTGTGGTGAGTCACAGCCATACCCAAGCAAGAGGGCAGGAATTATGACGCAGGCCGTAGAGAGGGCAGAAAAAGCAGAGGCGCCTCTCCACAGAGAGAAGCAGGGGGACTGCCAGAAAGAGAAGACACCAGGTGAGGGTGAGAGGGAAAGAGAGCCAGACGGCAATGGGGGATAAGTGCTCCCCAGAACGGCTGTTGCTGAGACCTGCTACTTCCTGTCCTTGGTCCGCCCTAGCAGAGCAGCCTGACGTTTGATTCTGAGTCGCCGGTGAAAGGCAGGAGCAACAGATCTGTACTTAGAGGGGGCACCTGGCTGCCTGGAGAGTTGTGACCATACAGATATAGCTTCCAAGTGAAATTCCTTACTGCAGTCACCACAGGCTTTATTTCCTGCCTGTGCTTCAGCATTCCAAAGTGCGCAACTTTAAGCCTATTTCAAAATTTCTTGGAATTTCCTGTTTCTTAGCTAATTATATTACCTAGTTTGCATATGTGGCACACTTTGATTCCAGAATTGAAATGTTCAGTTGTAACGAAGAATCAGCTCCTGGAACTCGGTAGTTCTTTCACTGTCTGAAGTAAAACTGAGGCAATCAGAGAATTTTCAAAATAAAATGAATGTTTTGAGATATTACTAACTGGGTGACTCTGAGAGACCACAGTTTTCTAACATAAAGCACAGTATCCTTCAAAAAAGTTTATAGGAAGGATTGAGAACATATATGAAAAGTAGCTGCATGCAGTAAGGAATCAGATGTTTGCTATTACTATTATTTTTACATGCCTTGTAATAAAATACTCTTGTCGACAATGTGCTTGACACTTAAAAGATATCTATTTATCTCATGGATCTAGGATGGGGACAAGCTTTCAGTTCTAGTATATAGACACTTTAAAATTTTTAAAGGATGCTCTTGTTTGGTTTAAAGGATGTTCTTGTTTGGTCAGTGGTTTATACTGTTTAAGACTCCTAGGTCTTGAATGTATCTCTGAGAATACTTAATTTGTTTCCTTGTTCTTAATATGAGCCCATAAAAACTGCAAAGCTTTGTCTTGGAAAGCTTTGGACTGTACCAAGTGAAAACATCTCTAAAAATCCAATTCGACCATTTAATACAATTTAAAGCTCAACTTAAACAATACTGAATTTCTATTAATTCCTTAGAACATGAAGCAAGATTTACAGTGTAAATAGATTTACATGTTATCTATATCATCACAATTTGGATTAATTAAAGAAAGCTTCATCTGAATCTGTGAAAGGCCAAAATTAACTACTGTTTTCAAAGAAATGAAGTTCTGTCAATTCTAAATAAATTGGTGAACTGACCTAACAATGTGATCCTTGGTCGGGTGTCATAATGAGGAAGATGATGAATAATTAGTCTAACAACAGATGTTACAGAAATGGTTCTCCCGAAGTACTCAGTTTTTTTCCTAAATCAATTAAACTTTTACCTTTACAGTATTATCCTGTTGTTTTTATTAGAGAAAAGAGACAACAAATCATTAGAGACTGTCTAGTTTGTTAACTAAGAGTGTATATGAATGCAAAACTATGTTCATGATGTCTCAGTTCATTCATAAAAAATTGCATAACATAAAGAGTCTTTACTGCAAATTCAAATTTCAGAATCAAACAAATACTAAAGGATCTCATGTCCCAGAAAGTACCCAAAAGGCCTAATTCCAAGTGACACACCTAGGAAGTGTAGGGAGACATCTATTAAGCATCCTTCAGGTAGGAAACATACAAATCACCCCAAACGACAGGACAGTGAAGGCCATGAAATAAAGTGGACTTTTAATTATACACATCAATATGTGTGCACGTGTGTGCATGTGCGCATGTATATGTAACTGTGCGTGTGTGTGTGTATGCTTGTGCAGATTACCACAGACAGGAAGCCAATGGCAGAAGTGGCACCTGTTCCAAATTCCATGTAAAGGGTTAAAAAAATAAAACCCTACAGTATTTCTTTTCCACTAAAAATGTAATAAAAGTGTACAGAAACCTCATTAGTTTAGATGATGGGCAAGGCAAAAGCAGCCTGAAGTTTTAACTGTGGATTTATTTTAGAATAAGTCCCATTCCAAGTCATTCACATCCATCCAATAATCCAAACTGATGTCTCACAAGGGACCTCTGAGCAGGGCCCTGCCAAGCTTGCCTGGTAAACGGGCACGCTGCTGACAACCAGAAGCCACTTAATTTGGCAAACATATTTTGACGGCTCTCCAGGTGCCAGGCACCAAAAGCCGCTAGAGCAAGACAGAACCCTTGCCCTCACAAGTTCAGTCCAGTGAGGGAAAAGCAAACCAGTTAACACTGTGTGCTAAGTGCCCTAGCCAAGGGGTGCACAGAATATCACGAAGCCAGATGACTCCTGCACAGAGAGACCACTGTTTCAGGGCTGGATGGTAGTAAGAGAAGGCCTATAGTACCGGGTATAGTTGAACTGGGTCTTTACGTTTGCCTAGGATTTCAGTAGGCAGCAGGCTGGAGGAAGGTGACGGGGGAAAGGAAAGCAGCTTCCCTAAGCTGCCACCCAGGTGGATGAGGGGAACAACAATGTAAAGCACATGCCACTCGAGAGCTGGAACTTTCTCATACTGGTCCTAGGAAGCCCCTGAAGTCAGTGACCAGAGCTGGTGGTCACATTTGTATGAGAGTGTCATTCCTGTAACTGGATAGAGAATGAACTGGCAGGAAAAAGACAGAACAGGGAAAATAAGTTATGTAGTTATCACAGCCCCCGGGGTGGGGACTAATGCTCGGCAGTTGGGGGAGAGGTGAAACGAGCTTCAGTGATTCTGTTGTTACAGGTAGTAAGAAACCAGCAAGATAAAAGGCTGTCTTCATGGATTTCATTTATATATCAAAACAGTTTGTTCTGTTGAGATACTAAGAAATCCCGTCTTGATTTTGTAATATTTCAACTTACACGACAAACCCTCTTTCATACAGAGCATAGGGGGAAAGTCAATCCAAATGATCACAATTCCAAATTCGTAGTGTTTTGATAAATTATTTTGTTGGGTATATAAAAATGTAAATATTGTATTTGCAGTTTAAAGATAAACTTAAGTGTTATTCATTTTTCAAAACTTGCTATCTTGCCTCAGACACCTCACAAAGCTAGTTCAGAAAGCTAATCCTGTATTTCGACACATCCTCAAGCACACACAGCGTGAAGTGCTATAAAACGGTCTAAATGAAGCCAAAACAAAACACATCACCCCCTCCACCATCCTCGGCAGCAAATGAGAGCCCCCAGCATATGTCGCCGTAGCTTTAGGCAAGACGCTTCTGCTACACAGGCCAGCAAGCCTGTCCTGCATCTCCATGTACTACTTGTCTTGGCGATGTCGGGCGGGTCTAAAAATATAGCAATGCCCGCACCAAAGCAGAAGGACAGGCTGTACAGAGCGTCCGTGTCGGAGCTCCACAGGCCGGGACGTGCCAAGCCAAGCCACGTGCTCTGCTTGGGCCACTGATTTTTCAGGACAAAAAGAACACTGAGAGACCCGACAGAGTTTATTGACTTCCCTCTTGTAAACTCGTCAGTGAAGGAAGAGCTGAGAGGGAGAAAGCGCCTCAGGAAGCAGGGGCAGGGCCCTCACCACCCACACTGGCTGTGACCTTGGGAAAGGCCCAGAAATCATTCTCAAGTTTCTCTTCCTGAGAGTCTCGGGGTGGGAGCAGCCGGAAGGGAGGCTTGCCGGGGAGCTGGGCAGAGGGGCGCTGCAGGAATGAAGGTAGGAGCAGTGCCGGCACCCTCAAGGTCGCAGTAGCCGGGGACCCAGGCTCTCAGAAGTGAGGTGAAGGGGACCAGAACAGGCCACCCTCACGTATGTCAGTTTGGAATAAGGATTATTTTGAGCTGGGAGCAAATGAGAATCAGTGAATGCAGAAGGAAACCTAGGAGTTTTCCTTATCTAACTGGGAGAAGAAACTTCTGAGAAATGAGGACTTCCAGGGGAGTTTTATGGCCACGAAAAAGACAGCAAGTCAACACCAACATGGGTCTTTAAACAAAGCTACAAATACAAGCCATATGTTCCACTGCTTTCTCTCCTATGTTTTTCCTGGGCACTTTCCCACAGTTTACCACCCGAGCCCAAACTTCTCTTTCCTTTGTCTTGTCGCATCTCCACATTCATCGTTCTTTGCTAAAAGGTATGTAAGTTCCCGGGCCTATCTGCTTCTTTGGGTCTTCACGTTTCTATGAAGGCCTCTTTATGCATACATAAGCATAAACCTCTCCTATGTCAATGTCCTGTTTTATCATCTAATTTGCGGGGCCCATTTACTGAACCTAAGGGGGTAGAGGAAAAAGTGTGTTCCTTCCCTATGGCGGTACTGTGCACAAAGCCACTCAGATCCTCACACGGGGGACCAGGTGAGCATCCAGAGTCAGCTCCAGCTCCAAGGACTTCCTCTGACCCCTGCTGCCTGAGGGGGCCTGGATTGATGGCTCCCCTCCCCGCTCAGCTTTCAGAGCCACCCTGGAGGGTTTTAACATCACACCCAAGCTAGGATTCCAAACCACAACAACTGAACGAGAACCTCTGAGGGTGAGCACAAGCAACCATATTTTGTTTGTTTGTTTGTTTGTTTGTTTTTCTTTGCGGCACGCAGGCCTCTCACTGTTGTGGCCTCTCCCGTTGCGGAGCACAGGCTCCGGACACGCAGGCTCAGTGGCCATGGCTCACGGGCCCAGCCGCTCCGCGGCATGTGGGATCTTCCCGGACCGGGGCACGAACCCGTGTCCCCTGCATCGGCAGGCGGACTCTCAACCACTGCGCCACCAGGGAAGCCCAAGCAACCGTATTTTTAAAAGACTCCTAGAAGAATGGGATGTACAGCCAGGATGAGAACCACTGGACTGCTGAGTCTCTCTGGAGCTGCTAATTTTATTGAGAAGGTGCTACTCAACCTTTGCAGGTATTCTCTCCTGTCATCACAAAAATCCCTATTTTTGTGTTTTACAGATGAGGCTCAGAGAGGTTAAGTCAAGTCCCCAAAATGAAACAGCCAGTAAATGACAAGGTCAAGATTTGAACTCAGGGCTATCTGAGCTCAGTCTCAGACACCATTAGACACCAATGTTTGTGGCGTTTATTTCCAATAGATTGTCACTGATCCATCTAAGGCTTCTAGGCTCAAATCCTCCCACTCTGGCTCCTCATACCTTATCCTCCAGAAATGCTGAAATTATACTGAAGTTTCCAGTGGGGAAATGCTGTTACCACGCCTGTAGGCTTTCATAATACTGCCCCTGTCAGCTAGAATACACAGCTTTCCAACTTGTCCTTTGAGATCCAATCAAGCATCCTCCCTGATCCGCCCCCAAAGGACATAGTGGAGCTATGTCCTCATCTCCACCAAGAGGCAGGAGAGTGTAGAATCAGACTCAAGAGCTGGAGTATCTCTTACCAGTTGTGTGACCTTGGGTAAGTTACTTAGCTCTCCATGCCTCACTCTCCTTCCCTAAGATGTGATAATAAAGATACTCATCCTATAGTGCCCTTAAGAGGACTGAAAGAGTTAATGTGAGTCAGCCCTGAGTAGTGCCGTGCCTCTGTACTCCATCAGGGTCTTGACACGTGCCCGTCACCAGACAGCACTCTGCGTTGTGCTTCGTCTTTACATTTCCACCTCCACTTCTTGCCTGTGCATTCCTGCAGGGCCAAGGCTCCGTCTTGCCCATCTTTCTAACCCCAGGGGAATCTTTATGGCTGGCATGTAATAGATGCTCAATAAAATATGAATAAGTGAATAATCAATAACTTATCACTCAGTCCCCACCAAAATCTCAATGTATACAGTTAAGGTTAGTGAGATATTTAATGGCCATGGGACAGAATGAAGCTAAACTCATTCAAAACAGAAATGAATTGATGGTCTTGGCCTATAATCACAATGGCTAGGGATCACTTAAATCCCTACTAGGGAGAAACAGGCACTTGGAAGAGAACAGTTGAGGAATCAAGTGATGAGATGTTAACACCTGGATACTAAGTAAGAGTACCGAGGACTATGTAACCACCCTTTCCAGGCTGCTGAATACCCAGTACATAGAAATGAATCAAGAACATTGGGAACTTCTGTAAATGCTCCTGCCCAACTCTAAAAATGCCAGAAGAGAGGCAAATTTCCTCATTAACTGATTCCCTCTTAAAAAAATCAGATCTATTCCTGAGAAGACTTGCTGTCTTTTATACTGAGCCACAAAAGGAACATTTTTAGGATCCCTTTATTCATATACTTTTATTAAACATTGACTATGAACCTGTTTACCCAAAGCTTTTGGCAGACAATTGAAAATAATTATAGCAAAGCCTTGCTTACTTGATTGTAAGTATTCTGTTGTAAATTTTCTAGGACTCCTAAGCCTTCATTTTCATATCTTTCAGATGATTTGCCTACACAAATCTCTTTCACCTTAGAAATCACACTTCTCTGAGGAATTTTATGGTCTTTCATTGCAACTATACATCCAGGAATCTTTCTCTAAGGGATGTGGCTCAAAAGTAGTTTCTATATTTCTTTATCAGAAAAGTTAGTTTGAAAATTGCATAGCACTAAAATGATTTGATATTTCCCCTCTATTTTGATCATAAAACACCAACAAAAGAAGTGATTAACAACTGAATTGAATTCCACTCTCTCATTTACCCATGCTCAAACATTGATTGAAAAATCTATCTTGTATCAGGTGCTGTGCTAGATAAGTACATACTGGTGATACGCCATGAAAAAAAGTCCAGTATGTGCTATCAAGCAGTCTAATGGGAGAGAAACACACAATCAGATGACTGTCAGCTATGCCAAGGGCAAGGGGAGGACTCTATGGTGTATCACACTGGAATAGAGGAAGGGTAGTTGACCCAGTCTTGGCATACTTGCAGAAGGCTTCTTGGAGGAGCCGATTCTCTTTTTTTTAATTTTTATTGGAGTATAGTTGATTTATAATGTTGTGTTAGTTTCAGGTGTACAGCAAAGTGAATCAGTTAGACATACCCATATACCCACTCTTTTTTAGAGTCTTTTCCCATATAGGCCATTGCAGAGTACTGAGTAGAGTTCCCTGTGCCATACAGTAGGTCCTTATTAGTTATCTATTTTATATATAGGAGGGTGTATGTGTCAATCCCAGTCTTTGGAGGAGGTGATTCTTAAACAGGAGAGCAGTAATGCAGGAAATGAAGGCAGAGAGCAGAAAGTATGAACAAGGAAGAAAGTGGGTGTGAGCAAGTAGCCTAGTGTGAAGGCACAGAGAAGGAAAGCTTTGGGGCGGGGGAAGTGGTGAGAGAAGGTACGAGGAAGATCATGACGGCCCTTGTAGAATATGGTCGTTTACCAGGGGAGCATTTTGGCCCACGTTACATGAAACTTTCCTTACAAACAATATGAAAAATCACTGAACAACTTAAATTAAAATAGGTGTTTTGTCCACATGGAGCTTCAATCTATTAATAATCAAACCATTGGCAAAAGGTTTGCAGTCTGGTTTTGTGAGGCGCGAGGAGGTGTTTTCAGTGTGAAAGAGGGGGAAAAAAGGCAGTAAAACACCTACTCCCTTTTCTTTATTACAGGCATTTATATTTTCTTGATATTTTTTTCTTAGGGGTAAAATACTTAGAGATAAAGGTACCAAAAAATCTAGCAGTACTTCATGGAAACTAGCCTCTCTTGTGAGTAAAATGAAATGGGCAAGAGACCTTATCAAGGAATTGTAATAGCAAAAGAAAAGAAGTTTAAAAGTTTCTAGCAACAAAATAAAGGTATAGAGCTGGGAGTAACCACTGGCTGCTGGCGTGAGAGGGTTGTGTAGGCAATAAGCAGTGGCCTGTCCCAGCCAGCAAATGCCTTGGAAAACTACTTAGCCAGCTTAGAATCTGGACCTTCGTAGTTTGGGATGTGAACCACACATGCAAGGAGTACTAGCACAGCCGGTGTGAAATGACCCTCCCCTGGGGACAGACAAGATAGCTGAGACATAGCTGGCATCCCTGGCAGGGCAAGCACGCCTCATTTACTCCAGAACAAACATTCACACTTTGCTTATTCACAAACACAGTCACATTTTCTCCAATGAGCAGGAAACATGATCTTTGTTGTTCAAAGTCAGCATTCACCAAGGATCTAAACCCCTCTTGGGCATCTCTCACTGACTTGGCCTCTTCTCCAGGGCTCAATCTGAAGGAATGGGGTAGAAATGCCTATTGGCAGCCTTCAGTCTTCACTGACTTGTCCGCTATTTGCTGTGTGTTCTTCAGAAGTGGGTCACTTGTCCAGCCTCCCTGGTTTTCTGCTTGTTCTTGATAAAAAGGTAGACTATCAGTCTCAGAAGTCACTTCCAACTCTTCTGGTTAGAGTCCCAACAAGTGAATAGTCAATATTTCCCTCTGATAGTGAACTGCATAGACTGAACTTCCAAGTCTCCACTCGAAAACACCAGCCTTCTGAAACTGCACGTTTAAGCAGAGAATCATTGAAAAGATCAAACGTAGCATTCCCATAGCTACGCTACACACAGTCTAGTGGGGGATTTGATTGTATGTATTTATTTGCAGTGATAAGATACATATTGGGAAGACTTCCCTCTCTAGCTACTCAACATAGCAAGCTGTTGGAGCAAATGCCCTTCGTATTGTGTAACAACAGCTGTGGCTCTGGAAACAAGTTAACGCTTCGCTTTCCATGCAATGCGTCCCTTCCCTTAATGATACTAAATCAACACTCTGTGGATGTGAATAATTGCCACGGCCACTTGCAGACTTGAAGCAATGAATCTGAGTCCTAGAAAAAGTGCTTTATAAAAATCAATCATATTTTTTAAAAACTGTATTTAAAAATCACTTTTATTTTATTTCTATACCCCCCAAATTTGCTTGTAAAGAGTAATAAATAGTAAAAGAAAGACTCATATCGAGTCACCATACGAAAACTAAGAAGTAATATAATAGAACTCACCAATTTCCCCCAATTAACAATAGATTTTGTTTTAAACTATATATTGCTTGTTAGAAAAATGAAACATAATCTCCTTTACAATGTTATCAAGAAGCTGATTATGGAAACGGAGGCAGCTCACTGCAGAGCATGAACTTTGAGTAGAGAAACCCAAATGCTCTAAGTTTCCTTGGCCTTGAAATGGCAGCAATGAACTCTACCTCACAGCACTGTCATCAAGATCCAAGGAGGCAATCTTTGTAAAATAAAAAGTAGGTGGGCTAGCCCAGTGACTGCACACAACAGGAGCTTATGATAAGAAATAAAATAAGTCATTTTCTTGTGATATTAATGATTTTTATAAAATAAATAACACTTTCTTTTTTTATATATTTGTCAGTAGATTAGTGGGTTCCAACACGCAGAAACAAGAAATAAGGATATAAATGAACAACTCTGAAGAAATTATGATGGTGCCTTTGTGCAATTAATGGCTCCAATTATTCATAAACTCACTGGATCTAATCTCTCATGCCAGCACTGAAATTTATCAAGCAGTACTTATGTTTACCATTCATATATTACCATTTAAAAGTAAAAGAGAGAAAAAAGAGATTACACAAAATGTGATCTGTCAAAGGGGAAACAGTGGTAGTGAGCCCAAGAAGAAAGAAATCCAGGTTGCAAAACACTAGGTCAAATTGCTGTGGACAGCTTGCTAAATTCAAGGGTCAATCTCAGTCCACGCCCTACTCTACTTCTTAGCAGCATTTGGCCAAGCTTACCACTCCCTTCTCTGAGAAAAGCTTTCTCTTTCTGGTTTCCAGAACACCATACTCTCCTGGTTTGCTTCCTGCTTCCCTAGCTGCCCATCCTCAGTCTCCTTTGTGGGTCTCTCCTCTTCTTCCTGACCTCTGAACAACAGAGCAGCCTAGGGCTCTGTGCTTGGACCGACCTCCTTTCTCTCTACACTCATTCTCCAAATGCTCTTATCTTGTCCCCTGGTTTAAATAGACCTCCACGCAATGACTGCCAAATGCAGTTTCTGCTCAAAAAGCAACCTTTAACTCTAGACTCTGCGATCCAAAAGCCTACGTAACATCTCTACTAGGTGTCCTCAACTTAACATGTCTGAAAACTCCAAAGCTTCCTCTTAACAATCAACTCTATGTCAGCTTCTCCCGTCTCTAAAAATAACAACTTCATCCTTCTAGTTGCTATGGACAAAAAGTGCCATCATTAACTCTGCTCTTTCCCTACACCTCACAATGAACCATCAGCAAACCTGGTCGGCTGTTCCTTCAGAATGTAACTAGATAAACTGAACTTCTGCTTCCAGGAAGATAAAGCAAACATACTTTTTCCCTATTGTTTCTTTTAATCACAACTAAAATCCCTGCCGATTATCTATGAAACAAACAGAAGAAGATTCAGAAAGAAGGGAGAGAAGAAGACCAGCTAGGAAATTTGGAACCCAAGGAATGATGTGGTGGTGAGTTCCCTGGGTTTTGTTTTTGCTCATTCATCCTATACCTAGAGCTAGGGGAGCCAATAACTAGGAAATGGCAATGGACACAGACAACAGCAGGCCCAACCCCCCTGCTAGGGAAATGCCAGAGGAGGAAGGGAGGTGGGACTTTTATCACCACAGGTGGTAATGGTCAGCTCCCATCCTGTGGTGTCAGTGGGGATGGAAAAGCAAGCAACCCAGAAATGCCAACAATCACAGTCAAAAAAATTCCCAACAAAAGCTGTTTGTCCAAAGAACCAGGTAAGGGGCTACCTATCAAACTTTTAGAAAATAACCACCTGACACCAAACGCTGCAGAATAAAACGTTGGCCCCAACCCCACTGTGATCAGCAAAGACCAAGAGGGGAACCTAGTCTTTGACTCTTGATAGACTGTGGTAAGGTGCCCTCTCCGAACTCCACACACACAAATGGATGTATCAGAGAAAGCTGAATATGGAGTCAGGACTTTGATCTCTGCAGAATAATGAGGCCACCATGCACAGTGGCAGTGGAGACCATGTGGGGAACCTGGACTTTCACCCCTACAAGGTGGAAATTAGACATCCTTTCCCCCTGGGGTGGTATCAGAGGAGGCTTAGTGGAGATTCAGGACTTTCATCACCACCCAGTAGTAATTAGGCTACCATTGCATACCTACCATGTCAATGGCAACCATGGTTAAAGTTGTGATGATTCAATCCTGCCCCTCCTGGTCAGGACGGTATCAGTGGAAACATAGTGGGAAGCTAGTACTTTCACTACTGCCCAGCAGTACCAAGAAGAGTTCTCCTTATGTCAACACAGACTAAATGGGGAGGCTGGAATTCCATCCCACCTGATTTTATTGAGGCAATGCCCACCCCTTCTCCTGCAGGAGCAGTATCAAAAAAAGCCAACCAAAACAGAAGATCTAGAGTCTCATAACATAATACATCCTAATTCCTGGTTTTAATTTTAAAAGATGATGAGTCATCCAAGAAGCAGAAAAATCTCAACTTCAATGAAAAAGATCACTCAATAGATGCCAATACAGAATAGAGATGTTAGAATTATCTAAGAATGATTTTGAGTGAATCATGATAAAAACACCTCAAAGAGTAAATACGTACATGCTTGACCCAAACTGAAGAGGAAACAAGTTACTAGCAAATAAATAAAAGATATAAAGAAGAACCAAAAGGAAAATTTAGAAATGAAAAATATAGTAGCCCAAAATAAAAACTCAGTGGATGATCTAAACAGTGTAGAGAGAGGAGATATACTCTAAAACACTTTAGATAAATCAAATGGAATGGCCTGGAATGGAATTTTTAAAAATTCAAGTAACCCATAGAAAGACAGGATAAAGAAAACAGAAATGAAAAACAGAACAAATAGAAAACAAAAATTAAAATGGCAGGGTTAAGGCCCAACATATCAATAATAACATTAAGTATAAATGGTATAATACACTAATTAAAAGTCCACTTTGCCTTAATGTACATGTACCTAACAACAGAGTATCAAACTACATGTGGCAAAAACTGATAGAACCGAAAGGAGAAAAGGATGAATCCACTATTACAGTGGGAGACTTCAACACCTCTCTATCAGAATGGACAGATCCATCAGGCAGAAAATCAGTGAGGACGTAGCTAGACTCAACAACACCATCAACTGGATATACAGTTGCGACCCTGGACGACACGGGTTTGAACTGCATGGGTCCACTAACATGTGGAATTTTCTCAAAAAATGTATGGCTGTCCCTTTGTAGCCACCAGGTCCACATCCATGGATTCGACTAACCTCAGATCATGTATTAAGTTTGCAATCCACAGTTGGTTGAATCCACAGATGTGTATCCTGCAGGTGCAGAGTAAAAATGTGGGACTTGAGCATCTATGGATTTTGTTATACCTGGTGGATCCTGGAAACAATCTCCAGCAGATACCCAGGGACAACTGTAATAAGTATCTAGAGTACCTCACCCAACAAAAGCAGAATACACATTTTTTTCAAACTCACATGAAATATTCACTAAGATAAGACAACATTCTGGGCCATAAAACAAAAATTAACAAACTTAAAAGAATAGAAATCAAACAAAGTCTGCTCTCAGACCACAATAGAATTAAATTAGAAATAAATAACAGAAAGATAACAGAAAAATCCCCAAATACGCAGTGATTATAAAACAAACTTCTAAATAACACATCGATCAAAGAAGAAATCTCAAAAGAAATTTAAAAAATAGTTTCAACTAAATGAAAATGAAAACACAATTTATCAAAATGTGTGGGATGCAGGGAAAGCAGTGCTTAGAGCGAAATTTATAGCACTTAATTCCTATATTAGAAGAGAAGAAAGATCTAAAATCAATAATCTAAGTTTCTACCTTAAGAAACTAGAAAAAGCAGAGCATATTAAATCCAAAATAAGCAGAAGCAAATAAATAATATGAATTAGAGCAGAAATCAAGAATTTGTAGAAAATCAATAGAGAAAATCAACAAAACCAGAAGATAGTTCTTTGAAAAGATCAATAAAATCAATGTCTCTAGCCAGGCTCTCTAAGGAAAAAATAGAAAGGACACAAACTGCTAACATCAGAAATGAAAGAGATGACATCACTACAGGCCCTGTAGACATTAAAGAGATAATAAAGGAATACTATGAACAGCTCTATGCCCCAAAACCTGACAATGTAGTTGAAATGGACTAATCCCTTGAAAGACACAATCTGCCAAAACCCAAACAAGAAGAAACAGACAATCTGAATAAACATATATACATTATAGAAATTGAATCAGTAATTAATAAACTTCCTAAACAGAAAGCAGTAGGCCCAGATGGGTTTACTGTTAATTTCTATCAAACATTTAAGGAAGAAATTATACCAGTTCTCTACAATATCCCAGAGGAAAAGAAGCAGAGGTCATATTTCCTAACTCATCCTATGAGGTCAGTGTTATCCTAATATCAAAACCAGACATTACAAGGAAAGAAAACTACAATCAATATCACTCATGAACATAGATGCAGAAATCATCAACAAAATATTAGCTAATTGAATCCAACAATGTATAAAAAGAATTATACACCATGATCAAGTAGAATTTATCCCAGGTATGTATGGCTGCTTCAACATACAAAAATCAGTTTATGTAAACCATCATATCAACAGGCTAAAAAAGAAAAATCACATGATCATATATCAGTAGATGTAGAACAAACATTTGACAAAATCCAACACCCATTCAGGATAAAAACTCTCAGTAAACTAGGAATACAGGGGAAATTCCTCAAGTTGTTAATGCATATTTACAAAAACCCTACAGCTAATATCATTCTTAATGGTGAGAAACTTGACACTTTCCCACTAACATCAGAAATAAGACAAGGATGTTGCCTCTCACCACTCCTTTTCAACCACACTGGATATCTTAATTATGTAATTAGATTAAAAAAGAAATAAAAGTTATATATATTGAGAAGGAAGAAATAAAGCTGTCTTTGTAGATGACATGATCATCTAGGAAGAAAATCTGAAAGAATCCATTAAAGACTCCTGGAACTAATGAGATAATATAACAAGGTTGCAGGACACAAGGGTAATATAGAAAAGGCAATCGATTTCCTCTATACCAGCAATAAACAAGTGGAACTTGAAATTATAAACAAATGCCATTTACATGAGAGCCCCCTAACAGAAATATTTAGGTATAAATCTAACAAAATATGTACAAGATTTATATGAGGAAAACTACAAATCCGATAAACAAAATCAAAGAATTAAATAAATGGAGAGATGTTCCATGTCTAGAGTAGTAAGACTTAATATTAATATTGTCCAGCTGTCAGTTCTTCTTAACTTGATCTACACATTCAATGCAATTCCAATAAAAATTCCAGCAAGTTATTTTGTAGATATAAACAAACTGATTCTAAAGTTTATATGGAGAAGCAAATGACCCAGAATAGCTAATACAATATTGAAGAAAATCAAAGTTGGAGGACTGATACTACCTGGCTTAAAGACTTACCATAAAGCTAGAGTAATCAAGATAGTGTGGTATTGGCAAAAGAGCAGACATATATAGATCAATGGCACAGAATAGAGAGCCCAGAAATAGACCCACAAAAATATAATCAACTGGGCCTCCCTGGTGGCGCAGTGGTTGGGAGTCCGCCTGCCGATGCAGGGGATACGGGTTCGTGCCCCGGTCTGGGAGGATCCCATATGCCGCGGAGTGGCTGGGCCCATGAGCCATGGTCGCTGGGCCTGCGCGTCCGGAGCCTGTGCTCCGCAATGGGGGGGGCCACAACAGTGAGAGGCCTGCATACCGCAAAAAGAAGAAAAAAATATATATATATATAATCAACTGATATTTGACAAAGGAGCAAAGACAATAAAATGGAGCAAAGAAAATTCTGCTGAAACAAGTGGACATCTGCATGCAAAAAAATGAAACTAGATACAGACCTTACACTCTTCACAAAAATTAACTAAAAATGGATCGTAGCCTTAAAAGTAAAATGTAAAACTATAAAATCCTTAAAAAATAATATAGGGAAAACCTTGGGTATGATGATGACGTTTTAGATACAACCCCAGAGGAACAAGCCATGAAAGAAATAATTGATAAGCTGGACTTCATTAAAATTAAAAACTTCTGCTCTGCAAGAGACAACGTCAAGAGAATGAAAAGACAAGCTACAGCCTGGAAGAAAATATCTGCAAAAGACACATCTGATAAAGCACTGATCCAAAGTATACAAGGAACTATTAAAACTCAACAATAAGAAAACAAACAACTCAATTTAAAAAAAATGGTCCAAAGACCTTACTTAACAGACACCTCACATAATAGAGCTCATATCTCCCCCGCCTCTGCTACCCCAGGCCCCTTAGTGTCCAGCCTCTTTCCATGTTTTATGTTTCTCTGGGCACTTGTCATTTTCCAATGTACTATATAATTGGCTTATTTTATGTTGCTTTGTCTGCCTCCCCTCACTAGAATGGCAGCTCCATAAGGGCAGGGATTTTCAACTATTTTGTTCACTGCTTTTCCCCAGAACCTAGAACAGGGAAAGCACACAGTATTTATTGAGTAAATTTTAATCAATATTATCACATAAACAGTAGAAAATCTTGGCCAGTACAGATGGTAATATTAAGTATCATGTACTAGGATGATGGGAGCATGATAATAATAGCATTATTTATAAAGTCCCTACTCTTTGCCAGGAACTGCGCCAAATGCTTGACGTGGGCATACACCACACACACACACACACACACACACACACACACACACACACACTCAGGGAGCAGGAAGCATTTCACTAGGGAGAAGCTAGGATGAACTGGTGTGCCTTGAGGATGACTTATTTTTGGTGTTCTAAATTGGTGTAGCATCCTAAGAATAACTGACATTTATTGAATACCAACTAGATGGCAACCATTATGCTAAGCATTTGTAGTATTCCCTTTTCATTTTAACAACTGCGTGAGGTTGACACTACGCTTATCTTCCTTTTGCAGTAAATCTGAGGGGAGATTAGAGACAGGAAGTCATGTTTGGAGATCGTGTACGCAGACCCGCTGACTGAGAGGCCAGCTTGTAAAGGCCATAGAACCATTACCAAGAGCCAGTCCCTGTGCTAAGCGCTCTGAACAGCATCTATCCAGTCCCCAAAAGAGGGGTCAGGAAACTGGACAGCTTAGCTGGGTGGCAGAGCCCCATTCAACCCAGGGTTGTCACCTCAAAACAAACGTCACCTTCTAAGGCCTCTCTGTCACCCTATTTAATACTGAGGTTGCCTCCACACTCACTCCTTCTCCTTTTATCCCTCTCCAAGCACGTGACTGGTTTGTTTATCTTCTGCTGCCCACTACAGTGAAAGCCCCAGGAGGGTAAGAATTCAGGGCTGACTCTGGAGCACCCAGAACAGTGCCCAACGTACAACAGACACTCTATTTTTTTCATCCAATCTAGTTAATAGTGTCTTCTAAAAAAAGGTCTGAAGCTTGAGGCGGAAGCAACACTGTTTAAAGATAATCGAGGCCAAGATGGTCTCCTTGTTCCTTTTTGGTTTAAACATTCAATATAAAAGAAGGCAGGAGGAAACTAACCATTATTTATGTGCTTTGGGGTCCAGAACTGGAGTTGGGCACAGCGTGTGGATAATATAATTCTGAAGAGGAGCGTGGGCCCTGGGTTAGAAGTGTTGGGGATAAATGTCTAGAACATCCCAGTGGTTCCCATCAGAGGTGATTCTGTGCCCATCCAGATACCTCAGGATATTTGGAGACATGTTTGATGGTCACACTGAGGGGTGCCACCGGCATCTAGTGGGTGGAGGCCAAGGATCCTGCTAAACACCCTACAACACACAGGACCGTCCCTCCCACAACAATCATCTGGCCCCAAAGGTCAACATGCCGAGGCTGAGAAACCCTGGTCTCAGCACCAGGAGGTGCCCTATCATTAGAGGGGATTTCTACTTCTGAGTGTGGCTGACAGCTCCACAGATGTTACCAGAAGCTTCTGTCCAGGCTGCAGCCTGTCCTCTATGAAGGGAAGAGGACCCACATTGTTGTAAATAACCAGTCTTGTTTATAGAAAGCAACTGTCCCCATTATTGGAGGGATGTACATAAACTGCCAACCAATCCTTAGATGCCCGTGACTAAATTGTAGAGAACGCAAAATAGCACTCTCTGAAAAAGTGCTTTTTAATTACAGCTTTGATGCTGGGCCCTGGAACTGAAAAGCCAACTGTACCCTCAGGAGCTGCAGCCTGTGAAGCCTGAGCGAGCTGCCCTGTGAGCAGCACTTTAACCTGAACACAAGAGAGCCCACACGGGGGCCACAGATGAAAAGTCAGCAGGAAACCAGGAAGTACAGCCCCCCTGTAATATCACGCTGTGTCTGTGATCATGGCTGCATGATTCCAAATGTCTGAATGAACAGTAGGAAATTAAGTGAATGTTAAGGTATTTCCAAATATCTAGGTACTTGACATTCGTGACAAAAAAAAAAAAAGATGAATTGTATTTTCCATTAAACTTTGCAGAGTATGCTTTTTTTTCTACACAACTAAGGCAGAGCAGAAGTACTTAAAACTATTTGGTGAATTTACAACAATGTCCAGAATCACCATATACGAACACAAAAAAATTGCAACGTAAGATCCAGCTACACTAGCATAATTGATTTGTAAGTAGAGTTGGGACGCGGGGATCCCGATGTGATTAGATTCCTATGACATGTTGATGTGTCTCCTCAATTATTTAAGAATTTATATTAACTCTTGACTCAAATCTTAATTCATTTATTTGCTGTTTAAAGCTGTGGTGTATAAAGGCATTCATTTTTATGGTTTATTTTGCCTTGTAGAGTGAAGCACAGGATTTTTTTGTGAGGACCTGGTGCTCTCTGCAAGGCTGTGCTCTTTTGGTTGCTACTCCAAGTCCCAGTGTTGGCTAATTGCAAAGGTCTCCGCTTCCTCACTTCTCACCCCCCGTGGACACCCAGTGTGAGGTTTCACGTTCCTATCATCGTGCTGCTCTGCCCCTGTTTAGGAGGATCGCTGCCTTCCGACCTCTCCTGGGAGAAGAGGAGGAGGAAGCCTGCGGTAGGGCTTGGCTCTCAGGAGGATCAGGTGACAGAATGCACAGGAAAATGGAGGGGAAAGGCAGTGCCACGATGAGAGAGCAGGGCCCTCAGGCTCCACCCAAGGGGATGGGCCGTGCACAGAAGTGGGACACAGAGCAGAAGGTCTGGAAGTCTCAGGCTAAACCAGCAGGGCCTGTGGGTTTATATTTCAAAGGAGCTGACTTTATTGGCCTCTTTATGGGTCCTTGGTGGGGAGGGAGCTACCAGGGGCCACCAGAACCTTTTCATTATCAGCATGTTATCCAATTCCTTTTTGCCCCCTTCTCATTCTCATTCACTCTACACCTGCCCTGAGGACCACCACGTCTTTCCCAAGACTCTCACCGGTGCAGGCCCCTCTGACAACACACCAGTCTGCCCATGGCTTGCTTCTCAATACCTCTTTCTCTTCCTCCTTCTGGACTGTCCTCGCTTCTTTCCTTCTCCTGCATATAACTGATATTTTACCACCTTCTTTCCTATGACATTTTTTCTTGAAGATTATATCTGATATCAAAAACCATGTCTGCAATTCCTGATCATTATCAGTTGTGCTAATTAATGTCTTTTAAATTAATCGTCAGTTCTGCACATCAAGCTACTTGTCGGATTATTTCAAACTGGTATTCCACCATCAACCCAAATTTACTGTGTCTAAATCCAAACTAACTCCCCCTCCTCCACTTCAGAACATGCCACCTCCTCCTGATTCTCACATTTCTATCCTCCCTACCAAATCTTCTTGAAGTAATTCACAGTTCAGTGCTGGTTGGCAAGCAATTTGGTACCTTGGCACAATAACGATAATGCAGTTTTATTCCTATCTTTTGATTCACCACCATTCACATTTATGAAAACATAATCCGAAGAACCAAAACAAATTATGACAAATATAACACACATAAAATTATATTTAATGTGGAGGCAGCAACTAGCATTTAAAATCTGAGAAACTATTAGGCACAAATATGGAGACATATGTGCTGACGTAAAAATAGAAAAGTGACATACATGTGCATTTATAATGATTGAAACAATGTACAATATGCACATTGTACATTGTAAAATGTAAAAAGAGACTGGAAAGAAATACACTAAAATAATATTTATTGTCTGGAGGAAAGTGACCGTATTACCTTGACTGTATGTTGCTTAAACTGAATTACATCTTGTTCAAAAGGCAATTCCTTCATCGTCCTAGATTCCTCCAGCTTTCTTTTGTTTGGCTACCAAGTTTTACATTTAACTCTTTAAATATCATTTCTATCCATCACTCCCTTTTCACCTTTGCTGCCTCACCCTTGTCCTGCCCTGATAACTTCCAGGCAGGATTATGATGCTGGCCCCCTGAGGAGGCTCCGCTAGGTTGATCCATCAACGCTCCCAGCCCTTCTCCCTTCTCCTCCTCTGCCACAGAGGCTAGAAAGCAAACAACTCCACATCCCAGCCCAACAAGGCCATGTGACACAGTTCCAATGAAAAAAGCATTGGTAGAAATCTACTGGAGAATTCTAGGGACATGTCTGCTCTTCTGAAGATGGAAGAACATGACAGGGGCTATCCACCTGCCAAGGATGGTGGAAGAAAAGGTTGAAAGGGCCTGGGTCCCTGACAGCATCATTATAGCAGCTGCTTCTGAACTTCTTATTGTGGGAGAAAAACAGCCCTTATGTTTTAGTTGCTGTTTGCTTTCTGCTACTTCCAGCTTGATGTGCTGCTGACAAATATCTTGCCTAATAGCTGCTTTCCTGCTTCTAGTCTGACATCATTCACATCACCCTATAATTTTTTTTTTTTTTTGCGGTATGCGCGCCTCTCACTGTCGTGGCCTCTCCCGTTGTGGAGCACAGGCTCCGGACACGCAGGCTCAGCGGCCGTGGCTCACGGGCCCAGCCGCTCCGCGGCATGTGGGATCCTCCCGGACCGGGGCACGAACCCGCGTCCCCTGCATCAGTAGGCAGACTCTCAACCACTGCACCACCAGGGAAGCCCTACCCTATAATTTTTATGAGTGAAGGATGAACAGACCAGAAAAGAAAAGTAAATAAATAAATATTGACAATAAAAGCAAAGGACAGCTGACACGTGAAACAATGGTGCAAACTTTTCAAATATGTAGATTCATTTTTAAATATATGGTACTTACAATACCTATCTTATCACAGGACCTCAACATATGAGTATCAACAACAGCAATACTTATATTTATGCAAATACCTGATGTTCCAGAAAGACCTAAAAAATTACAAAAAGTATGAAAAAAAAATGTAAGGGTAACCACTGTCCACTTAGTAAGGTTTAAAAAATTTCTACACACATCATTAGTTACTCAGGGCATCAGTATCAGCACCAGAGTACAGCACAGTTAGTGGAGACTCTCAAGAAATATTAATTCTACACAAATATTCAGTCTACAGTGGATACAATGGTGAGTCAAACATAAAAGACGTCACAGCAGTGGAGCTTAGAGTTGAATTGGGAAGGAATACATGAACAAAATAACTATGCAAGTAAATGATTAAAATCTGTGCTACAAATTACCAAATTAAAGCATGGTTTTTATAAAGGAGAACCTGGTCTAGTCCAAGTATTAGTGGGCACAGGGGGACCAGGCGCTGCACTAAGCTCTGGTGATATAAATTTGATTAGGTTACATTCTGTGCCTTTGGGGAGTTGCAATAAATCATTAAGAAGCCCAGTAAACAAACAACTACAGTTAAGTACAAGGAGCACTCTGAT
Organism: Mesoplodon densirostris; assembly: GCF_025265405.1. Classification (NCBI taxonomy): domain Eukaryota; kingdom Metazoa; phylum Chordata; class Mammalia; order Artiodactyla; family Ziphiidae; genus Mesoplodon; species Mesoplodon densirostris. Next base: position 68,979,763 of record NC_082674.1, read on the forward strand.
GGGTGTGATCAAAGGCTGTGGGGACACCGAAAAGAAATGACTGATTCACTCAAGGATTGAGTTACCTTCAGTACATCATCACCAAGTGTTACCAAATTAATGAACTATGACTGAATTTAAGCATGAAACAAACCAGAAAATCTAAATTCTGACATATCAAAAAGTAATGAAATTGTTTAATGGACTTTGAAGCACACAGTCCTAGCTCAGAAAATAATTCTGAGAATTAGATCACCCCCTCTAAGCTTGGTCCACCATCCAAATGACTAGATTTGAACCATGATTGTATGCATTTGAGATTAAGACAAAAATAAAGGAAACAATGAATTAGACCAGACTGTATACACAAGTCAGGATCAGACAGAAAGGCAGAAAAAGTCAACATAAATTTACTTTGTTCTTTTATTGAGATCCAACTAAAAGACTTACACTTAAAAAGATTTAATACTAAGAACTAAAACCAGCCTTTTCATTCACTGTAGTTTTTAAGATTATCAATAAACACCCAGAGACTTGGACCTTACGTTAGTTCTGCCAGTGACCAGCTGTGTGAAGACAGAATCACATGGTTTCTCTGACTCTCAGCCTCCTTATCATGAAAAAGAGTAATTTCATCAGTAATATCCCATAATTCTAAAATAGACTTTCCAGAAAAACTATCCACCACTGTATCATTTTCACTGATTTCAAATATTGGCTAACTGTAACTGTAAAAAGTCAGGAGAATACAAAGACATTTTACCAATAATTTGCCAGGCCACGATACATCAGATTTCACAAACAGGACTTTGAATTTTCCTAAGATAAGTTGGCAAGTGTATAATGCCTGATAATTAAGAAGCTATGAAGCCAAAGAGTAGTTCTGGAGTCTAGTGAAGTCTATGTGGCCTCATTAACCAGGAAGCACACACTTTCAATCAGGTGGAATCTTTTTGATGAAATCTATGTCCTTCTCTTGGATAAAGGAAACAATAAAATAATCACCCAAATGTAATGTCACATATCATTGTACAGTATTATGAAGATAAATGAAACTTGCATACAGTACTTCTGCTGTAGGACATACCTCTTCCCACCTCAGTCATTTTTACTTAGAGTGTTTGATAAAGTTGCTTAAAGTGAATAAGGAGTTACAATATGTGTGCCAAAGAGGAGTTGGACAATTTAAACAAAATGGAATACGGTTTTGTCACTAGATTCAAAAAATGACACAGTAATTATATGTAATGCCACATAATAATCCGAATGTAATTGCAGTGTAATTTTTCTGACATGCATTTACTATACTTCTCCATCGTAATTATTATGCACAGATAACGTTGCCTTGTTTTTCAAGTTCTCCACTATCTCCTTGAGGTGCAAACTTTTCAAATATGTAGATTCATTTTTAAATATATGGTACTTACAATACCTATCTTATCACAGGACGTCAACATATGAGTATCAACAACAGCAATACTAATATTTATGCAAATACCTGATGTTCCAGAAAGAATGACAAGGAAGGGGTACCATTTTCATAATTTTTTGTAATGTAACTTTTTGTAGTATTTGATAAAATGGTTTGGGACTTCCCTGGTGGCGCAGTGGTTAAGAATCCGCCTGCCAATGCCAGGGACATGGGTTCAAGCCCTGGTCTGGGAAGACCCCACATGCTGTGGAGCAACTAAGCCCGTGCACCACAACTACTGAGCCTGCACTCTAGAGCCCGCGAGCCACAACTAGTGAGCCCACGTGCCACAACTACTGAAGCCCACGTACCTAGAGCCCTGCTCTGCAACAAGAGAAGCCACCGCAATGAGAAGCGCATGCACTGCAACAAAGAGCAGCCCTCGCTCGCCACAACTAGAGAAAGCCTGCGTGCAGCAATGAAGACCCAATGCAGCCAAAAATAAATAAATAAATAAATAAATTTTTTAAAAAAATGGTTTATCCTGCTCTTCCCGTGCCATCTGTTCTCTCATCAGTGAGAGGGTCCGTGTCATCCACGATGTAAGGGGGTCTGGCTAGTGTGAATGAGGTGCCTCATGAGGTTTTCAATGGGAAAAGCATCTCCGCTGCACATGCTTCAAGGCCGACAGCCACAGACCCCTGAGCACGCGCAAGCCTGGTGGACAAGCACAGCTGCGTCCTCACCCCTTTTCCTATCCGGACCCACACCCGCTCCATAAAACGTCATGTTAATGATGTGATATAAGCAGATGCTACATCCTTTGACAAACTCAGAACAAAATTATAATGTGTGGAAATACAAATTTTACATCAAGATGAAAAAATGGATGAATGCTGTAAAAATTCATTAAGTTCTGTGATGGTTAATTTTATGTGTCAACTTAGACTATGGTGCCCAGTTGCTTGATCGAACAGTAGTCTAGATGCTGCTATAAAGGTATTTTTTTAGATGTGATGAGCATTTACTATCAGCAGACTATAAGTAAAGTAGATTATCCTCCAGAATGAGGAGGTGGGCCTCATCCAATCAGTTGAAGGACTTAAGAACAAAGATAGGTTTCCTGAAGAAGAAGGAACTCTCCCCAAGACTGCACCACAGATATTCTACCCGAGTTTCCAGAGTTCAGACTCAAGACCACAACATCAAGTCTTATCTGAATCTACAGCTGCTGGCTTGCCCCAGATTTCAGACTTGCCAGCCTCCACAATAACATGAGCCAATTCCTTAAAATCTCTCCATCCATCCATCAATCAATCAATCAACCTCAATCTCTCTCTCTGTATACATACATACACACACACACACACACACACACACACCCATATATAATCCCCTACTGATTGTCCGGAGAATCCTGACTAATACACATTTATTCAGAATGTTAAACATATTAAGTATCTTCTTTGAAAAACAGGTATTTTTTGGCTTTGTTTATGACATTGGTCAATTCTGTACCAACCCTAGTTTTAAGGTTTGGATAAACAATATTAAAAACTTCATGAAACCAGCTGAGAATAAAGCTGACATATTGAGCTTATGTACTTTCTAAAATTAGATTTGTGCACTATATATTGTGTACTTTCCATAGAAACTTAGTCTATATATTTTGTACAGAAAAAATAGCATGAAAACATGAAAGAATTCAGGTAATCATGACTCCCAGTTAATGACATCAGACTCTACTTCTTCTATGGGACATCACACACAGCAAAGTTCAGTCATTTTGTAGAAATACAGTAGCATAATCATATTCTTATGTGTAACAACTGCAAAAAAATGTTTTAAAATCAGGGTGTATATTACAATATTTTCCATTGTAAGACCAGTTTTACATCTTAAGGAGCAGTTCTTCCTGATGTCCACCACTACTTTCATATCAGAAAACACACTTTAAAAAAAATTATCTTTATAAGTAGAAAGCAAATTACAATGGCTTTAATTTTAGACCAAAGTTGTATTTTATTAAGATTATAAATGGTGTTTTAAAAACGGCATTATTTTATACATAACAGACTGATATCAAAAAACATGCTGAAATTAAAAATGTTAAATTATTTTTTAATCGCCCACAGAAATGCTGTGGTGGGCATCTTTCAGAAAGAAAGGCCCCTCTCAGAGGCCTTCTGAGGAAAGAGGTACTTACTGACTGCAGAGTCATAGGAGGTCGAGTTGTGCTCTCCTCTCATGAAGGGATATGGCGACAGGTAAGCGTGCGTGCAGTTCTTCAATGGTGGCTGATTGGCTAGGAAGGAGAGCAAAACAAAGGTATGTGTTACTGAGAAGCTGAGTGAAGGTTTGTTCCTAACAGAAGAGAAATACAGGATCTGGGGGTACACAAGCAAAATAAAACTATAGGTTAGATCAACAAATTCAGAGAATTATTGATTAAGGGAGGAAACTTCCTTAAAGACCTCATATGGTAAATAAAGCACAGGGGACCTGGAAAGTGGATTCATTCAAAACATCTAGCTCATGACCTAATTCAAGGGAGAGAACGCCCTTAATATCACCCTAAAATTGAAAGCACCAGATTTCATTTGTTTTCACAACTATATTCTCCAATTCCTAACATAATGCCTAGCACATGGTAGGTATTCAAAAAATAGTCATTTAAAAATCTAATAAATTTAGATTTAACCTTGATTGGTTCTAATTAATAGAAAATTTCTTCTATATTCTATTTTCAGGGAAAAGATGTAAATGATAGACCATACAAGTTAACAATTCAAGTACATTTTTAGCATTTGAAGAAACCACAAGGAAGAACTTTAATGTTGTTTGAAATCTTGAAGATTTCATCATATACCCTCTAAGGAGTAAAGTACTCTTTCCTTCTCTAAATCTTGGCAAACTCTTCCTCTTGCAAAGTCTGACCTACTCCACTTTACCAAAGTCTAAATAATCTTCACTGGCAGATCACAGGCTTATTCTCCTCCCCCAAATGACAATCAGAAACTCTATGAAATATTTCTCTCAAAATGCCATTTCATCATTACTTTGTTCCTTTTACATATGCCATCTACCGTTGACTCGTCTTCTGTGATCTCATATTTTTATGTTATATTCCATGATCCTGACTATTGTTTAAATACCATACTTTGATTTATCACAGGAGTATTTTGATAAGAAGACTAATAATTTCAACCCACAGTAAGTTTGAAGGTAATAAACAGTTCTTTCATTGCTGGATGCAATAAGATAAAGGCTAGCTATTTTCAGTGAATTGATTTTCAAAGATTAACACAATATAGGAAAAGCAGTTGAAAGAATGCATCATATTTTTAAGGAGCTATTCTACTTCAAAAAAGAACTTTAAAGTTTCTATGAGAGAATGGAAACATCAAAAGCAAAGCATTTCTTAATATTGCCCACAAACTTGGTTTAAGCCCAAACAGAGCAAGCTTTCATCTGCCACTTCTGATCACTGTTTTGTTATAAAGAAGATTGTTTTAAACTTTGAAGCTATTAATATAAAATAATACACCTTTAATTCTGGATTTTTAAACTTGGGATTTCAAGCCCCAAAAAATAGCCAAAAAAAAGCATTTATTTGTAACATAGCAATAATAGACACTCGAAAAAAATACTATAGATAATATCTGTTTTGTTTGTTAGGGTCGGTATATTTTAAACATGAGCAAGGAAACAGCGGATTACTCAATTTTGCCATGAATATCCAGACTCCAATTTCATGTTAGAAAATAAAATAATTATTCCTATAGCCATTTCTACTTAATAAAAAGGAATCACTTCATGAACAATTTGGAAGATATCCTACTGAGATTCTACAACTAAGAATCCAATCCTATTTTACAAGTGACGTGCACCAAATGAGAAACTGTTCATTTTTAATTTAAAGCCAAAGGGGAAAATAAAGCTGAATTCCACTTACTGTACCAGAACTGCCAGATATTGGAATCATTCTCTTCCACAATCCCATTAAACCAACATCTCCAGAAGAATCCTTCATGGTGGAAAGTGACGTTTTCTATCTGTACAGAACGCAAATGAAGTAACTTGCCATCAACACAAGGAACATAATCTAGTTACCTCCAGGAAATTTTTTAAGCAATGTATTTTTTCCCAAATAATGATGATCGGTAGCTTCCTACATATCTCTTTTATGAAGAAACAGACATTCCACTACCATTTTCGGATTTCAAGAGGATACATAAAGCTATCCTCACTACTATCAAGTACAACAATATTTTGAAGAAGAAACGCACATTCTGTTCACCTGAACACTTTCCCACTTCAGTCGCAAGAAGCCAATAATCTGATCCAAAAGCCACCAAAAAGAGTAAAACCCCCAAAGCACCAAAGAGAGCCCCAAAGAAGATGGCAATATTTAGTTTCATTTTCAATTCACTGGTTTCCCTTTAAATAAAATAAGAAAATTAAAAATAGCTAACACCTAGCTCCTCAGCAAAAAAGAATAAAGATTTTTGAGTAGGCAGAATCTTCTTGAGAAATGTCTCTTAGCTCCTGTTTTGGTGGCTTCGCACTCGCACCCAGCCGGTGGATTTGTATTGCCTTTGCTCTCCCCTGGAGGGACTCCAGCTCAGCAGCTGAGAATGGCTGACTATTTTAGGATACTGATTGAGGAGCTGTCTCTCTCCCATGGGGATCAAAAAATAACTGACCTTCCCCTGACTGTGGAGGGCAGTATCGGGAGCTGGCCAGAATCATCGTTACTGCTGCTGGGTAATCCACAGAAGTGGAAAGAAGACGGAATGGTATGAGGTCATTGACAGCATTGGCCCAAAGTCTTAAGTGTCTAAACAAGCTCCTCTTAATCCAGAAGGACCATTACAAACCCAAAGACACTGAAGACTCTCTTTGAAGATATATAAATCGCAGCTATAAAGAACCACAAAGACCTCTCTTGGATATAACTGAAGTTGTAATTAATATCTTAATCCTTTTTGGGTATTTGTGGGATATAAAATAATTAGTGGGTTGACAGATCTAACGTAACAGCGAGTACAATTCAGGTTTTAACTTATACATTCATAAGGGTATTTAAAAGATCAAGAATATGGTAACATAAACTATTTAAAGTAGAAAAAAATACACTAGGACATAAAAACAGCACTTTATATAGCAACTCCCAGATCTTGTACAAGTTATTCCAAATAATCATCTCAAAAGTGGACTAATGAAAAAAAGTCTCAAATATATATTATTTTCTGGATTAGGATGAAAGAATATGGTCTACTTTTGGTTTCCTTCATTTTAAATATTCAACCTCCTCAAAATATGGGTCTTACTTTATACCCATACAAGTCACCAAATAGCAGTGAATCTATACTTTCTTCATGTCTAGCCTCTATAGCTCACTTCTTTTTGTTCCATGTCTAAATATGCCCGAGAGCATTTTTTTAAGTATTTGTGTAATATTTTAAAACTTTCACAGTCTCTATGGCTATTGTTTTTTATACTCCCAGTTGTAACATGGGTCACTGCATCTTCTCAAGAGGCACCTGAACTCTACCAACTTCCTTCACCACTTCTGTTTGACATGGGATAGATCCTTAGATAATAAAATTAGCAAGGGCAAAAAGACAACTCCTTAGTAAGGATGTAGGGCCTTGACCAGCTCCAGCTATATGCAATCAGAAGTGCCCAAGAGTCATGAATGGAATTCTAGGTGATAGAATCTTTTTTTTTTTGAATTTTATTTTATTTTTTATACAGCAGGTTCTTATTAGTTGTCTATTTTATACATATTAGTGTATGTATGTCCATCCCAATCTCTCCCAGTTCATCCCACCACCACCACCCCACACACTTTCCCCCCTTGGGGTCCATATGTTTGTTCTCTACATCTGTGTCTCTGTTTCTGCCTTGCAAGCCCGTTCATCTGTACCATTTTTCTAGATTCTACATATACGTGTTAATATACAATATTTGTTTTTCTCCTTCTGACTTATTCACTAAGTCATAGAATCAGTGACTGTGACGGTTACATGGAATTGAGAGTACATCTGTGCTGATCCCTCATCTAACGCTCAAATCTCCTTTATAAGATTCAGCAGATCAACAAGCCATGCCATTTTCAGCCGTTTCATTTAAGGACATCAATAATGTCCATAGCTCTGCCTTAATTTCTGCCCCAAACTGCTTCCCTAAAGGTTCCAGTCTTAATCGTATTCTGTCCTCCAAGGCTGTACAGCACGTTTCAACTCTGTCGTATGACAGAGCTTTCTTATATTTTGAAGAAGCAATCCTTTCGTGCCTCCCTCAAACCCCACTCCACCCCTTAATATAGGTCTTCATTTTTCTAAGGTAAACATCCCATTCCTTTAAACATCCCTTAGATTGGAACAACTCCCAATCTCCTTGCTGTTCTGATTCTTTCTACAATCTGCAAGTACTTGATTGAGGTGAGGCATAGCGAAATATTCTGGGCAGAATCTAACGAAGTCAATATCACCACCTTTCTTATTTGGATGCTGTGATGAGCAGAATAATGGGTTCCCAAAGATGTCCATACCCTAACCCTAAATATAATCGCGTAATCTGTGAATGGGTTACCTTACATAGCAATATCCTGGATTATACAGGTTGACCCCATCTAATCACATAAATCCTTAAAAGAAAAGTAGAGACTCTTTCCTGACAGTACTTGGAGAAAGAAATGTGACCACAGAAAAAGGGTCGGAGAGTCGCTGGTTTAAAAATGTAGGAAAGAGACCACACGCCAAGGATTGTGGGCAGCTTCTAGAGGATGGAAGAGGGAATAAAACAGATTCTCTCCAAGAGCCTCCAGGAAGGAATGTTGCCCTACCAACACCTTGACTTTGGGGATTTCTGACCTCTCGAACTGCAGAATAGTAAATCTGTGATGTTTTTAAGCCACTGACTTTGTGTTAATTTGTTACACTGTTACAGCAGCAATAGGAAACTAACAAGGATGCTGTTCTATAATTAATACAATATAAGATCAAATTAAGGGGGTTTTTGTTGGGGGGGGCGGAGAATGCATCTTCAAGAAGTGCTTACTGAGAACTTGCCAGGATCCAGGCATTTTATCAGATACGCAGGGCCTGACCTTGAGGAGTTCATGAGCTAGTGAGAAAAAAAGGATTCTTCAGAATGAGCTACCTAAGGTTGTAATGATAAGCTTCTGGCCGCCCCAGACACAGCCTCCTGCTCAGCCACACACCCCCTCCCAAGACGACTGTGGTTGCGGTTTTGCAGCTTTACTGTAGGTGACAATGCTGTTGTTTGCAGAGGAAGAGGAATCCTTTTAGGAAGGTTTTATTTATTTTATTTATATTGTAATGACTTGTAAAAATCTATGCATTAATACTAAATCTTTAACACACACACATTCACGAACACACACACAAACAACTGGATTTTTAAAATAAGTAGAAAGAGTGTAGGATCTGTTATTGCTACAGTTCATCTCAATTTTGGTTTCTCTGTCACAAACAAAATATCGTCTTTCTGGATGAGGTCTATCAACTAATATTTTTTCGCCATGTTTTGGTGTATCCAAAAAGGTATAAGCATCATTATCAAAATGTATATTTATCAAAGCAGCTACTAATGTAACCAATCTAATTGTTTCCAACCATTCTTTCCTGGGCATCCATTTGAGAAAGATACCATGGACTACTTCCGACATCATCAAACTGAACTCCTTTAGCTCAGTTATCCTCAGTGCTTCTCACAGTGCTTGACACACAAGGGGCACTAAGATAAAAAGAAAAATCCATTTGTATTAGGACTCTTGGCTGTGATAAAAATACGTAGCTTCCTGAGCTATCCAACTGGTAATCCATCAAGAAGAAATGGCTCTGATCTGGCCTGCTCTTTGTGAAACTTGGAGAAGTGGCTTTTAGCAGGGTCTGTGCTTCCTCTGTAGATAACCTCCCTATCAAACTACCACTGGCATTTTTCACAGAACTAGAACAAAAAATTTCACAATTTATATGGAAACACAAAAGACCCCGAATAGCCAAAGCAATCTTGAGAACGAAAAACGGAGCTGGAGGAATCAGGCTCCCTGACTTCAGACTATACTATAAAGCTACAGTAATCAAGACAGTATGGTACTGGCACAAAAACAGAAAGATAGATCAATGGAACACGATAGAAAGCCCAGAGATAAACCCATGCACATACGGTCACCTTATCTTTGATAAAGGAGGCAGGAATGTACACTGGAGAAAGGACAGCCTCTTCAATAAGTGGTGCTGGGAAAACTGGACAGGTACATGTAAAAGTATGAGATTAGAACACTCCCTAACACCTTACACAAAATAAGCTCAAAATGGATTAAAGACCTAAATGTAAGGCCAGAAACTATCAAACTTTTAGAGGAAAACATAGGCAGAACACTCTATGACATAAATCACAGCAAGATCCTTTTTGACCCACCTCCTAGAGAAATGGAAATAAAAACAAAAATAAACAAATGGGACCTAATGAAACTTCAAAGCTTTTGCACAGCAAAGGAAACCATAAACAAGACCAAAAGACAACCCTCAGAATGGGAGAAAATATTTGCAAATGAAGCAACTGACAAAGGATTAATCTCCAAAATTTACAAGCAGCTCATGCAGCTCAATAACAAAAAAACAAACAACCCAATCCAAAAATGGGCAGAAGACCTAAATAGACATTTCTCCAAAGAAGATATACAGATTGCCAACAAGCACATGAAAGAATGCTCAACATCATTAATCATTAGAGAAATGCAAATCAAAACTACAATGAGATATCATCACACACCAGTCAGAATGGCCATCATCAAAAAATCTACAAACAATAAATGCTGGAGAGGGTGTGGAGAAAAGGGAACACTCTTGCACTGCTGGTGGGAATGTGAATTGGTACAGCCACTATGGAGAACAGTATGGAGGTTCCTTAAAAAACTACAAATAGAACTACCATATGACCCAGCAATCCCACTATTGGGCATATACCCTGAGAAAACCATAATTCAAAAGGAGTCATGCACCAAAATGTTCATTGCAGCTCTATTTACAATAGCCAGGAGATGGAAGCAACCTAAGTGTCCATCATCAGATGAATGGATAAAGAAGATGTGGCACATATATACAATGGAATATTACTCAGCCATAAAAAGAAACGAAACTGAGTTATTTGTAGTGAGGTGGATGGACCTAGAGTCTGTCATACAGAGTGAAGTAAGTCAGAAAGAGAAAGACAAATACCGTATGCTAACACATATATATGGAATCCAAGAAAAAAAATGTCATGAAGAACCTAGGGGTAAGACGGGAATAAAGACACAGAACTACTAGAGAATGGACTTGAGGACATGGGGAGGGGGAAGGGTAAGTGTGACAAAGTGAGAGAGTGGTATGGACAGATATACACTACCAAATGTAAAACCGATAGCTAGTGGGAAGCAGCCGCATAGCAGAGGGAGATCAGCTCGGTGCTTTATGACTGCCTGGAGGGGTGGGATAGGTAGGGTGGGAGGGAGACACAAGAGTAAGGGGATATGGGGACATATGTATACGTATAGCTGATTCACTTTGTTATAAAGCAGAAACTAACACACCATTGTAAAGCAATTATACTCCAATAAAGATGTTAAAAAAAAAAAGAATCCAGAGTAGACTCTTAATTAGAAATAAAATAGAACTATCTAGGGGTCAAAAAGTATCTTTCTTCTTTAGAAAACTGGACCATTTGTCTACCATTTGAAACTCCTAATTTACCATGATTCCTAAAATGTTCCCAACAATCATTCAGTATCTCTTCCCCAAGTTCTCTTGGCAGCTTAAAAAACCGTCTATACTCCAAGGTGATTGTTAAACAGCTGCTGTGTCCTCATGATCTCTTTACAAATTCAGAAGTTGGATCTTTTCCCTTTCAGCCTCTTTTCTAGACCAGGTGATGAGGGGAGACAGACATACCTTAGCACCAACCTCAACTCACAGTAATCCTATAATAGAACAACTCCATTGCTACGGTACATGCCCACTCCTTTGGTGAATACTGAATCTGTTTTACGCTGATATGATTGTCACAGTGAATATGCCAGGGCACAAGCATAAGCATGGTGTCTCAGGTTCAATCCTGTGGGAGACCTTGATGGTCAGAAATGTAAATGAAGGTGAATGATAATAACTAATACTCATGAGCATCTACTGTGTGGCAGACACCATCCCAAGCATATTAGATACCTTGAGTACAAGTAAGTCTTCAGTAGGTAGAATATGAAATAATCCATGCCTTGGGTGGGAATTTCAGCATCTAAAGGTCTTCCTGGTAGGAGTTAAAGATGTTCCTGGTCGCATGTAGAAGGCCAGAGGTAAGCAAAGAGAGCCTGCATGGGGCCCCACTGCCAAAGGCAATTCACAATAATTTACAATAATTTGTTTATAACTTTCAGTCTGTCCTCTGGATCCCTGAGGCTACACGAGAAGGCAACGTGGCTGACTGAGGACCACGAAATGACCCTCCAGGATCCGGTGAACCTGGGACAAGAATAGGAACTGCAGGGACCAGCTCTCATTCCCATGTTCTCCCTTGTTATTGGTATTTCAGAATGAGTATTTCATTGAATTAAGAAGAGGGGGACTTTCCTTTTACAGATGAATGATATTGGGCAAATGGTTCAACTCTCTGAGTCTCTGAGGTTTTTTTTTTCCTTTTTTTTTTATTGGAGTATAATTGCTTTACAATGGTGTGTTAGTTTCTGCTGCATAACAAAGTGAATCAGCTGTACATATACGTATATCCCCATATCTCCTCCCTCTCGCATCTCCCTCCCTCCCACTGTCCCTAAGGATGGCACTCTTCGGAGACATTATGTCTGTTAACCTCTTCATTCTCACGACTCCCAGTGTACAAGCCAGGAGACCAAAGCACAGTGACATACGCCCCTGCCCAGGGTTGCCTAGGCGGGAGGTGGGGCTGGCACATGGTTAGCATTCACTGAGTGTTGTCTTAATGAATGAACAGGGAGCTATTTAAGACAGGTTTCTCTGAGTTTTTTTAATATGGAAAATGGGAACAACGCTTCAGAAGATGATTGGGGGTATCAAGTAAGAGGACGTGCATCAAAGGAGCTGCTGCATCACACACATTAGGCTTCTCTTCTATCCTGCCTTTAGCTGGGGATCATTCTTGATGAAAAAAAATTTTTTTTTTTTTTTTTTTTTTTTTTTTTGCGGTATGCGGGCCTCTCACTGTTGTGGCCTCCCCCGTTGCGGAGCACAGGCTCCGGACGCGCAGGCTCCGGACGCGCAGGCTCAGCGGCCATGGCTCACGGGCCCAGCCGCTCCGCGGCATATGGGATCCTCCCAGACCGGGGCACGAACCCGTATCCCCTGCATCGGCAGGCGGACTCTCAACCACTTGCGCCACCAGGGAGGCCTGAAAAAAAATATTTTTAAAACGAAAATAAAACTCCCTATGCTAGCATCCCAGATCGGACTCAGGTTCATTTCAACAGGCTAACTTCTCACCAAGTGCTCCCAGCCCTCCTCACACCATACACACCATCCTCCCGCCTACGTCACCAGCAGTTCCCCAAATCCTGCCTATTCTGCTCCCCTCGGATGAGAAGTCCCTTCTCTTCCTCCTATCTGATGAACTCTTCATTAATCCATTCCACAAACATTCACCATTATGCTACTGTGTGCAATATGTTCTTCTAAGTGTTGAGTTACCATCAGCACTCTCCAAGGAGACCGTATTATACAACCTGTACCACTTTCCCATATATTTAACTACACTCCTGCTCTTCTAGACAGTTTTGAATTCCTGTGTCTTGAAAAAAACGGGGTCAAGAAATTTTGTTCAATGAATAAATTAATAATGAATGAACAAATGTCCCATGGACAATCTGCCCCATTATCCTTCAAGATGTTACTGGGGACACTGGTCCCAACATCTACAGTGTCTCATTATGAAGACCAGGAGGAAATTTCTGGATGCTAAAAAAATGTTGTGTTTCCACAGAGCACTACTGTTATTTTTCATCTTAGAGACACTATACTTGATTCATTTGACAAATGCGTATCACTTGCCTGTTCTAAGACAGAGTGCTGTGTACTAGAACCGTGACAGTGAATAAAATGTGCTTTCTACCCTCGACGAGCTTAATTCTCATGGCACTGAGAGTACTTTTCTTCGTTTTGGTACCTGGAAAGCTGGGAGGCAAATGTGCAAAAGGTGATGTCCCAGCTTCCTGCTTACCTCCCCTACCCCGACTTCCTTAGTTTCCTTTCTGTGTGCCCCTGACTTTCTCTCTCTCTCACACATATTTTTAACCTATTATTTTGTATGTGTTTATGTAAGCAGCTTCAAATACTTTTGAGAACAACATAAAGACTAATCAGTGAAGCAAACAAACATAGACACTTTGTGAAATCAGATATGAGAAGTCACCATGTATTGGTTGCGTTTTTCCATTCTGAAAAGATCCTTGAATTCTCTGTTCATCCCTGCCTTTTTTCCTGTCATTCTGATTATTTCTACTGTCATAATTTCACTTGGCAATCCTCCTGACTTCCTGGAAACAGCATCCCCTTTAGAGTCTCTTGTCATTGAGAGAAATTATGGCAAAAATGTTTTTAATTTTTCAATCGAAAAAATTTTTAGTCAACCTTTTAAAATCTTGAGGATACAAAGATCATTAGCATTCCAAGGCGGTGTGGTAATTTTTTTTTTAACAAATTAAATAAAATTTGACAACCAAAGGCTAGATGACCATAGACAATGGAAGGCTTTGCCTATTTTGATTAAATGTGTTTTTATTTAGTTAACTGTGTTTTTTTATCGGTAAATACATTAAAACTTAGCAGAAATCCCAAGCCATGCTTAATTTGTGAGTGATAAGGAGCAAAATATTTTTTTCTAAGGTCATAATTTCTAATCCTGATATTGTAATAGTCTTAATTATCTCAAAATATCTAATGAAACTATCTAAACATTCTCCAAAAAAATTAATTTTGGTTCACTTTAGTTTTAAAAAAAATACAAGAATGGCTCAACATCCAAAAGTGCTGAACAAATGTGTAAACAAATATACAAATCAAACTTTCAGAAAACTGGAGTGGTTTTTCTGGAGATTTTCAGGAAGATTCTTTTTTGTCTTGGAATAATATATTGCAGAACCACAATACTTTTCTGCCATTCCAACATCCAAAATTTCTGAAAACCAAAAGCTTTTGGCAAAGCAAACCTGATTGGCATGAGGGTGCACATAAGCTATCGTGTGAATTCTTATATATTTGACTTCACAAGCATGAATGTGTTTGATTACAGGGCTCGCCAGATTCCACGGGGGGTGTTAAGTGATGTACAGTATATGCATGTTGCTACTTTTTCAAAAATCCTCAAAATTCTGAGTTCTAAATACACCTGGCCCTCAAGGTTACATATAAGGTTACATAAAAGGCCCTCAAGGTTACACATAAGGGATTGTGGTCCCACAGTCCTAGACACAAGACAATAGACTAAATGATGACCCTAAAATTAATTGTTTTCCCTTTGATCACTATTGAAACAGATTTTTCCTGCCCATGAACCATTACTATATGTCTCTGTGACTCTAATGACCTTTGTAAATCTCTGTCTTGTGTTACGGTTCTTGGTTCTTGTGTGTCACCCTCCCTGCTACCTCCCCCATCCAGCAATATGACAATAGGACCACAATCTGTAATTTTAAGAGATTATTTTCACAAGCCTTCTCATCTTACACAGAGTACAGGAACAACAAATAAACTCTATGGGGGTGATAAGAGGTTCTGTTTTTGTTTACTGCTACATCCCTAACACCTAGCACAATGCCTTATGTAGGTGCTCAGTAAAAACTTAGCTGACCAAGTATCAATCTTACTGAGTTGAATTAAACTGGGTTGAACATTGCCATCTGCTGGCCACAGTAAAAAATTGCATTCCGTGGTACACTATGGTCCACTGGGATTTTTATATAATGCAAATATTGTAGAGCAAGGATTTGCTATTGGGATTTTTATATCACACAAATACTGTAGTGCAAGGACTTGCTATTTTGACAGGATTTGATGCTGAACATCCTTAACTAAGATGGTGCCATCAAAGTACCAAGGCCCTGATAAATAGCTTATGCTGAACACAACTGTATCAGGATCCACAGGCTCATTCACTTCATTAATGTGGGCAATTTACACTCCACTAAATTGAGAGCTACTTACACAAGTAACTCACACAAAGGGAATTATATTACAAAAATATCTTTCACTTTGAAAAAGGGTCCGATGCCTAGCTCCAACTTCAATTCCCATAAAGAACTCTTAGTGCACTTAAGTGCACTAACTCTTGAAAGGTGCAAAAAACTTGGAACTTACTTTTTAAAAAACCTTCCTTCAATTGCAATCAACACACAAAAAAACATCTCAGAGACAAAACTGAGGAGCAAAGGGGAAATTTTCTGATACATGAAAATAGAAATGAAAATTATGTAACCTATAGGAATGTATTACATAAACAAATACACATTTAATGATTATAATTTTGATTTAATTTACTCATCCCTTTGTCTCGTTGTATTTCTTTCTGAGGGTACACGTATATTCCATATACCAGAAGCCTTGTGAATGAAAAGGTTCCCCTCTCTGGTCTCTTGGTTGTCAAAGTGCTTTGCATGAATCTTGCACGCATGACTTGAGTCTTAATATAGAGAAAGACATTTTTATTTATCCTTGGCTCTGGGGATGTTGCCTTCCCCTTAAATACCTTTGCCACTGGGTCTTTCTTTATTTGTAAAGATGAAGATGGACTTTTACATTTCTATTCCTAAGACTTTTCCAAGAAGGGATTTGTGGAAAGCTCAAATGAGCCCCAGGTCTGTAAGCCAGCTCAGGTCGACCCCAAAGGAAAGACAATCCAATTCATGAGAGAGTGTGGGAGGCAGGGAGAGACACACCCGTGTGACCTTAGTGCCCCCTAAGGGTCTCCTCAGGGGGTGGGGGAAGTAGCTGGTGTTGCACTGGTGTGAAATTACAGTCAGAATGCAGGCAGAAGGGTCTGATTGCTGCAGGTGCTACAGACTTCTGTTCATGTCCTGCTCAGCCAAGTCCCTTAAGTTCTATTTAATTTAATTACACGTGTGATAAGGGGTTCAGGGAGGGCTTATCAGCGTACTCAAATAGCACAAAAGCTAAATAACAAAAAAGACAACAGCGACAAAATAATCACACCCAGCACATACGGAGCACTCACTTTGTTCTGAGCATTAGTCTAAGAGCTTTGGGCTTATTAAGCCATTTACCCTTCACAATAACCCACTGTGATAAGTGTTGTGGTTTCCCCCGTTTCATCATCGAGAAAATCAAGGCAACTCTGAATCTCTCTATGGCAGAGTTCGTTATTACGGACTGATTTGTTACTCTTCCCCAAATTCATCTGTTGAATCCCTGACCACCAAGGTGACTATATTTGGAATCAGCACCCATGAGGAGGTAATTCTGGTTAAATGAGGTTGTAAGGGTGAGGCCTTAATGTGTCACCCCAGAACACGGAGATAAAGTCAAGAGGTAGATGCTCTAGGCAGATCTCAGTTCAGCATCAGTTGTCAAAGAAATACTACAATGTGAAAAAAGCAATAAGGCTTCCATTTCCATCTTGGAGTTTAGAGAACTGGGAAGAGCATTCTGCCACCTTCTCCGCAAGTAAAAGGTGAGACAAACTTCAAATGAATGACTTTTCTTGAACCCATGGGAGACTCAAGGTCTCAGGTAAACAATCAACCAACTTGTCTTTCTAAGGAAAACTTGTCTTTCTTCTGTAAGAAGAAAAGGGACCCAAGCTTTGGGGAAATGCAGAATGGCAAGCATGTAAGTTCCTAAGAATATTCAGCTAAAAAGTTCTAATGATTTGCATTTCTCTAATAATTACCTCTGTTCTCATGTGCCTCTTGGCCATCTGTATGGCTTCCTTGGTGAAATGTCTATTTAGGTCTTCTGCCCATTTTTTAACTGGATTGTTTGTTTTTTTGATATTGAGCTCCATGAGCTGTTTGTATATTTTGGAGATTCATCCTTTGTCTGTTGTTTCATTTGCAAATATTTTCTCCCATTATGAGGGTTGTCTTTTTGTCTTGTTTATGGTTTCCTTTGCTGTGCAAAGGCTTTTAAGTTTAATTAAGTCCCATTTTGGAATATTACTCAGCCATAAAAAGAAATGAAATTGAGTTATTTGTAGTGAGGTGGATGGACCTAGAGTCTGCCACACAGAGTGAAGTAAGTCAGAAAGAGAAAAACAAATACTGTATGCTAACGCATATAAATGGAATCTAAAAAAAAAAATGGTACTGATGAACCTAGTTGCAGGGCAGGAATAAAGAGGTAGACATAGAGAATGGACTTGAGGACACGGGGTGGGAGGGCGAAGCTGGGGCGAAGTGAGAGCAGCATCAACATATATACACTACTGAATGTACAATAGTTGGCTGGTGGGAAGCAGCTGCATAGCACAGGGAGATCAGCTCGGTGCTTTGCGATGACCTAGAGGGGTGGGATAGGGAGGACGGGAGGGAGACGCAAGAGGGAGGGGATATGGGGACATGTGTATACATATGGCTGATTTGCTTTGCTGTGCAACAGAAACTAACACGGTATTGTGAAGCAGTTATACTCCAATAAAGATCTATTAAAAAAAAAAAGGTCTAATGAATCAACACAGGCCAAGTGTGGCCAGCATGAAGACCCTGAAGGTCCCATTAAAGGAGGATTTGATCAGCTTACTTTTTCTCAACAATCCTTGAGATCCTTTCCCATCTTGGTATTGACTGGGAGAGCAGAAAAGCAGCCACTGCCAAACCACTGACCTCTCTCCCCTATGGAAAAAAAGCCTTAATCTGCATGGGGAAGAGCAACAAAATTGTCACATTAGGGCACTGGTGGAAACCCTCTGTAGCTGAGTAAGACAAGCGGTTAATAAAACAAGAAAGAAAGGGATAGAGAAAGAAAGGAAGGAAAGAAGGGAGGGAGGAGGAACTTTCTCCCCCTGAGAGAGAAGCAGGAATATGCACAGAGCATGCAGAATAGTAGTGAAACGACTCTGTATGAATCCATAATGGTGGATACAGATCCTGATACATTTGTCCAAGCCTATAGACTATATAACACCAAGAGTGAACCCTTAAGTAAACGATGGACTCTGGGGGATAACTACCAGTCAGTGTAGGTTCACTGACTATAACAAACGTACCATCGTGGTGCAGGATGCTGATATCAGGGAGGCTGTGTTTGTGTGTGTGGATACAGAGGATATATGGGAACTCTCTGTATTTCATGCTCAATTTTTCTGTGAACCTAAAACTGTTCTAAATAATAAAGTCTACTAAAAAGAAAACAACCAAAAAAACACCTCTGTCCCTAAGAGAGGAACTGGAATATGTGATGCCAGGCCCAGCACTACAGCTGAAAGAGGGATGGGGGCACTTGTGAAGGCTACACCCCCAAGACTTAGGTTCACAGTGCCCGTCTAAGACACAGCCTGGCTGAGACACAGTTATCAGAGAATGCTCCCCACCCCTGCCAGCCACCAACATGCCAGCATGGGTCAAGTACAAAAAACAATGGAATACACCTAGAACTGTAACAGAAAGACTGTCTCAGAGGACAGCGCAGAGGGAGGACCCAAAGCAAAGACAGGAGCAGATGTAATGAAAAATGCTCCAGCAAACCAGCCCACACCTTAAACGTAAGGTAGCACTAGAGCAGTGTTTCTTACCTCCGGCACTACGGGCATTAGGTACTGGATAATTCTGTTGTGGAGGGTGGGGTGCTGCCCTGTGAGCTGTAGGATATTCAGCGGTATCTCTAGTCTCTATTCACTAGACGCCAGTAGCACACCCCAAATTCATAGATGTCCCAGGCAGCGCCAAATGTCCCCAGGAGGCAAAATCACCCTAGTTGAGAAACACTGCGCTAGAGAAAGGTCAAGCGTATGGTGTATGGAGGGCAACCACGGCAACAACAGACTACAATCTCAGACCACTCTCGACCAGATTAACACACACCCTCACACTGAAGGACTGGCAGGAGGAAAAGAGTATGTATATATATGTAATAGTATAATTTCACTATTACTGTCCTATACAACATGCCAAGCTTTCCACAAAATATTACAGGAACGTGAAAAGCAAGAAAAACCAGTCTGAGTTCTCCTTCCAGAATGACAGCCAGGGCCGTTCCACGGATCCATTCCCCAGTGAAACTAGTATAACTCGTGAAATCTATTTAAAACATCTGACCATTTAAAGTCTAAGAACATTGTCCTAAAAGCAAAGAGCAAATGAAGAAACATTCATTCAAAAAAATCTACTTAAATTTTGACAAGAACAGCAAGAGTCCTTGACATTTTAGCCATGGCCCACTCCCTCCTTATCTCACAAAATTTACAAAAAACAGTAATTCACAATAGACTACAGGTCTAAATGTAAGAGCTAAAACTATATAAGTCTTAGTAGAAAACACGGGTATAAATATTCATCACCATTAATTAGGCAATGATTTCTTATATGTCGCAGCAAAAGCACAAGCAATACAAAAATTAGATAAACTGGACATTATCAAAATAAACTTTTGTTCATTAATGGACACTATCAAGTGAGTGAAAAAATAACCCTCAGACTGGGAGAAATATTTGCAAAGTATATATGTGATAAAGGACTCGTATCTAGAATATATAAAGAACTCGTACAACTCAATAATAAAAAGACAAACAACCAGTTTAGAAATGGGCAAAGTGTCTGAACAGACGTTTCTTCAAAGAAGATATGCAAATGACTCATAAGCACGTGAAAAGATGCTCGATATTATTGCCCATCAGGGAAATGTAAATCCACAATCATTAGATAATAAGCATTGATGCAGATGTGGAGAAATTAGAACACTCATATATTGCCGGTAGGAATACAAAATGGTGCAGGCACTTTAGAAAACAGTTTGACAGTTCCTCCAAGTTTAAACGTAAAGTTACCAAATGACCTAGAAGCTCCACTGTGAGAGAAATGAAAACATATATCTACACAAAAACTTGTACACAAATGTTCATAGCAGCATTATTCATAATATCCAAAAATTGGAAGCAACCCAAATGTCCATCAACTAATGAAGGAATAGATAATATGTGGTATAACCATACAATGAATGTTATTTAGCATCCATGCTACCATATGGATGAACTATGAAATCATTATACAAAGAGAAAAAAAAAGTCACAAAGGAACACATATTATATAATTCCATGCATTCTGAAATATCCAGAATAAGCAAATATAGAGTCAGAAAGTACATCAGTGGTTACCTAAGCTTTGGAGGGTTGGGGGTTTGGAGGGTTATGCTTAAGATGTGCCGGTTTTCTTTTTGGAGTGATTAAGATATTTGAAAATTGATTTTTGTGATGGATGCACAATTCTGTAAATATTTTTAAAGTTATTGAATTACACATGTTAAATAGGTTGATTGTGTAGTATGTGAATTATATCTCAGTAATGTTGTTTTTAAAAAAGAAAGAAAAAACACAGTCTGAAGAGACAAAGCAATCATCATAACCAAACCCTGATATGACACAGATGTTGAAATTATCACACAATGAAATTAAAATAATTATGATAAATGCGTTAAAGATTATGTGGAAAAGGTAGACAATATTTAAGACCACAAAGGCATCTTCAGCAGAGAGATGTAAACTGTAAGAAAAAATCAAATGCAAGTTCTAGATATCAAAATGCAATAATAGAGATGGTGATTGTCTTTGACAATTTCACCAGCAGACTAAACACAGACAAGGGAAGAATCAGTGAACCTGAAGACAGATCAATAGAAATTATCCCAGCTGAAATATGAAAAGAAAAAAAGAGTGAAAGAAAAAAATAAACAGAACACATCACTCAAGGTCTAATGGGTAACAGCATTAGGTCATGCTACTGCATCACTGGAGTCCCAGAAGTACAAGACAGGAAATGGGGCAGAGAAATATCTGAAGAAATATGGCTGAAAATGTTCCTAAATTAGAAACACAGCAAATAACAGATCAAAGAAACTCAGAGAGTATAAAGCAGGATTAATACCAAAATAGAAAAAACACACAAGTAGGCCTATCGTATTCAAACTGCTGAATATCAAAGAAAAAGATAAAATCTTAGAGGCAGCCAGAGGAAAAAAACCAAATTACCTACAGAAGAATACAGCAGACGTATCATCAGATAATGTACAAGGATGAAAACAATAGAGTGAAATCTTTTAAGGAATGAATGAAGAAAAAACCCACATCTCACTCTAGAATTCTATACCTTTTAAAAGTAAAGGAAAAAACAAGCCTAGTCATACAATAAAGACAGGGGGAATTCACTGCCAGCACATAAGAAATGTTAAAGGAAGTTCTTCAGGAAGAAGGAATGTGATACAGATCAGAAAGTTGGTTCTAAACAAAAAGTAAAATTGCTCTTCTTCTAGTTTCCTACAGTGGAATCCTGGATTATTGATTTCAGATCTTTTTTTCTAACATATGCATTCAATGCTATAAATTTCCAAGTGCACATTTGTTGCATCTGCCAACTTTGATAAGTTGTATTTTCACTTTCATTAAGTTGGAAATATTTTTTTTAAATTTATCTTGAGAGTGTATCTTTGACTATGTGTTATTTAGAACTGTGTTGTTAATCTCGATATTTCTGAGTGTTTCAGCTACTTTTCTGTTATCTAGTTTAACTCCATTGGGATCTAGTTCTAGTACATTTTTTTTGTAGATTCCTTAGTGTTTTCTACGTAGATGACCATGTGGTTTATGAATAGGGACCATTTTATATCTTTCTATCAAATACAGATGTCTTTTATACCTTGTGCTTGCCTACTGCATTCAGCTGGGAAACTGATGAAACTCACTGGGAAGCCACCAGAGGGGTGCCTATGGAAATGGCCAGGAAGTTACCTGCTGGGGCACCTGGGAGGTTCCCCTGGAAACCAGCTGGGATGCCCACTGAACTTGCCGCCTGTATGGGTGCCACTGAACCTTACTGGGGGCTAAGGAACACTAAGTGTCTCACATTCTCATGGCAGCCACACAAAGCACATTAGTCTGAAAGAGAAGCTCCTTCCCCAGGCAGTGTCCCTCAGCACGGTCTATTGCCAGAGTTTAACATCATGCCACCTAGCAAAGGAGATATGTTTACAGGGTCCAGCTCCAGGATCCCACAGCAGGCAATAATGCGTGTATTTGAAGCTAAGAGCAATAAACTGAAAACTGGCACAATCCATTTTTCTGTACTCAGCTTCCAAATGCATCCTTCTGTTCACATTTCAATTTTCATAAAACAATTCTATTTTTCCACCTAACAAAAGAAAAAAAGTCTCAACAGTCGTTGCACCCATTCTGGCTCTATACATTACTCAATTACTCCTCAAATTCAGTCAGTCTTACTACATTTTCTGTTACCTAAAGACTAAATTGTCAAGTTAGGCTCCAACTGCTTGTATGTAAAATTACACTTGGAAGAAGACAGAAGAAGATTAGCATACGCGAACACCCACATGTATAACAGAGAGAAAATATGCAAAGCTTCTACAAGCTTCCTCACTTCTGTACTGGGTCCGGGCCCAAGGTCCTAGCTGATATCTATGGCTTCCTTCTTTTGCTACCTATTTCTTTTTTTTTTTTTTTTTTTTTTTGGCCAAAGTTCTTTATCTAGAGAAAACTTTTCTAGAGATTTCAGAAACAGTAGTAATGTTAATGACCTAATTCAAATTGACAACAGCATGACAATTAACATATAAAATTTCATATCTATAAATGAAGCTTGAAATTAAGTGTCCCTTAATCAACTTATTCCTGGAAACAGCTATTATAGGAATAACAAGAGACACTGATTCCAAAATTAAGATTTTTTTTCTTTTTTTTTCCTACTTATTTCTTCCTTCACTTGCCCTCAGCCTAAACATAAGCTGGTCAGGGGTCTTTACCTCATACAAGGATGAAACTCTACCTTCGCGAGTTCAGGAACTGATTCTTCCAGAGTTCTATCTTTTTTTGTTTCTATGTTTCTGGAATTTTCCACATAAAGTCCTTCCTCACTCCACTGTACGTCACCCAATTTCTCCTCGCTAACCAGGCCCCATCACTCCAGCCAGGAGAGGTACCCCTTTTGCTTCCTGACGGGTTGGTGGCAACTGGAGGCCCAAACGTCCATGTAACAGTCTCCTCTCCTCTCAGTAGAACCTTTGTTACGCCCCTGGTGGAAGCCCTACCCTCTTGCGATGGAAAACCTCAAAACCAGGCGGCTCCAACTTGCCAAAAGGACAGCGAATGTTCCAGATTCTGGGGCCGTCGCGGGCCCCAGAGAAAGTGCTCGCGGCTTTTGTGGAACCCTCACAGCTCCAGGAGCCTGGTCCACACTACGCCCTCCTGTGTTTCAAGGGGGCAAACCGAAACCGGGAGGGGCCAAAGGAACTTTCTACAGGTCAGTCACAGCCAACTAGGGCCCTCGGTCTGCGCATCTTCCCACCGAAGCCGGCGCTACCACCTAGGCCCAC
The DNA here is from genome assembly GCF_025265405.1 of Mesoplodon densirostris. NCBI lineage: Eukaryota > Metazoa > Chordata > Mammalia > Artiodactyla > Ziphiidae > Mesoplodon > Mesoplodon densirostris. Next base: position 69,003,733 of record NC_082674.1, read on the forward strand.
CCCTACCACTCCTCAGGTGAAGCTCATCATCTCAATTACCTCTCAATTACCTCCAGCCCTCCAATAGCATGGGCGGCGGGCTCCCCAGGATACGCAGAGCTTCATCATCACCGTCACAAAACCAGCGCGTCGTGCACACACGTCCTCTCCCCGGGCGGGACGCGAACCAGCGGTAAGCCGTGCAGACTCCCCAGCCGCGCCTGCTTAGGAAGCACAGCCCAAAAGGGCCGCCCGCGGCGTTCAGCTCTGCGCAGGCGCAGCCGCTCGCTTCCGCCTAGGGGCGGGGCCAGCGCCGCGGGCCTGTCACGTGAGCGCAGCCCCCGGCGCGTGTTCGCATAGGGAACGCTGGGGCTGAGGCGGCAGGGCTCCGGACCGGAACCTGGCCTCGGCGACACCGTGGCCGCGGCAGAAACCCAGGACAGGGACCCAGGCGGGGGCTTCCGGCCCCGGTACCGTCGGAGCCCGCCGCTTCCTGCTTTGTCTCTACCTGGTGGGATTCCTGGTGAGTGCGTGCGGGGCTGGGCGCGAAGTGCCGGCTGCGTCCGCGACCTGGAACCCGATCAAGGCTGCTTTTCCTTGCAGCGGTCTGCCTGGTGATGCCTCCCTACCTCTCAGTCCCGCTCTTGCCCCGTAACCCCCTTACCTGTGCACCTGACCACAAATGAGGCCTGCCCTTCGCGCCTGCACTGGGCCCAGTTCGCGCCCCCCAATCGCAGCCCCGCTGTTTAAGATGCTCCAGCACCAGCTTCAGGTGTGACTCGGTGACCGAGTCGCTCTCGAGGGTGACCCTGGGTGTTAGATCCTGTGGGAGGTGCATCACCTGCAGCCTGGACAGCAGGGGCGCTCCGGGCAAGCTTGGGGAAGCCCAGCTGTGCAGTAGCTGCGGGAACGGTAGGAACATATACGTCCTTTTTACCAGGCCAGGTGGGGAAGTTCTGTTGATCACCCCGCTTGGGCAGAATTAGGTACATTTTCCTTAGGGTTCCTGGTAGACTGGAATGCTTAAAAATGCAAACCACAGTGAATTATACACATCTGCCTTTCGACAAACTGTTTATATACTGTACAAGGCAGGTTCGGTTTTGTTACGATTTGTGTGCGCGTCCTGGTTTAATAAGGACAGTTATTAATTTCCCACGTAGAATGGGAAGATTAGAAAACTGAGTGTATGGTAGGGTAAGCCATCCAGCCAGCTGGCCCTCCATTTATTCATGGAATTTCTGAAAACCTGTTATGGGGTAGGGGTTATGGAGCTCCAGGCACTGTAATACACATTCCCAACCGGGAAGACCTTGCAGTATTACTAACTAAAACTAAGCTTGTGTTGGTAATTCCTGTGCCATTATATGAGGGAACCCTACATGTGCCTCTTCACCCCTCTTTCCCCAAGTCTAGGCCTGGTTCAGTTGCCCTGGTTGTGAGCTAATCCGGGTTAGGGCAGCCTTGGGACAAAGACCCAGGAGGATTTCCTCTTTGCTGGGCCTGGGACTTTATCTTGAAGACAAAAGGAGCTGGTCAGGTTTAAGTGTCAATGGGAGAAGGCTGCCTTCTGAGGCCTTGAAGATGGTCCCCAAGGGCACTGGGTCCTGGCAAAGAGAAATTACTGTTTTCTGCCCAGATGCAGGTGAAGATCACAACTCCCCAGTCTGATGCCTGACTCGAGTTAGGATGCTGAGCTGTGCTTAGCTAGGAGAGGAGCGGGGAGACAGCCTCCTTCCCCATCTTCAGTGCAAGGTGTTCAACAGTCTGTAAAGTTTAATGTTGAGTTAGTAGTTGTTAAGGCAACGATGAAAGCATATTCATCAAATCCCTTAGACACAGAACCGTGAGACACCCAGGGAGAGCAACGTTTGCACCAGGATCTGTGTCTCCAGTTACCGTGGCAGACCCCACCCCAGGCTCAGTGCTTGGGTTCAGAGCCTGGCTCTCCTTCTGATCCCATTTCTTTAATCTTAGTTCAGTCTCAGGATGTGGTGCCTCTCCAGCCTTCCAATCCAGTCACCCAGAATTCAGAAACGTCCACTGTGGGTGGTTCTTCAAATTTGGAAAGGGAGTTCTGTGTCATCCATGCTCTGGTAGGGGATGGGGACCACCCTAACTCAGATGGTACTGGAATCTGGCTCTGCCAGATGAAAAGGATTTGGACCCTTACCTGGAAAGTCCAGACCAGGGTTCAGAGAGTTTTGGAGACCAACATGATGAGAATGCAAAATAGTTTGAGATTTTAAAGATAAATTTGCAGATCATTCACTATGGCCTTCCGATACAGATTTGAATATTCCAAGCTTCTCGTATGTTGGCTACATGCTGTGCACATGGCACAGTCTAATCTAGCAAGCCTGATGGAAAGTTTTAATAATTTTAATAATTAGAAAGAAGCAGTAGGTCTCTAATATCTTAAGGAGAAAATGTAAGATTTCCCAGAGTTAAAAGAGAATAGGGAATTTTTTAATGGAAAACGTTGTAAACAATTAAAATATATGCCACTTTGGGTATCCTTGAAGAATCTAAAGGCTCTTTGTTAGCTAACATCTAAGGAATATTATACATAATTTAGTTGTTATTTTTAATATACCTAGGGATGTAAAGACCCCTAAGACTTTTAGGAAGATGGTTTCCAATTGGGAGAGGAAAGGAATAAGATTAAAGTATTTACCAAAATGTTTTGTTTTTAGCTCTTATCTGTGTTTCCAGGTTTTAATTTGTTCAGGAAGGAAGACTAAAATGACCCTCTAGGTACTTTTTGATTAGCATCCTAAGATGATGCTAAGATCTATGATTGCGGTCCTTTCTTTCCTCCAGGTACCCGGAGAGATTTAGATTCCATTTAATCAGCTTTAGTCAGGTGATAATTCTTTTTTTAAAAAAAGATAATCCACTCATCAAGAAATGTTTGGGTTCCTACCCTGAAAAGGGTCCTGAAACTTTAGAATGTATTCATCATATATCACTGAGAGAGGTAGATGTTCCCCAAGAAAGGTTTAAGTGGTCCTCTCTCACCTGATTTCCTTATAAATGGTTATAAGCACATAACCAGTTGCCAGATGTGAAGTGCACTCAAAAGAGGGTGGTTTTGAAGAAGCTATGGCTTCAGAAGAAGGGAGAAGTTGCCCTTTATAGTTATGGAGAAGTCAATTTTAAAACAGAACTTCCTGAGAGGAAAGAGCTAGCAGCCGGCTAGAGAAAGGTACTATTTTTCAGGCTCACTAAGTGTTAAAGTAAGTCTATCATGAGTTGCTGTTTTCGTATTTACCTCCTATAGATTTCAGCCTGACTACTTACAGCTTCCTCTCCCCGTCTTATTTAGAATAATCATTTGAAATAAATGACAAGTGGTACTGGGAATTTTTTGGGAAAAAAAAATCTTGTTGGACAATTGAGTTTCCTTTTCTGAAAAATCCAGAAAACTCAACAGCTAGCTGATGTATTTTGAGTCTTATAAATCATATAAAACATCAGCAGGCTGATGGGGCAAAGCTGATAGTAAAGCCCAGAAGAAATTGGCTCAGAAACAGAGGAAGTTTTAAGTAATCTTAAAATTGAAATAATGAGCCATGGTTCTGGTATTATAAATGTGTCAGCTATTTAAGGTCACTGGATATTAAGTATATGGTCATCTAAAGCTGTAACCATGGAAAAGGGCCCCTAAGAAGCGTATTTGGAAGTTCATGTTTCTATGTTAGGTTAATGTGCAGCCACCAAGAGAAGGAAGCAAAGGATTAATTGTGGAAGAAAAAAGATATTTCTCTTTAACCAGGATTACAGGAAAAGGAATTTGGGTTGAGTATAAAGAAAACTCTCTGTGTGTGTGCAAGATGTGTTTTTCCTCTCCTGAACCGGTTGTAGCAGGTAACCAAGTGACAGAGGAAGGAAGACAAAACTTAAAGGAAAAAATGTCTTTCTACTAACTCAGAGTATTAGCCAAAACGATCAGTACTTACCCCAGAATTGAAGGAAAGAGAACACATTTCCACTTCTGCTGTGTCAGACCTCACTCAGACATCATGTCTCTTAATGTTCATCCCGTTTCTACCAGGCAGGTACTGTTATCTCCATTGTTTACAGATGACGGCACGGACACTGGTAACATGAAATAACTTTCTCAGGGCACATGCTTATTAAGTGATGGAGCTGGAATTGAAAACCTCTGACCCCAGAGCCCATGCACCTTCTGTGCCTTAGTGAAGCACAGTAGGCCATCCCCTAGTACACCAGCCTTCTCTCTCCTTTCTGCTGTACTGAGACTTTCCCTTCAGGTCTTACCTTGTCAGGCTGTAGACGGCACATGGGTCTCCTTCCTTGACTCCGGGAGGAATTTCACATTATTTAATAGGTGCTGCTTTGCTCTCTTTGCTCATTTCATTACCCCCCATTTTTTTAAATTTGAGGAATGCATGTAGTACATGTTCCTTGAATATTAAGGATCAGTGACAAAGAAGCTAAAGTTAAAATGGATTCTCCGTCAGGGCGATCCAGGCATTTACAGGTGGCAACTATTGTTACACATTGTATTTGGATTCCTTGATTCTTTGAACTTGATGAGTATAGCTTCCTGTAGAATACAATTTTGAGTTCTTGTTTGCCCAAAATTTTAGATACTGTGGGGTTTTTTAAGTCAGTTTATAATTAGGATCACCACTTTAAAAACACCCAGGCCTCAGTTTCCAATTTGCGTTAATGAGCGTTTCGTTGCTTAGGATTTCTTTGGTGTAAGCATGGTTGTCCCTTTACTGAGCCTTCGTGTCAGGTCTCTTGGAGCGAGTCCAACAGTTGCTGGAATAGTAGGTGAGCAGTCCTGCACATTTTCAGAGCACTGATTTTCAACCCCCGTGAACTGAGGACCTGAAAACACATCAGTCTTTTAGCTAAGTAATATCCAACGGTGAACTGAAAAGGGGATAAAATGAATTTTCAGACTATTTCAAAGTACGACCCTGGAGCAAATATAGTTCATCTTTTCCTAGACTACGTATGTTCAGAGAGGTTTCCAGGTATCGCATCACCCCCATGCCCCCCACCGCCTGTGACGTCACAGGTACTTACTCAGCCTCTCCAGGGAGCTGGTTAGGCCTGGACTCCTGCCTGTGGGAACCTGTGGCCTAATGTTATAATCATGGAGAAGTCATGACTTCTCGCCTCACGCAGGGTGAGAAGGACTCTCTCAAGGTCCCTAAGGGTGACCTTTGCCTCCAGTCTCTCCTGCTTTCCCTCAATTTTATTCTGAAGGCCTTTTACTAAAAATTATATTACTTTATTCTTCCATCTGAAAAATTTTTATGGGGTAATTTACTTTTTAAAAATGGTCTTTTTCCCCTAATGTTTTTCTGTTAATTTCATCCATTTTTGTGATGGGTCTAGCTGATTTTATAGATGTTACTTACGTTTTTTACAGGCTACTCCTGTGGCATTTTGCAGTTCTTTTCCAGCACATTGGTGGTAAGTCCTCTTCCACCTGGCAACACATCTTGAAAGTATAACCCTACGCCTCTGAGGCCACCCATCGTGGCTGTAGTAAAATAGGGGTTTGAGGTTTACCAAAAAGGAAGTGTGCAGATGGTGAGGACTTGCAGTGGCCTTATTTCAAGAAGGATCCCTCGGTCATCTCTCTCCCTCAGTTGACCTCTGAGAAGACATAGGCCTGAAGAGATTGTGTGGCTAGATCTGAAAGGACCTCTCTGAGTCAGAATGAGAGCCCACTTTTTAAATTGTAACATGTTTTTCCCATGATTCCTGCCAACTTTTTACTAGGAGAAAAGAATGTAAACAGAAGTTATTACCAGTTTTGTTTCAATTAATTGACAGTCATCAAATCCATTCAGATCTTAGGATTCTATTTGAAGTTGGGCCTTTTTGAACTACGTGGCTTATCAATTATAAAACTTAAGTGTATAGACGGAGGAGCCACTGGGAGTGGTGGGTTGTACGCCGACCGCAGGCGGTAGAAAGATCCAGAGCTGATCTCGCCACTGCCACTTCTGACCACGCAGTAGTTTGCAGTTCAGCACCTCTCACTGATGTGCCCCTTCTTCCCTGCTCCTGTGTGCCCTCCACTGCACCATGCTGGTCCTGAGGCCTCGGCATCCAGTCATTCGTGCAGTACAAACAGAATGGTCAGTTTTGTCCCAGGGATTGATCAGCTGTGACCTTGGTCTAAATAGCTGGTCTCACAGTGAGTGAACACCATGTACATACAACACTGTGTTTCCGAAGAGTGGCTCATGTGTAAAATATATTTTATCATTTGTTTTTGTTAATGGATTTATTTGTTTATTTATTTTTGGCTGTGTTGGGTCATCTTTGCTGCGCGCGGGCTTTCTCTAGTTGCAGCGAGCGGGGGCTACTCTTCGTTGCAGTGCGCAGGCTTCTCATTGTGGTGGCTTCTCTTGTTGCGGAGCACAGGCTCTAGGTGCGCGGGCTTCAGTAGTTGTGGCACGCACGCTCAGTAGTTGTGGCACGTGGGCTTAGTTGCTCCACAGCATGTGGGATCTTCCCGGACCAGGGCTCGAACCCGTGTCCCCAGCATTGGCAGGCGGATTCTTAACCACTGCACCACCAGAGAAGTCCCTAAAATATACTTTAAAATAGAGGAATTCAGTCAGATCCCTTCACGAGTTCTTAAATAACCAGTTACTCCCTGATTATTTCTTTGTGGAAGTCTTTCATGTTTTAAATTGGCCTAACAGTAATAGTCATATTCTCATTTAATCCTTACAGTGACCCAGGAAAGTATTTGGGTATCTCCCATTTATGTAGGAGGAAATTAAGACTTACAAAGTTTAAATAATTTGACAAAGTCCCCTAATCTCAGTATCTAAACTCTAAGCACATATTACTGTTTCCCTACACGCCACCTGTCACTGCCTTAATAGATGTGTTATCGGATTATATAGGAAACTAACGCATTTGCTTGTAGAGTGATATGTCATATTTCATATTCATTCTTGTGAGTAAAGAATTTAGGATACATCTTAATAAATGTCTTTTCTGTTTTCTTTGGAAACTCACTACCAGAATACTTGATATGTGTGTATATATTTTGTCAGTTAAATCACAGTGTATTTTAATTACTCAAGTGCCTTTCTCCTACTGGACTCCATCCTCCCTGAGAATAAAGACCAGGCTTGATTTGTTTATTTATGTTTATCAGCAGGACTTACCAGTGCACTTGGAACACAGCAGCACTTCATGAATTTTTACTGCCAGCTGTGGCCCAACCCTCTTTTTCAAATTGATCCTTTGCTTTATTATGTTGGTGCTTACAAAGCACATTTCATGTATCTCATAGCTGTAATTTAATGAGAACCTTCCTTAGAAAACCTTCAGATAGAGGAATACCTACTTAAAATGTCTTCTTTAACCACTACTTTTGTAAATACAAATTTTAATTAAAAGTTTCATTAAATTTTTAATTTTAAAATCAAATCTTTGCAAAGAAAAGATTTGCTAAATGAGATTAGTCTAATATTTTTTACTATATGCATTTTAATAAGAGTGACTAGTATTTTTTTTACAAGTCTTCTTGCTGCTATTCTTTTTTTTAATTTTCTGCTTTATAACAAATTTAATCAGTTATACATATACATATGTTCCCATATCCCCTCCCTTTTGCGTCTCCCTCCCGCCCTCCCTATCCCTCCCCTCCAGGCGGTCACAAAGCACCGAGCTGATCTCCCTGTGCTATGCGGCTGCTTCCCACTAGCTATCTACCTTACAGTTTGGTAGTGTATATATGTCCATGCCGCTCTTTCGCTTTGTCACAGCTTACCCTTCCCCCTCCCCATATCCTCAAGTCCATTCTCTAAAGTGACTAGTATTTATCAAGTACTTACGATGTGTCAGGCCCTGTTCTAAGCACATTATAACATTTAATCCTCATAATAACCAGCCTTAACCACCAGTCTGGGGGTTATGGGTTTTTAATGATTCATTTTTTTTACATAAAGCACATGGCAAGTGTTGACGGGGGAGAGGAATCTCCGAGGCAGATATTATGATTACTGCTACTTTACAATAGAGAAGCTGAGCTCAGAGATGTGCCTCTGTGTGTAATTATATTGACTGATACACGTGCAGTATGTGGAGATGAGAGTCTGGAGCTGAACCCGGACAGCCTGGCCCAGGGCCCAGGGCGTAGCTGCCGGATTACATCACTGCCCTATGAACACGGGAGGCCAGTGACCTCTCCCAGGTCAAAAGAGTGGAGAATTTCTAAAATCCATTGAAATGAAAATTGAGGAAAGATAAAGGCAAGTTCTTAATGACATGGAATGATGATCAAGATGTTAAGTGGAAAAGCAAGCTACAAAATGTGTGCAGTGTAGTCGTTTTGTTAGAAACGTATGTAGATTTGGGATTATGAGGTATTTTTATATTCATTTTGTTTTTTCTGTATTTTCTCAAGTTCTAAATGGTGACTGTGGTTACTAAGGAGTTAAGTTGCATAAAGCACTGAGAAGGAAGACACAATGAGGCTTTAAGAATTATCTTTCCCCCGTCCCTCCAGACACTCTTTGCTATCAGATGATCACAGATGCTTTCTTTGGTATCTTAGCCTTTTGGGTGATTAAAAAAAACTATGTTGTGTTTTCCCACTCAGCATGTGAAAGATCAGAGAAAATAGCTTACTGTGTCAAAAGGCACAGGATCTGAAACCCGTCCCCCGATGTTTCCTTTCCCACCGGGTCATGTTTTGGGGGTATTTCCGGGGTGGTATGGTTACTTACAGGAAGTCAGAGGCTTTCTGTTCTCCCTGCTTCCTCAGGGCTGCTGGAGTGATGTCGGAAGACGGTCTTCCTTGCTGGTGTGCATCCTGTGCCGTGCCCTGGGCTATCGTATTCTTGGAGCAGCTACCAACGTGTTCCTGTTTGCCCTGGCTAGAGTCCCTGTGGGTGAGTTCTCGCCCTGTGCCTGGGTTTTCATTCAGAATCAGTCAGAGAGCCTGTCCCCGCTCGGCAGTGCCTCTTTGATTAGACTTGATGTAAAGACCGAATAATGACAACAGCAGTGAGAACTGTAACACCAGCAGCTGGTGTCCACCGAGCACGTAGCATCCGCCAGGTCTGCTCAAACTCTGTGGGCTTTTTTTTTAATTCTCTTGAGTAACTTCTGTACTCTTTTGCAGTGCGTTAGGTTGAGCCACATGAAATTGCTCTTTTCGTAAGTCAAAAATATCTGAAGTTACATCTGGTTCAACTTGGGCTGGCCAAAATGTTCGTTCGGGTTTTTTCCATACCATCTTACGGAAAATCCCGAACGAACTTTTTGGCTAACCTAATACTATTACATGGACTCTTACTTTAGAGGCATTGAACTTGCCTGAAAAGTTCATAAAGGAAATTGCCTCCTTTCCAACACTGTGTCAGCCACAGCTGGTACGTGCTCTGAAGCAGCCTGGGGCTTGGGGTTCTTGAGGACTTGGCCTTTTCCACAGAGGAAGCTGCATCTCTGCTTGTGCCCAGAGGGATGAGCAAAGAGCAGAAAGGGAGTGGGGTATGCCTGGCGTGGCAGTGACGGCTGCACGGCTCCACACCCAGTGCCCTGTGGCCTCCTGGAACCTGAGGTCTGGCGAGTTATCCTGGAGCAAGGGGAAGGGTCTAGAATGAGGGGTGCTGTGCCCTGGCTGCACGTTAGAGTCATCTGATGCCCAGAGCCTGCCCTAGACCTCGGGGGCCCCGGGTGCTCAGGGCACACCCAGAGCTGAGCATCCAGGGCTTAGATCACGAAGGGCTCACCCACCATGCTCAGGGTGACCTCGCGTGCCGACAGATGGCAGGGAGCCCCAGGCCCCGGGAGGGACTGTGAGTACCACCCAGGTGTCTGGTCTGGCGGAGCTCGGCCGGGTGAGAGAGGCTCATCCTGAGTGTTGAGCATGCCGTGCCCTTCCTGTGTTACCTGGCGGGGAACACCTGTGGGCATTTATGGGACCTTAAAGAACATTAAGAAGGCATCTTATCCTGAGGACACTTCTGTAAGATGGAGAAATCTGTTGGGAGGAGAGGCAGCCCACTCGAGCGAAAATTTTAGGCACTTGGGCAACTGCTGTGAGAGAACAGCTTTTTATTTGGAATGCACTTTAGAAGCCAGCCCGGAGATGCTCCATAAGCCCTGTGCCCCTAGGAGCCAGCTTTTAAGAAGCCTCCGAAATAAGGTTCCTGCATGTCTAGCTAGGATGATATACAATGGAACAGGGTGATGGGCTGAAAAAACATTTTTCATCCCTGATTTTTTTTCCTGAAGAATTTGCCAGTTATATGGTAATGATTTTTTAATAGTAAAATTCCTTTAAAATTATAATGAGGTATTATTTATTCTAATAAATTGTAATTTTTAGAAGCTATTGTTGTGTCCTTATGTATTTATTGATTTCAGGGTCCTGAATCAGTGCTTTAAATTTTAGCCTTTTATATGCTAACACACATCTTAATAGTAAAAACAACAAGCCTTTGGCTTGTAAATCAACACCAAATATATACATAATCTGAAATTTATTCTATACTGATGGTGAGCAGATAGTTTCAGGAAAACACGTCATCACAGAAGGATTTGTTTCTAATTAATCAGGTGCATAAATACTTACTTTAAAACATCATTTTACTTTAAATCTGTTTTTCTCAAACATCATCTAAACTCACCATTTTACAAATAGCTGTCTGTGAAAATAAAAATTTTTAAATTTCTACTATTTTCTTGATTCAATACATTGTAAGAAATTGTGCTGATTCTTATTTTGAAAATGGATACTCAAACAGTTGGCATTGTTCCTCAAGGGGGAAAGATAATTATAAACATTAAAGAGTGTTAATTACTAATAATATATAGTATAAAAGTGGGCTGTAAGAATCTTGTTAGAAAAAAGAATTGTGTTTTGATCACTCTTAAACTGTACAACATTTTGATAAATAAAACTTCTTTTCCCAAAGCACACTGGGGAAAAAAAGTAAAGCTATTAATATTAATAGTTGCAAGTCACATCGTGGAATGGGACACAACCTTTCTTGGGGCTTCTCAGAGAATCTCTGTTCCATTTTGAATAGCTGGGACTCAGGTTCTCATCTAGACTGAGAATTGCTTTTTCCCGTGCTACCTCCCCTACCAAACCCATCCTGAGTTTGCTTTCATGAGGTTGAAACCATGTGAAATATCTGAAACGAGCCTAACGTAATAAGCACTCAGTTGCTGACCGTGGGGCTTTTGGCCTTGTGGGTCTGTGTGCACGCAGCTGGGTGCAGGTTCTGCGTTTGCCTTCATCTGTGCTCTGGGCTGAAGCACAGGCCTGGGCGTCCTGAAGTCCCACTTCTAACAGTGCCAGGCAGTGATGTCACTGACAAGGGTGAGCATTTTCTCCCATCACCTTCAAATCACCTTCACCGCACCATCTCTTTGGAATAAATGACACACTGAAACATGCCAAGTTGGAACCGCTGTTCAAAATAACTTTCTAGCTAAAGGTTAAGTAAGAGGTAATTAACCTCTCACAGACAGTAAGAGGTAATTAAGGTAGCAAATATAATACGTAAACAGTTTTGTCAGGTGCCAAAAACTGTGATCGTGAAAACCTAAAATTTGGTGGGTTGATACGTACCTCTGCATAACCTTTAAAATCATCGGGTTAAGACAAAGGTCAGTATTAACCTCATGTTTTTTGTTCGGACTGGCTTGAGAAGCAGCAGTTAATGTTGCAGAGCAGACGTTATCTTTGAGTCCTTGGCCAGGGCCTGTTTACATATAGAAAATTAATGGACCAGTTATAATCTTTATTCCCGCAATCAGGTTCCCTAATGCAGTAGCAGTGCTAGCCTACTTTGAGATATATAGGTATCCGAAACTTTTTTTTTTTATAAATTTATTTATTTAGTTTTGGCTGTGTTGGGTGTTTGTTGCTGCGCGCAGGCTTTCTCTAGTTGTGGAGAGCGGGGGCTATTCTTCGTTGCAGTGGCTTCTCTCGTTGGGGAGCACGGGCTGTAGGCGCGTGGGCTTCTGTAGTTGCAGCACATGCGCTCAGTAGTTGTGGCTCATGGGCTCTAGAGCGCAGGCTCAGTAGTTGTGGCGCACGGGCTTAGTTGCTCCGCGGCATGTGGGATCTTCCCAGACCAGGGCTCGAACCCATGTCCCCTGCATTGGCAGGCGGATTCTCAACCACTGTGCCACCAGGGAAGGCCCTGAAACTACTTTAATACTCTTAAAAATTCTTCTTTCACAAATTCCAGCTCTCGTGACCCCATTTAGTACAAATGAGAATGGTTTTGATGTATAAATATTAAAAAATTGGAATTTCTGGGGCTTCCCTAGTTTCATGTGATGTATTATTTTCTCCATAGTGATTAATTAGACATTTCCATGTAACTTAATATTTTAAACTTCTGTACGACATTTCACAGAAACCCGGAGAAGCGCTCCTTTGTCAGCATACACACATAAAATTTGTTTGGCAGATACTGTAACTGGAGGCCTCGTTTAAATTAGAAATTTAAGTAGAAAAAAAGCCTCGTTTAAATTAGAAACTCAGTTACCACTCATACTTATGACTCAGCAGGACCCAATGAAATAAAAAGGGGAAAAACATTTGAATATTTAATTCAAAGTATTTCGTTACAGAAGTGAAAATCAGAAAAGTCACCACCAGTATGTCCAGAATTAAGTCGGCTGGGCATCTCACAGAGGGATTTTCTCCACCCTACAATACGAGGATGACGGGTCCCCATAAAACCTCTGTGACAGACTGAAAGGTCCCGAGCCATCCAAAACAATCAATACGCCATGCGGGTTGAAACGTGACCGTCCATTTACAGTAGCTAGGTTAACTCTGCACACAGAAAAACTCATTCCCAGACCAGACCGGTATGAGAACTGACCCAGAGTTTATTGACTATTCTTAGAGGTAGTCAAGTAGAATTTTATTTGAAAAAAGAATAGTAGAAAACTAGAAATACAAAAGGGATTGGAAAATGATGTGCCAGCAGAACACTGACAACACTCAACAACTAACTAACCATGTGGGTATTTGGCCACCATCTGCTGACCGACCGTCTGAGGGTGTCAGCCACGTGGGGAGTGAATGACATTGGGAAAAATTCCAAAGGGAGCTGTCATTTCTTGTCATTTCTCGTGGACGAGAGCCGTGGTCCCTGCCAGGCAGCAGTTACCAGCTGGGGCTCTCACTTGCTTTGCAGGTAGGTTGAAGAAAGGACCTGGTTAAAATGTAGGATTTAAAATACCAGCAAGCTGGGACTTCCCTGGCGGTCCTGTGGTTAAGACTTTGCCTTCCAACGCAGGGGGTGCGGGTTCAATCCCTGGTCAGGGAGCTAAGATCCCACATGCCTTGCCGCCAAAAAACCAAAATATAAAACAGAAGCAATATTGTAACAAATTCAATAAAGACTAAAAAAAAATGGTTCACATCAAAAAAAAAAAAAAAAAAAAACCAGCAAACTACCCATTTTGCTCTAAGAGTGGAGAAAAAAAAAAACGAACCAGAAAACCCCAGATCACCAGACAGTTCTGATTCATGAGCCTGACTTGTTCAAGCTGACGGAGGGAATCAATATTCAGTGTTCAGGCCTCAACAGATAATGTCACAGCTACGTCAACTGCATAAAGAAACCCTTCAATCACTCTTGAAAGAGTAAAGTATGCACTTGGAACTAATAAAATATTATAGTTCTCATACTTGTTTGTGAAATGCCAGTTTTAACATAAACATGATTTGGGCAATGCAACAGATGCAAAATGTGCTGAGACATAATAAGTAACTGCTTCTTGCTTCTTATATAAACAAACATGCCCCCAACCCCAGGTAAAACGGTACACTCCGACTCCAAAACTTAGCAAAAGCCGAATAGCAAAAGCCGAAGGGAATTTCACCCTGAATGTTTGGGGGCATATACAGCAAACACATGTTTCTAAAAAGTGTCAGACTTTGGGGCCAATTTCTAATCGTTTGCTAACTGACAGAACTGCCCTCAGTAATTGGCCTTAACATCACATATAAAGAAATAAGCCCTGACTTTGTAAATAGTTCAAATCAAATTTTTTTGACAACAAATATTAAAGACCCATCAAAATTCCACAGTCACATTGGAACTTTGGCCGGATCAAGTGTTGTTTGAAACAAGGGAATCATTTACAAGGGCAGGGATGTTTCTCTACTGCAGAAATTTAGATTGTTGTGACATTTAGTTAAAGGGTTTCAACTCCATACCCTCTCCTCCTGTAGTGTCTAGAAATTAATAATTTCATAAAAAGAAGGTACAGAGAAAAAACTAAAGTCAAATTTCTTTTTCATCGATTTTATCATTCCACAGATAAGGAAAAATTTAAACTGATAATAAAGATAAAATGACATAAGTGTTCCTTTTTCGAAATTTACACAATGTCATCCAAGTGTTTTACCTGACTTTTAATTGGTGAAAGCTGAATTTGGTCCACGTGCTTAACAAGTATCATAATAAACATTTCCATGTTTTTCTCCTTCCGTTCCAGAACGTTAGACTCCTTCTAATATTTATTAATCTAGGACACCAAGAAAAACCAGGAAATTCATTTTTAAGATCATTTTACATTTCAACCTTCCTTTTCAGATTTCATAAACTGTAACTTAGTCTTCAAACTCAAAAATATACATCACATCTCTTGATGAATCATAGTCCTATAATGGAAATTCTAAATTAAAAGTCAGTTTTAATTTATTTCCAGCAGATGAAATACATATATATTTTTTATATATAAATATTTCCATTTAAAATTAAGAATTTTGGCACAGGGTCCTGAACTTGTAGTTTTCAAATTACGTCTACACTGCTTTCCACTGATCAACCTGGGAGAGTTTGGGAAAGAAATCGTGCACTTTTTGAACTTGTACCTTGTGTGTTTACCCTTCCCTCTGTCTCATGCCCAACAATCGAGCAGTATTCCAAGATTTTAGAACATGAGAAAAAAAGGTAGAAGATTTACTTCACGTTGGTGGAGGAAGAAGGAAGGGATAAGATATACGGCTGAGGATTTCTAAGTACCGGATCTTTGTTTAATTTATTCATATTTTTCCAGCAATTGTATGTGGTCACTTGTCTCCTTTGCTGTATCTCCAATGTGAATCCAAGGGACTACATGAGTGGCTTCATCTCATATCTAAACCCAGAAATTCTGAGTCTTCTTCTAGTCAAGTTTTAAAGAGGGGGTTTTTCTGGGAAAAGTGACAGGCCGATAAAATCTATCGTCTGAGAGATTCCAATATTAATCTTTAATGATTATGTTCCACTTCTTGTCTTTCTGCTGTACTTTTAAAAAGTACTCAGATGAGTAGAATTCGTTTTTAGATGAAGAATTTGAGCTACTACTTTCTTGAGTGGGGAGAGGTAACAAATGACAGACTAGTGCAAAAAAAAGAAAACTCCCACATTCTCCAAAGTGCATCCTGCATAAAATTCAAAACCTGAATTCTCACCAATTGGTTAAACATTGGAATATTGTTTATCCCTACTTTTATCTTTGTCTGCTTGGAGCCTCTGTCCTGGATTCAAAGTTCTAGAATGTGCTACAGAAAAGGTCTAAAGCAGGTGGCTGCAGGGGGGCGTGACAGGGGATCTCCTGCATCCTCCTCCCAGTATTGCACAATATAAAACCCGGCAGCCAGCTGTGCAGGCGCTGCCCTGTCATCTCCACACCCACCACGTGAGGCCAAACTTCATCACAAGCTGGCTCTGAGTCTGGCGTACAGCATAAGCTGGTTTCACCCACACAGCCCTTCTCTTTGTACCATTTAAACACGACGGGGAGACGGAATCTAGATGTCACCCAAAACACACAGTAGAACGAGGAACAAATTGAAAACCAGCTGACTCTCATTTCATAGGCGCTACAGTCTGGGAGCCAGGCCACGAGGTTCTGCCTAGATGCTCTGGCTGTTGCCGTCCTCAGGGGTCTCTGCTCCGTGCTGTGCTCTTCCTTAACCGACTGGTATCAGCTCAGGATCAGGAAACACCTCCACCCCCGAGCTGATGCCCCCCATCCTCTAGGAGCTGCCCCGGATGCCATGGAAAGGTGTTCTGAGTATTTTTAGTGCCGTTCACTGAAAAACTAATTACAGATATACATATTTTTTCATAAATAAAATCTGAGGCATATATGTATATATTAAAACTTTCACCAACAAGGGTGTGTTAAAAATTTCAAGTTCTGTCCTTCAAGTTCAATAAAGGCACACGTGGCTTTTTTTTCTTCAGGCTTGCAAAGAATACAACTGCTAGCAACAGGTCATATGAGACATTTTACAGGACTTTTGTTTCTTTGATTTTCTTCTTCTTGGGATAAGCATTCGCCCCATGGATCAAAGGCATGGCTCTACCACCCAAGGACAGTATGTAGATGCATAGCGGGTTGGAAGTGGATTCCCTTGCTGGGGCAGGTTGCTGGGTAACCAGCCACAGCTGGGCAGGGCAGGTCTGCTTTGGCCATTTCCATTAAGGCTTCTCACTCCCGAATCGACCTTTCTGGTTTCCAGGTTCTGATGCCCTTCGGACCAGCCTAGGTGGCGCCTTGGGTCGGATGCCTTCGTTCATACGGTCGCCCCCCCGCACGGAGCCAAAGTGGCCTTTGGAGAGGAGGGGCTGGCAGAGCACGCCTGGGGCCTGGGGGCCCCCCTCTTTGCTGTGGGCAGCTGGGGAGCTGCAGGGCTGCCCTTGGCCGGAATCAGCATCTACCTCGTTCTTCCATTCCATTTTATAGGCCTGGGGGGCTTTCTTTGAGAACTGTTCTGGCAAGAAGCGCCTGGCTCGGGGCTGCAGATTGAGGACGGTGGTCCCGACGTCTGGATCTGAGTCACTGCTGTTGCCACCTGCCAGGGAGCAAAAGAAGGACAGCGTGGGCGGGCCTTTTAGGGAGAAGGTGTTACAGGCGACTGGCCAATACATTCGTGGGTCTGGCACCTGCTGTGCCCTCCCTGGGGCTCTGGGGGTCGGGCAGGGAGGCCAGAGGGTGCACCCCGACTCCAACTGAGTCCTGGGGTTGTACATAAGTCCCGTGAGCACGCGTGTCCACAAGTGTGTACTCTTGCTAATTCTGAGGAGCTTCCCATGTGCCAGCCACTGTCCTAAGCACTTTTAAGTGCATTAACCTACTGAATCCTCATAATCACCCACTTTACATATGAAGTAACTGAGGTTCAAAAGATATTAGTAAGTGGTGGAGCTGGATGTCAAAACTGAGACCACCTGGCGGCAGCTGTGCGCTCACCTGCCCCATCCGAACGGCCCCAGGGGGCTCAGTTCAGTGTCTGGCACACGGTAAACAGATCAATAATTAGCTGCTATTATGAAGATTCTTGCCTTGATCTAGGATGTACAATCTCATGCACAGCTTTATTTCCTTTACATTTTCATAAAATGGTCAAAACACCAATATGGCTTGCAATCTACATAAAGATTACCATCAAATGAAGAGATATTAGTCGTCATGTCAAAGCTTTAATAATTACAGCCATAAGTCAATTATATAGTTGCCTTTATGAAAATATATTAAAATTATTATGAACATTTAAGTTAGAAATGTTGTAAGAATTATAGAATTAAATTAAAACCTTTGAAGACTGACAACTTTCTATTTACCCGTTCACCAACCACACACGGTGACATCTGCTTTTGCTATATCGCATAGAATCAAATAACTGATTGAATTACGTATAACGTGCACAGAACTCCATTCCAAAAGGATGCAACACTAATAAAAGGTCACCAAATTATTATTATAGATTTGCAAACGACTGAACTCATTGTCCTTAAAAAAGAAGAAGGAAAATTTTTCTATTTTATAAACACTAATAAATAAGTTTAAAGTCTTTTTGCTCCAGCTGTATTCAATACCTGCATTGGAAATATTCTTTTTCTTTTGTAGCTTTTCTGGAAGCTTTGTATTTTTTGGTAAGGATAAATATCGGGAGGTTGAGGTGGAAGCCTGTAAAAAAAAAAATAGAAAACCTTATTTAGATGACACACATGTCATTTATTGTATGTTACAGGCTTAGAATTCTATGTCAAATCTAACCCTGGTGTTAAAAATTAAAATTTTAGCTCTGGATTCCGAAACTACTGGGTGAGGAGCTGTAGGGATGGGGAATAAATTTCCAAGTAATAGTCATTTTATTTAAAATAGGTAAAACCTCTCCTAAAATATGGAAATCAGTACTACTAAGGAAAACAGAAATAAAGTGGGACCCTTAGGAGCAAGGTATGAAAACCACCGGCTTTTCTTAAAGAAAAGCTACAGAAACACCCACTTATAAACGCATTACTAAAAAAGACTTAGAACCTACATGGATAGGGAGAAAGATATATGAAAAATGTAGCATGTTGTATTTACTTTCACAAATCTTGAAAATGACAGAACAGAAAGTATTACTATAGCTAACTTGCTGGCATTTCCAAAGCCACAGTCTCTAGTTTCTTTAACTTTTAATCGATGCTACCACATTTCACATGTAAAAAAAAATAATATTGTTCACACATAACCGTTTTGGTCTCTGACAGCTCAGTATAGAACATTTTTGAGAATGAGATGCACTGCCTGCTATGTTTGATCAATCAATCAGAATATCCTTTTAAAGTGGCTTCCTTATCTATGGCAATGCCCTGGACCAAGTAGAATGCTGAGCACCTGAGACTCCCCTGACGTGTGTGCGCGTGCACACACACACACACACACGGCCTCCTAGAAGTTTCCACACATGCACGCATGGCAGCCCCCCTTCAGGCTGCACCCTCTCCCTGGAAAGGTCAAACAAGACTCTCCAAATGAAGCCTGGCCCTTCCATTCAGTTTAAAACTGTATGACCCTTCCCCATCCTCCCAGTCTCCTTCCTCAGCCCTTTTAGGTTTATTTTGTCCACAGCACTTGCTGTGTCTAACATAACAGATAATTATTCTGTCCATTCCTGATGGCCCTCTCTCCCACTAGAATGTGAATTCCACAAGGGAAAAGAGCTCTGTCATTCTGTTCACCAACGTATTCCAAGTGCCTAGACAGTGTCTGGAAGGTGACAGGTGTCCGAGCAACGTCTGCAAAGACGTGATGATGAACTCCATCCCAGGATTCCTGTGAATCAGCCCCCCAAGGCCATCCTCCTGGCTTTGCTGTTGGAAGCCTTCTGCGTCCCAGAGCCACGAAGCCCCCTTACCCTGTGCTCCCGATTCAAGCTGCTGTCCTTACGAATGCTTTCCCGAAGGCTGTGCCTTCGACGGATCAGGATCTCCTTGGCTTGCCTCTCACTTGTGTCGGCAGTCAGATTGTGTCGGTTGTAGGACAAAGTCTGAAATGAAAATACAAGCAACATTTTACAAAAATGATGATCACTGCCCGGAAATTCCAAAACTTTACTACATTTCTTTGGCTTTGCACCTCTGATAGGTACTTAACAATGAATGTGCACAGGGGAAAAACAAGAAGTATAGAAGTTAACATTCTTTCAAATCTTGAACGATTTCATGTTCTACCAAATCTCAATTTAAGGGTAACAGTAATTTCAAGTTATTTGTAGAGATATATGATATATCGGTGTCACAGAAGCCCTTAGAACTGTGCTGGGCACAGAGAAGTGCTCAATTGATACTACCTACTGTTATTAGCTATGATGAAGATGGTGATGGTGGTGGTCTTTTCTAAATGTGTCAGAGCAGGAGCTGTATTTTATTCATTTGTATCTGCAGGGAATATAGTGCTTTGTTCTATTCATAAATATATTCAATACATATATCCACACATGTATTCAATAACTATGTATTTGATTCAACCAAATAAAATCCTCTAAGAAAAAATAAGAATTCATGTTCTAATAAGAGTCGGTGAATACTTTTTTTTTTCATTGAAAAGTGTGATCTTTACAAATGAGAAAACGATCGAATTCATCAAGCACCTTCGACTACCTTGAAGTGCCCTGTCTGTATTTACCCATCAGTAGTGGCTGGGGAAAAACACAAGTCAACTTATACCTTCCCTATTGAATAGTAATTGCTAGTATAGAAACCAACCACTTTGGGCCACTTGGTGGCGCCATGACCCTCTATTAAGTCAAGAACATTTCTTTTCAAATTGAGAAAAGCTGCTGGCTCCCTCAGTAATGATCATGTCCTGGTATTTGAAGCCATACAATTTACAAACGAGGGCTGTCCAGGGCATAATATTTTTAGTTTTACAAGCTCTAGAGAAATCCACTTCCTAAAACAAATTGTATTTAGTAATTAAATTCATTTTCTGATAGAAATAACGTGTACTTCTTGGGAACATCCTTATCCCCAGAACTATATCAGACCTAGCAGAGATAAACAGAAGTAACGCAGAACAGCACTCAGTTCCTGCCTTGAGGAACTGGCTATCTAGTTGGGCATTGAAAGCTAACAAAATAATACTCAATCATGAAAGGAAGTACTAAAACTACGTGGCATGTAGGAGCTCTAAGTGCTATCCCATTCAAAGACAGGTCTGGGAACAACATAGAGGGTGTTGGGGAAACCTTAAAAATTGGAGAATATGGATGGACTGACAGGAAGAAGTGGGACGTTCCAAGTGGAGACACAGGGGAGAGCAACACAGTCCAAGGAATGAATTCAGACCTGTCCTCCGTGGGTGTCTGGGTGGCGGAGGGAGAGGTAGAAAGGGGAACTTGAAAATAGATTCCCAAAGGCTGAAAGAATAGTTCGTTTAGCCTGAAAGCCACGACTGCTTTGTCTCATTTTAAATAGGAGGATGCTGCGTTAAATGGGGCTTGAGGAAAAGAATGGAGCAGCCGTAATGTCGGATGGAATGGGATGGTCTGTGGGGAGGCCAGCTAAGAAGCCACAGAAATGACCCTGATGTGAGCGACTGGGACCCCTGACAACTGCTGTGTCCCTGTGCCAGTTCACCTCACTGTGCCTCAGTTTCTTCATCTGTAAAATGGAGACAATAATAACACCACTTGTTAGAGGATTAAAAGAGGTAATACACGCGATGCAGAGAAATGGGGCTTGGCAAACTGTATGCACTGTTAACTATTATTAGCAAACTATGAGAACAAGGTGTTAAAAATGGAAATGGTTTGAAGGAAGTGACTCAGAAGATACAGGAAAGGAAGAAACGATCGCACTTCATGAACAACAAAGAAGGTTAAATACTTTTTTTTTTTTTTTTTTTTTTTTTTGCCGTACGCAGGCCTCTCACTGTTGCGGCTCTCCCGTTGCGGAGCACAGGCTCCGGACACGCAGGCACAGCGGCCATGGCTCACGGGCCCAGCCACTCTGTGGCACGTGGGATCTTCCCGGACCGGGGCACGAACCCATGTCTCCTGCATCGGCAGGTGGACTCTCAACCACTGCACCACCAGGGAAGCCCTAAATACATTTTTAAAAGGCTTCTAAGCAATAAAGCTATTTCATTAAAAAAAATTTTAAAGAGCAATCAATTGCTTTCTTCACCATTAGATAACACACTTTTTTTTTTTTTTTTTTTATCTCCAATCCTTTGGTAGCAGAACTCCCAGCTCCCTGGGTCTCCAGCCCAGAGCCTTGACCAAGATGTCTGGGAGGACGGTAGTGCCCTAAAAGGACAGACCCTGGGGTGGGTCTGAGGGAAGAAAGTGTCTGGTGTGGGGCCTGCTGAGGGTGCATGACGGTAGGACAATGGCCACTGTAACTGGACAGCATCTAATCTGAAGGCATATTTTTAGCCAAAGGCAAATACATATTTTGCTAAATAAATTATTCTTACTCGCTGACGGATCTGATAGAGATTTCTTGATAATATTTCTCGAATTTCATCCATTTCACCAGGTGTGAGCTTCCTTATTTTTTCTTCACGACAGTCACTGTGAAAGTTTAGAAAAAAATATTTTACTATCCAACATGTATCAAATTCATCAATTTTCTTTCTTAGAGATATATCATCATTTAAGAAGAAGAATCTTGGGACTTCCCTGGTGGCACAGTGGTTAAGAATCTGCCTGCCAATGCAGGGGACACAGGTTTGAGCCCTGGTCCAGGAAGATCCCACGTGCCGCAGAGAAACTAAGCCCATTGGCCACAACTACTGAGCCTGAGTTCTAGAGCTCACAAGCCACAACTACTGAGCCCATGCGCGTAGAGCCCGTGCTGTGCAACAAGAGAAGCCACCACAATGAGAAGCCCGCGCACCACAACAAAGAGTAGCACCAGCTCGCTGCAACTAGAGAAAGCTCACGCGCAGCAACGAAGACCCAACGCAGCCAAAAATAAAATATTAATTAATTAATTTTTTTAAAAAAAGAAGAAGAATCTTAAAGAATAACACTTAGGAATTATTCAATATTTTTAAGTAATTCAAAAATCTAAAACATTGATTTCAGTGTCAAAATCATTCATACAATTTTAATCATGCACAAGTTTTTTCAGGGTCTATTCATGCAATTATTTAAGGAGGAAAGACCAGAGTAGCTTGCAATTCTATCACTTTATTATTTCTAATACTCCATAAATTAATATAGGATTTTTTTTCCAACAAAAACTTTAGCTGCATTTTGCTATAAGGGCCTATTCTTTTAAATACCTCATTAGAAACATTTACAGAGACACCATTTATAATATGTATGTACATACAATTGATCCTCATTATTCAGGGATTCCGTATTTGCAAGCTCAACTACTTGCTAAAATTTATAAACACATTATCAGTACTCATCGCACTGTCCCAGTCATTCACAGACATGTGCAAAGTGAAGAAAAACTTGAGTCGTTGGGCATGCACGTTCCCAAATGAGGCCAAACTCATCTGCCCCCTTGTCTCAGCTCCTCGTCTCAGCTCCCATGCTGTAAAAAAAAATGTCCTTTTCACAGCCTATTTAGTGCCATGTTTTTCACATTTTTGTGCTTTTTACTGGTGATCTTGCTGTTCTAAATGGTCCCCAAGTATAGCTCTGAAGTGCTGTCTAGTGTTCCTAAGTGCAAGAAGTTCCTAAGTTTTAACTCTGCTTTTTCTGAAGGATATTTTAGCAGGATATGGAGCTCTAGGTTCAGTTAGATTTTTTCAGAATTTTTGAAGCTACCAATGGTGTCCACTGGTTTTGCTGAAAAATCAGTTGCCAGGTTGTTTTTCTCTTTTGAAGAAAATAAGTCTCTTTTTCCCTCTGAGTATGTTTAAGATTTTCTCTTTGTATTTTTGACTTTTAGCAGTTTTACTAGCAGGTATCTCATTTGGTTCTCTCCCTATCTAATCTTCTTGGGGTTGTCACAGTTCATATCCTTTATCTATTTGGGGAAATTCTCAGTCATTATCTCTTAAAATATTGCTTCTACCAATTTCTCTCTCATCTCCTTCTGGAACTTTTCACTATATATATATGAAATTATCCCATATATTTCTCACTTTCTTTTTCATCTTTTTTTCACTCTGTTCTTCATTCTGGTTATTTCCTTCTGTCCTATCTTCCAGTTAATCACTTCTCTCTTCAGCTGTGTCTAATCTGTTTATATACCTGTTTTTATACCTCTCAAATGAGATCCTAAATGTAGTTACTTTATTTTTAGCTCAAATATTCCACTTAGATATTTTTTGTTTATATAATCTCCATGAGGATGCCAAAAGTGTCAATGCCATTTTCTTTCCTTAAACATGTTATTATTTCTATTTTAAAGTCACTGTCTGGGGCTTCCCTGGTGGCGCAGTGGTTGAGCGTCCACCTGCCGATTCAGGGGACGCGGGTTCGTGCCCCGGTCCGGGAGGATCCCGCATGCCGTGGAGCGGCTGGGCCCGTGAGCCATGGCCGCTGAGCCTGCGCGTCCGGAGCCTGTGCTCCACAACGGGAGAGGCCACAACAGTGAAAGGCCCGCATACCGCAAAAAATAAAATAAATAAATAAAATAAAGTCACGGTCTGATAAATCAATTATCTGAATCCCCTTTGTGCCTATTATTACTCTATGTTTTGTTGATCTTTTTCCCAATGTTTTCAGTCACATTTCCTTGTCTACTCATATGCTTGGTTATTTTGGATTGAGTGCTAGACATTATATTTAAAAAAAAATCATGGAGATAGTTTAACGCTCTTAACAATATTATTTCCTCCAGAGAAGATTTAAATTTACTTCTCTTGAGCAGCTGAGATAGAGGCAATCTCAGTCTCTGATGATTTAAACAATCATGAACTGAGATAATTCTAGGCTGGACTTCTTTCCTTTGAGGATTAAGGTGTAGCATTTTGAAGGAAAAACCTATAGCTGAGTACATACAAATGCTCCTCCTTCTTCATAGGTTCTGAATTCCCATTTTATTCTCTAAGACCAATTAGTCTGTCAGAACCTCTGTTTTAGCTTTTTAGAGTCTCAGATACATTCTCTGTATTCCAGAGAGAAAATGGCAACAAATACCAGTTCTATCCTCTTGAACTTCCCTCTTTTTTGACTCTTGGCCAAGAAATTCCTCACTGTAAGAGTACTCTCCAGCTTTCAAGCAGATATTTAAAATATATTTTGGGCAAAACATATTTTGTCCTTTTTCCTCTAGTTTTCTCAGAAGGTAGTTGGTCTGGCCCTCAGTTCATTATTGCCAGAAATATGACTCCCTATTGCCTCCCTTTTTTGCTTCTACCTTCCTCTAAAGAAAACATTTCAGGAGAGGAGGAATGGTCAATATGGCAATCATTTACCCAACTATGTAGCTATCCATTAATTTTGTTACCTACTTTCCCTAACCCTAAACGTTTGCCTTTACTAGCTTCTACCACTGGCTTCAAAATGAACTGTGAACAGAGGTAAAAGTGAGATTTCCTTCTTCTTTGACCACAAAGGCAATGGCTCCCTTTTGAGAAGCTGGATAGTTGAATTATTCCTTGCTGCAAGCACAAAAGGAACAGTGCATAAGAAAGATCATAAATTGTAAAGCTAGAGTAAACTTTAGGATCAAGTCTAGCCCCATTTTCTACTTGAAGAAACTCAACATCAGGGAAACAGATGGACCAGCTTAAGGTCACACAGTGAGTAATCTGCAGAGCTGGGACTATAAATCACTCTGCTCAAGCACCACTATTTCCAATTCAGTATAATGCCTTTATTTCTGAGCCATCCTGACCACTACCTTCTTTTTATTCTGGATTGTGTAAACTACCACAGTTTTTATAGGGGACTATAGTCCTAGTAAAAATAGTTTATATGGAGTGGTTGAGAGTCCGCCTGCCGATGCAGGGCACACAGGTTCGTGCCTCGGTCCGGGAGGATCCCACATGCCGCGGAGCAGCTGATCCCGTGAGCCCTGGCCGCTGAGCCTGCGCGTCCGGAGCCTGTGCTCCGCAACGGGAGAGGCCACAACAGTGAGAGGCCCGCGTACCACAAAAAAAAAAAAAAAAAAAAAAAAAAAAATAGTTTATATGGTTGGGTGTAATTTGGAGCTTCCTCTCTCATTTCAACCCTCCCATAGATAGCATTTTGATTTAGGTGACATTTAGCTTAAATGAGCTTCAGGCTCATCAGTGAAAGAAGAAATCAGTGGAACCTGTAATCTGTCATTTTTGTGTAGAGGAGGAATGATGCTTACATGATAAACTCGTTTGCTAATTTGCTAACAGTATTGACTGTTCTGCTATGGATTTGCTGTAAGAGTCTGCTGTAAGACTTTTAAGTCTCTTTACATTCTGGGTCTTCATTTCCTCATTTTTAAAATTAGGGAGACAGACTAGGTCAATGCATCTCAATCCTTGATGCATATTAGAAACTTCCATAAGCTTATTATATACTTATAAATAAACCTATACCTGGGCCTCAACCCCAGAGATCCTGATTTTATTGGTCTGTGGTGGGGGGCGGCCCAGGCATACATGTTATTTAAATGCTCCTACAGTATTTCTAATGTACAGCCTGGGTTGAGAACCACTGCACGAGATGATCACTGATGTTCTTTCCAAGCCTTAAACTATGACCCTGCAAATAATGCATGAGGCAATAGCTTTGTAATTACATGCATATTTATAACTGCAAATTATAACACACCTTAAAATATTCCATTTCAAAATGCCTGCTAAAGAGGCTTTACTTTCAGAGCACACTGAATTGCCCAAAGCAAATATCATAAAGGCATAATCAGCCTAAACATGACAAAGTACTTTCTGACTAGTCCACTCTGCAGTAACACAACATGGTGTGATGTAACGTGACGGGACATAACATAATGGACACATTTCCAGGCTTTCACATTTTAACCAGAATCTTGCTCTGCTGTGAGGTCTTAAGGAATCATGTTAGGAAATAAGTCAAATTTGTTGTTATTACTGGTTTCACAAAACTATAAAGACATACTTAGTAATACTAACTTTCATTTGCAAAACAGGACTTACTTCAGAGATGCAAAAGAAGGGACAGTACTTATCATTCCCGTTTCTGCCATCTCAATGGCATGTTTTATTTCAAGCTTTTTATATAAAGACACAATGCTTGACTTGGGTTGGTTCTCCCGAATCAAAAGCCTCCGCAGGTACTTGTCATCAAACTTCTTAAACCTAGAAATAAAGAAAAGCAAAGCTTCGATTAACTAACATGCCACGGATTAAGAAGAAAAACCTGGTTTTACCAATAAAATCATTTCCACTACTCCCAGGGAAGAAACTTAGTAGCAGTGTTTAGTTAGTCTGATCATTCTACTTATTTTTATATGTGCATACCTGAATATATATGTATATGTAGAGCACATATCAGTATATTTCTGTATATAGCCACAACATACATATATCTAATATTCACTAACTATAGATTAAAATGCAGATATTTCTACATTTCCTATGTCTCTGCTTCCCCCTTCAGCAAAATTATTCAAAAATGTTGTTAATACTCCCTTTCTCCAATCGCTCTCCTCTGATTCTCTCTTGAACATTCACAGGTCAGGCTTTTGCCTCTAACTGTCCATTGAAGCTACTCATACTGGGGTCATCAGTGACCCCCACGAAATAAATCCAGTGGTCAACTTCTAGTCCTCACCTTTCCTGACCTCTCCTGCTTAAAACAGTGTCTTCCAGGACACCACACTCCCCTGGGTTCCCTCCTACCACTTTCTCAGCCTCTTGCGTTGGTTCTTTTCCTTCTTTCTGTCCTCTTATGTAGGAGTGGGTCCAGTCCTGGTCCCCTTCTCCACCTCCGCTCACTCCCCTGTCTTGTCCAGCCTCGTGGATTTTAGTAGCATCTCTATACCCAAAATTCCCAAATTTGTGTCTGCAATTCCAACCTCTCCCCCAAACCCCAGAAATGAGTGTCCAGCTCCCTGCTCAACATCACCACTTGGACATCTCATAGGCATCTCAAACCTGGCGTGCTCAAAAGGATCTTCTCCCAAGTCCTCCCCATCTCAGCTAGTGACAACCAGGTAAAAAACCCTGCTGTCATCTTTGATTCTCCTGATTCTCCCCTATTCCATGTTATGGCCTGAACTGTGTCCCCTTAAAAATTCATATGTTACAGTCCTAGTCCCCAGGACCTCGGAATGTGACTGTATTTAGATTAAGTTAAAATGAGGTCATTAGTGGGCCCGAATCTAATATGACTGGTGTGTGTATTATAAGAGGAAATTCGAACACAGACACGTACAGGGGGAAGACCGTGTGAAGAAGCAGTAAAAAGAAAGACACCACAAGCCAAGCAAAGAGACCTGGAGCAGACCCTCCCCTCACAGCCTTAGAAGGAACCAAATCTACTGACACTTTGCTCTTGGACGTCTAGCCCACAGAACTATGAGAAAATAAATTTCTACTTAAACCACCACTGTGTGGTACTTTGTTATAAGCAGCTCTAGCAAATACTCCACATCCATTCTATCAACAATTTCTGTTGGTTCCACCATTAAAATACACACAAAAATCGAACCATTTCTCACCATTTCTCCTGCCATCACCCTGGTCCCAGCATTATCATCTCTCAATGGGTTCCTGCAACAGGGACCCAATTGGTCTCCCTGCTTCCGCCACTGTGTTCCTATGGTCTATTCTCGACACAAGCCAGAGTGATCCTGTTAATATTTAAGTCAAACCACGCAATTCCTGACTTGAGTAAAAGTACAATGACCTGGAGGCCCTGCACCATTTGGACCTGCCCCTCTCAGTGCTGTGCTGCTCTAACTCAGGTCCAGCCTCTCTGAAGTCGTTCCTGTCCTGGAAATGTGCCAGTTCTGCTACCACCTCCAGGCCCCTATACTTACTATTCCTTCTACTAGGAACACTGTTCCCCGCACACTTGCAGGGCTCGTTCACAGACCTTCTTTTTTTTTTTTTTTTTTGGCGGTACGCGGGCCTCTCACTGCTGTGGCCTCTCCCGTTGTGGAGCACAGGCTCCGGACGCACAGGCTCAGCGGCCGTGGCTCACGGGCCCAGCCGCTCCACGGCATGTGGGATCTTCCCGGGGACCGGGACCCGTGTCCCCTGCATCAGCAGGCGGACTCCTAACCACTGCGCCACCAGGGGAGCCCCACAGACCTTCTTTAAGTCTTTCCTTGAAAGTTGTTTTCTCAAAAGAGCCTTTCCTATCCATCCCATTAGAATTGCATTCCCAGAACTCCCTATTCTACTTCCCAGACATATTTTTCTCCATAGCAGTCATCACTTTCTAACAGGCTATATAATGTATTTATTTATTTTATTTTCTGTCTCCTAGCACTACAGTGATCCATATGGGCAGTTTTTTGTTTTGTTTGTTTGCTTTCCTGTCTCATCAGTGCCTAGAACAGTGCCAGGTGCACCGTAAGCACGTAGGCAGACTGGATCATCTGGTCCCAATTCCTCCCTGGATCCACACCCTGTCACATATCAAGCTGTTTGGCAATGTCCTTCCACCATGGCCGAGGTGCCCTGCTCTGTCCAGCTTCCTGCCACTGAGCTCAATCATGTCACCTGCTTTGGTCAATGGGCTATTAGCAGACACAACGATGAGAGCTATTAACGGGCTTGTTCATTGAAGCTCACTTCTTGTGCTGCCACATCGCCATGAGAAGGATGTGTACACAGAGTGACTCCTTAGCCCCAGGACAAAGGTGGATGTCGCATGAGGCAGAGTTAAGTCACCCCACCTACACCAGAAAAGGCCAGCCAGGATCAGCTGATGACTGGCCAACCCTCTGAAGCAGGAGCAAGACCAGGCCAGATCAGCCAAGCCCAGCCCAGATCAGCTGACTCTCAGCCTCCTGACTCAAGTACTTTAATAACAGTGACTGTTCCTTTGAGCAGCTGAGTATTGGGTTGGTTTGTTACGTAACTGTTATGCCAATATTCAAGTGAATCAGCATGCAGTAAGTGTTGAGAAAAAAATTAATGTATCAGAGTGATTCCCCATAAGCCCAAAGAGGTTTACAGGCACACCTGTGCTGTGAAAGGAAGCAATGTTAACCCACATTCCTGGTGCTAGCCCTTTGTTCCAAATACTGGAGGGCTAAGAATAATTACAGATTCATCCTGAAAGGGCTTTGCTATTGACTGGCCACTGCACAAAACACTGGGTCTACTTTTTTCTAAGTCTATTTTGAATTTCATGTGAAGCTCATTGAACCAGGACACCTGGCAACAACACAACATCTTTTTAAACTTTTATTATTATTATTATTATTATCATTAGTATTATTGTTTTAGCTTTTCACTAGAGATCCACAAAAGAATAAACATTAAAGACAATGACATCTGATCTATGTAGTATAGGAATTGTGCACTTTCTCTTCTTTTTTTAAAATTTATTTATTTTATTTATTTTTTTTTGGCTGCCTTGGGTCTTTGTTACTGTGCACGGGCTTTTCTCTAGCTGCGGCGAGCGGGGTCTACTCTTCACTGTGGTACGCGGGCTTCTCACTGTGATGGCTTCTCTTGTTGCGGAGCCCGGGCTCTAGGCGCACAGGCTTCAGTAGTTGTGGCTTGCGGGCTCTAGAGCGCGGGCTCAGCAGTTGTGGCGCACGGGCTTAGTTGCTCTGTGGCATGTGGGATCTTCCCGGACCAGGGCTTGAATCCATGTCCCCTGCCTTGGCAGGCAGATTCTTAACCAGTGCGCCACCAGGGAAGCCCAGTACACTTTCTTTCTTTGCTTCACTTCCATACCTTTCATGTGTGCCAAGCTACACATAGGTGGCTTCTTTCATTATCACTAGACAACTTTTGCCAAATGTGAGAAACTTCCCTACTGCATGACCCTTTCATTTCGTTCTCAAAGAATCAAATGACTCAAGAATTCTCTGGCAGAACCATTAAAAATCCACAATAAAAGGATTTCAGAGGAAAGATACCCAACACACCTAAAACAATCACTTGTTTTTTATGCCATTTTTAGTAACATCAAGTTATGTACAGACCAGAAATGAGATAGGAGAACTGATTTCAAAAATGGCCTGTGCCAGCGCTGAATCCCTCCATAGTAACTTCTCTTCTCTACTTGCAACTTACAGTGTGATTGACAATCCAGGAAATTATTTGAAATTTACCTGGAAAACTTCATGCATGGAAATATGGAAGGGTCTATAAAATTATTGAATAAAGTACGTACACTGCAGAGAAAAATGTTAGGCATGTAACAATATTACCTTTCAGACATTTACTATTGGGTTGGCCAAAAGGTTCATTCGGGTATTTCCATATGGAAAAACACAAACTTTTTGGCCAACCCAGTATTCATAGTCCAATTAGCCCGATGCCTGTAGGTGTCTGCCTGGAACAGACTTACATATAAAGTGTCTCTGCCGGGAACACAGGATGGAGCCGGACTTTCTCTGACATTCAGTCCTTCACCTGAGTCCCAGACCAAACCACACGATCACAGCATTCACCTCTTCCATCACCTACCACTGCCCCAGGGCCTGGGGACCTGATTCTTACACCACGTCTTGGTTTCCCCCTGTAGAGGCAGAAGGAGTGGGATAAATCCTTAGTCCAATCTTCCCTCAGGAAAAGAACAAACTGTTCTGGGTTACCACGCTCACTTACCACTTCAGGAAAGGACTGACAGGATGCGAGAGAAAGAAAAGCGGTTGGGTTGAAAGGGAGACGGAAGATGGATAAAAGCTTGTCTGCGAAAACAACGGAGAACAAGAGGCAGAAAAGCCTGTATCACAGGCTTGGCGGAGACAAGGAAGGTCCCAGGGACGTAAAACAGGGTAACGTTGAAAGTTACGAGGCAGACAGCTAGGGTTCTCTGCTCTACCTCCTGCCTCCCAAAAAGTGAATACTGCCCAAGATAAACGGCCTTTTGTTTCATACTTTTACAATGGAGATTTTAGTTTGCTTTATTTTATTACTATGTGCCCCCATCTGGCTAACTGGGTACTCTGTCCATACAAACAAAATATTTTTCCTTTAGTTATGAAGTCAGGCTAGATCCAAGGGGCCTTTCTACATTAGCAGACAATGTGGTCAGGCTTGTAAAGGTTGTGCCATCACTTATAGTCTCTGCAACTCATTATTTACCAATGTCACACACACACACACACCTGTTTGCTGTGTGACTGTTTTGTTGACTTTATTATATTGCAAAATTTTAAAGGCCCAAGTCGATGGCTTGCACTTTTCATGTACTCCAGTATCATGTCAGAACATGCAAGCAAACAATAAGCACTCAAAAGTGCACTTATGTTCAATTACATAAATTGGTAGGTTGGTCAACTTCAACAGTGGGGAAAATCTGTCAGCAAGTTAGAAAAGAAAAAACAAGAGGGTGATAAGGATCCACCAAGTACAGTTTGGAGCCTGTCCCTCTCTCTTCAGGGACCAGCTGAAATGCACGCCTTCCAAAGGCTTTCCCGGCCAGTGATGCACCGGTGAATGTTAACAAATTACTTTCTGAGAAAAAAAGAGGCCCTGATTTGTAGCATTTGTCAGTCACCTGGCACACTCTCACCATGGCTGATTCAAGTCACCAATGTAGATGGCACTGAACTTAGATCAGGGAGGAGATACACACAGTCAGCTCATACCAGCCCATGCGAGCTGGTCCTCCGGCGCCCCACTGGCCCTAACCCTGCTGTCAGAATCCATCCTTATAAGTCGGTTTTCCAGAATATATTAAAGTGTGCACCTAATTCTGCCTGGCCTGTCTACCTCTTGTATTTCAACTATGAGATCCTTGAAGAGAGGCAGTGAATCATAATTATCATACATATATACACATATGTAAATACAGAGAGAGAGAGATGCACATCTATGTAACTGCACATAATCTTCCAGAGAAGTGTAGCTTTACAAATATTTGTTATTTTGGCAAGTCTATGTATCTCCTCAGGTGCTCTGGAGTTCTGCATCTGACAAAGCCTCTCAACATGTATGGGAGAACAAATAGTAATGGAGTCCCCAGTTCTTAACCAAACAGACTGAATTCCTTGGCCGCCCATATAATTAGTCCAGGTCATACAAGGCCAGGCCAGGCGATTCGACTGGAAGAATGGTGTGGAATTTCTGATAACTTTGGTTAGGAGGAAGCTAGTACATATTCTCTGTCTCTTCATTGACTTTATTCCTGGAATGTGTACACGATGGCTAATGCTGCAGCAGCCATTTTGGTCTAAGAGGCAACCTTGAAAATGGAGGTTCTTGGTGGAATCAACTAGATGGAAGGGTTCTGGAACCCTGAGGAACCTGTGGAGTGTAGCTCATCTATTAAAGGTACATTGCCGGGGCTTCCCTGGTGGCGCAATGGTTGACAGTCCACCTGCCGGTGCAGGGGACACGGGTTCGTGCCCCGGTCTGGGAAAATCCCGCATGCCGCAGAGCGGCTGGGCCCGTAAGCCATGGCCGCTGGGCCTGCGCGTCCACAGCCTGTGCTCCGCAACGGGAGGGGCCGCGGCAGTGAGAGGCCCGCGTACCGCAAAAAAAAAAAAAACCAAAAAACAAAAAACAAGGTACATTGCCTACCTGATATTTACATAAGAGAGAAATAAGCTTCTATCTTGTTAAAGCTACTATTGTTCCAGGCCTCTATTACAGCTGAACTTTACCTTAAAGGACATACTATGGCACAACAGGAAAGATTTGAAACTCTGAAAAATATCACAAGTCAATATGCCCTTTTTCCTATGGAGCCTTCCTTGCTCCCTGTACTGTCCCAGGCATTTACAAATTGGTTGAACCATGTTTTTATTTTTTCCACCACCTCAAGGCCATACCATTTTTCTTTTTAATATACAGACCATGCCTTGCACTGAGTAAGTGTTCAATAAATATTTGTTGAATTGATTTTCCTGTTCAAAAAAAAAATGTCCTGCTTCCAGACTGATTCAGAGCCATGTCATAAAATAATGGCAAAAGGCCTTCTTACTTGTCTCTCCAAAAGTTGTGACCCCAGTGTCCACAAACATCTTCAATCCCGGTCTTCACGTGATCAAAAAACTAAAACAGAAAAAGCAGGCTGATTAATTTTACCTCAAATCAGTCATTTCCATTTCTATTTATAAAAATTCGGAATTTCTATTTACAGAAATTCTAATTCTTATTTCTACTTATAGTTGTAAACATTTTATCTGTAGAAATTCTAATTATAGAAATTTCTCTTAATATCAAGCTTAAACTTCAAAGACCCTGGCAGTTTTTGCTTTTTGTTTATTTGAATAAACAATAAAACAACAATTCATCTTCGAACAAACTGATGAGATGTTTGTCTTATCAATCTTAGGCAATTCATAGATTATTTTTCTCATCATGTATATGTATGGCTGAGTCGCTTTGCTGTGCACCTGAAACTATTACAACATTGTTAATCGGATATACTACAATATAAAATAAAAAGTTAAAAATAAATAAAACAGCCTGTTCATAATTTTGGAAAATATGAAATATGGTAATAATTTTCCAGTAGAAACATTTCAGGTTGAAGGAAGCGATACTCCTGTATTCCTGAAGGAGTGTAGCCTCCGTGGGGCTGTGTTCATTCTACCCCCAATTCACGCCCTTCTCCATCCACCCCCTACCCTACCCCACCCCCCACACCCTCTGCCAGTTACCTCTTCAGGAAA
Organism: Mesoplodon densirostris; assembly: GCF_025265405.1. Taxonomy (NCBI): domain Eukaryota; kingdom Metazoa; phylum Chordata; class Mammalia; order Artiodactyla; family Ziphiidae; genus Mesoplodon; species Mesoplodon densirostris. The sequence goes on from NC_082674.1 coordinate 69,037,665, forward strand.
TGAGCACCATGGTGTCAAGAAGTCTGACTTAATCCAGTAATTTTCCCTTTGACCATTTAAATTGTTACACTATGGATACATTAACACCTACCCGACAATGGATTTCCTCACTGACAGCTTGCTGTTTCTTATTGGACCTCTTAACATCAAGGAACTCCACCAGCGGTCGGATAGTTATTCCCTGCACAGAAAAACAAGGCGGGGAGGGGAAACTTACTGTCAACTTCAAGAATAACTTTTATTCTCCTAAACTTTGATAACTGACAAAAGATACCCTGCCCCCAAGACTTAACACAGCATATGTAACATTTTGTTACTTTTCTTCTTCCTCTCTAACAGCTGGCATATTTTCAGAGGGCCATGTCCCCAAACCTGCTACTAGAAGCAAAACAGTGGACAGGGGGCTTCCCTAGTGGCGCAGTGGTTGAGAGTCCACCTGCTGATGCAGGGGACACGGGTTCGTGCCCCGGTCTGGGAGGATCCCACGTGCCGTGGAGCGGCTGGGCCCGTGAGCCATGGCCGCTGAGCCTGCGCATCCAGAGCCTGTGCTCTGCAGCGGGAGAGGCCACAACAGTGAGAGGCCCGCGTACCGCAAAACAAAACAAAATGAAAAAACAGTGGACAGAATGCAAGGAATTGAAAACGTAATTCTATGTAATTCTAAGAAATGGAAAAAGAAAGTAATTCTAAAAAATAATAAAGTATTATCCAGTTCAGAGGAATCACCTACTTGTATTATTCATAGAAAACATCTCAATGATTCATTCATTAATCTATTAAACAATTTTAATTGAGCTTTTATGGCATACATGTCAGCGGCTCGGGCATTTGGGACACAGGGATGGATAGTTAAGGACCTCAGTTCAAGGACTGCATAGTCTTATGAGGAGAAGGATATGCACAAAACCAGTTACAAAGTAGGCACAGGAGGAATGAGAGAGATACACAGGGAATGGGTCAAGGAAGGCTCTGCAGAAAGGGAACCCTGGATCAGAATCTTACAAGTTGTTGGAAGCAGAACCTAGCAGAGACCTAACAGGACCAGCCGTGAGAAAGGACCCACTGTGGGTTTGGGCATGTTCACAGGGCACTTGGGAAATGGAGAGAAACAAGCTATTTAGTAAGCCAGGAAGAGAAAAAAAATCCTTAATATAATAAAAAATATAAGCCAGAAATCTCTAGTGAACATCTGACTTAATAATGAAACATTAAAAGCATTTCCGTTACAAGTAGGAACAACACAAGGATACTCCCAACCTGCTGTTCCACGATGCTTGTCCTGGTCAATGAAATAGGAAGAGACAGAGGGGAAAGCATAGATACTGAAAATAGAGTGACAAGGTTTTTGTTGCTCAAGGATGACCCAGTTTTTGTCCTAAAAAATCTACAACAATCTTTTTTCATTTAAAAATAACAAGAAAGTTTAGTAAAGTGACTAAACATAAAAAGAACATACACAAATCCATCCCATATACTAATTTAAAAAAAAACAGAATAAACACCTACAAAATAGCAATGAAACACACATATATAGTGAGAGAGAGAATGGGAGAGAATATATTTAATACTAGTATATACTACTATATTATATATTATACTATATGGATACTATATATATATATATATATATATATACACACATGCTTTTATACTCTCTACAGAAGTACATAATACAGTATATAATCCTATCATGAAATGTACAAAAAGCCTTTACAAAGAGAACTGTAAAATGTAATTAAAGGGTATTAAAAAGATTTGAGTTTGAAAAAGACACACACAGTTCCTAGGTGGGATGAGTTAACAATATTATGATGGCAATTTTATCTCAATATATGTGCCATACAATTTCGATAACATATTCCAAAGGATTTTTAAGAAACGTGAATATTTAGAAGTTGAGAAAATGTTCAAAATTAATCTGGAAGAGTAAATGGAACCAGAAAAATTTAGAGAAAGGAGGATGATGGGGAACTAACAGCTCCCAAAACAAACTATCGCTGTTATGTGTAAAATTATGTGATACGGGCACTAAAATAGGCCAAGGGAGCAGGGGGTGACAATGAGGGGTCCAGAAAGATCCCCAAGTTTCCCACCTGGCTGGTCGATGGCTGCCACCACTCGGCATGAAGAATTCATGACCAGGAGGGATTACTGGATTTACGGGGAGGGGTGGATATGTTGAGAGATGCTCCCTGACACGACTGGCTCCTCGCTCACCTCTCTGCATGTCTTTAAGTCTTGAAGAATGTTTCTGATAATATAAACTGTGACACACACACATTTTGTAAAGGAGGTCATTAATTTTGTTCCATCAGTCCAGCTTTGGGCATTTTTCAGCTTCACTTTCACTTTCTAAAACATGAATGATCTTGAGCAAGTTTGGCATGACGCACCTTGTGTTCTACTTGTAGTTCAGTCTGCCACTTTGAAATAACATCGGAGGTAATGACCGTTTTCCAATCAACACACATTCTGTAATTTTTAACTTATGTAAATGAAAATAGGTGTCAACATGTGGTTTACCGTGATGGGTGATTTCACTGAGTTTCAGATTCCATGAAGCCTCCAGGTTAATAATAGCTCCAGGAAAAAAAAATCAACAAAGTCAGTGCTATTTATAAAATGACACAATGTGTTCTGAGGATACTAAGTGTTGTTTCACATGCTTTTCTCTACCAGGTATTTATTCAGTTAATAATAAGTGAATGAATAAGTGAATGTCCTATATTTGTAAATATAGGACATAAAAGTAAAGATGGGACACGGGGCCTGCCCCAGTCACTAAGCTGATTTCTTCCACTAGACGGATAACCTAGAATAAGTAAAACAAAACTGATCTACTACAGGAAGCAAGTGTGGCCCAGCACCCAGGTCAAGTCGAGTTTCTAAAACTACAACATAATTAAGTTTATAATTAATAAATGTATGGATGAGATGCAATGGCACGTCTCATTTAAAAATACATATTTGTACAGATGAACCTATTTGCTGGGCAGGAATAGAGACACAGACATAGAGAACAGACGTGTAGACACGGTGGTGGGGGGAAGGAGGGGCGGGATGAATTGGGAGATTAGTTTTGATATAAATACACTACCATGTGTAAAATAGCTAGCTAGTGGGAAGCTGCTGTATAGTACAGGGAGCTCAGCTCGGTGCTCTGTGATGACCTAGATGGGTGGGATGGGGGGAGGGAGGTCCAAGAGGGAGGGCAATATGTATACATATAGCTGATTCACTTCATCATACAGCAGAAACTAACACAACATTGTAAAGCCACTATACTCTGATTAAAAAATTAATTAATTAAATTAAACCCCAAAAAGAAGTATTTGTTTAAACAGTTCCTTTTCAATAGTCCCCATTCTCTCTTAGAATTATTTGCAGTTGTCATGCTGCGCTCAAATGGAATTATTTGATAGGTTCTGCCTTACTTTCTCTCCCTCTCTTGGTTCGTTCTTTCCTCAATCGATCTATTTTGGAGGGAGAGTACATGGCATCCGAATGTCATATTAATAAGTTCCCCAAGCTGGATGTTATATTCTAAGAGCCTGGGTCTCTGGTTGGGGGACACAGGAAAAAAAAAAAAAGGAATACCTTTGAAAATGCACCTTATTTTACCACATTGCAAAATTCCTCATTTTGGTCACCTGGGGAGCAGCCTGACAAGGCTTAGAAAAACAGCTTGTTACCATCCATGTGGGTGAAAAAATAAAGCAACCCCTTAGTTTTCCATCAAACCAATGAAAACTATATTTGCAAAGCACAAGTTAAATTTTCACCCGTTCATTTGGCTTTAGCGCAATAAACACAACACCCCTGAGTCAGGCCTGGCAGAGGGGAACTGTTACACAGCAGCCCGGGAGGAATGACAGCGAGGTAAGCTTTATTTTCTCCCTCCGCCATCTCTGCTTTCTGCCCACCCTCACCCTTCTGCTCCCAGTAAAGTGAGAAAGAAAAAGGCACTGCTGCCTGATTAAAGAAGGAGCATCTGTGGGTCTGTTCTTTTGGAAGAAAATGATTTCTTTCATTTTTGTTTTTTGCAATTAAATTTTGCAAAAAACAAAGTGGGGGTGAGGGCAGGGGGTGGGGAACGGCTTTATATTTCTTTGCTCACTTAACAGGCAGGCAATTTCCAGAAAGACTTGAAGAAACTGTTTTCATTCATTAAAAAATATCACTGTCATTGCTATGCTATCCTAGATAAGGCTTTTTCACATTCCAAACTTGACCACAGAGATCAGAAATCTGGTTGTACACACAGTGTTTATTTTAGAATGGGGTAAATGGGATGAGAACCATAAAAGTATTCAAGGAGGAGCTTGCTACCTTGCAAGTAGGGTGAAATGCAGACTCGTCAGTTTCGGACCATGACTTATCAGCGCATTACAACACTAATCCATGATGGAGGCAAAAAGAGACTCCGCCCTTGGAATTCCAGTCAACTGTGCTCCTTGATGGACTTCTCCTTAACTACTCAATGAATTTCCAGAATTGTGAGGATCTGCCCTATAATTATAGGGACTAACTGAATAATTATTGGGCTCTGAAATACACTGAAAGGATTAAGTTTTTCTTTCTCCTTTTATCGTTTTACTTAATGTTATAATGCAAACAGAGCAAATCATCAGGTTAAAACCTTGCATCAGGTATTGTGTTTACATACATATTTCCTCTCTACTGCCTGGGAGGGAGGTACCATGATTCAGATCTTATAGCAAAGCAAACTGAGGCTCACAGATCCTATCAAGAGCTGGGCCAGAACACTAACCCAGAACAGCCTGCTCCAATGTCTGTGCTTTCTACTGCTGGATTCTACCTTGCCTCAATCTTGAATACTATTTTAAAACACGAGAGATAACTTATATTTTCTATATCATTACCAATCTTATTTATATGAAAATGAACGTACACGTCCAAGCAATCAGAATCGTTTACTCATTCACTATTCTCCAAGCAAGACTGTTTTCCAGGAAGATGTTAACAGCTTCATCAAGAGGCTACTTTCTCTAATTATCAACGTGATTCAAGGAACATTAAAATTCTCATTATAAATCTTAGTATCAAATAATAAGCCACACGTCACAGGAAATTCTGCTTTAGAAGATGGTGCTAACTCAAGAGTATCAGGATGGAAGTATTAAAATATTTCCTACAAGAAATGCTAAAATAAGAGGGAAAGGCATTTTAATGTTTAATGATAGGTCCATCAACATAAAAGTTGTCATTTGGAGAAGAATGCATCGCTATTCATCAGAAGGCAAAATTGTATGCATGAATGATAATTAGTTATTTCTACTATGTTTGGAACCCACTAAGTCTCTCCTCTCACGCTCCTTTCCCTGAGTCCCCTAATAATGGATGTATTCTGGAAAAAAGAACCTTTCTGAAGGCAGTGTGTGTGTATTTGTGTGTTTGTGCATGTGTGTGTTCATTGTCTCCTAAAGACCAGTGGGGGATAGGAAATGGGAGGGAAAGAGGTCAGGTCAAGGACCCAAGTGGTAGCCGTTAGTCTCCAGTCTTTGCACACAGAGAGGGGATGGGGCAGACCACAGCGAAGGGAAAGGAACAGGAGGTGTGGGACCTCACAATTCCTCTTCCCATGGGCGTCACAGTGCGTGTCGCAGGGTCATCCTTAAACCTAATCAGAGCAGAAGACTGTCCACGGGGCATGCTTGCAGATGCCGAATATGGACCCCCAAAAAATCTCCATCACTGAAGGGTTTACTTGCTACGTTTACGATGCCAAACAGAGCCAACACAACTATTTTGTTTGTTGCCACTACTGTTGTTAACTTGTCACATTAAAAACTTTCTTAATCAATGTTAACTTTTTTTTTTTTTTTTTTGCGGTACGCGGGCCTCTCACTGTTGCGGCCTCTCCCGTTGTGGAGCACAGGCTCCGGACGCACAGGCTCAGCGGCCATGGCTCACGGGCCCAGCAGCTCCGCGGCATGCAGGATCTTCCCAGACTGGGGCACAAACCCACGTCCCCTGCATCGGCAGGCGGACTCTCAACCACTGCGCCACCAGGGAAGCCCAGTGTTAACTACTGACGTACACAGTGCTCATCCAAAGTGGGTGTGTAGTCTTTTAATGTGGGGAATCAAAACTTCACTTAGACCTTATGCCTGAGTTATGATTCCAAAAAGCCAAAATATGAAGAGTGTAAAAATGACACCTTATATTAACCACCTGTATGCATACATTCAACGAACAACAGTATATATTTATTGTAATATTTTTCTTTTTCCTATGTGATGTTTGTTCTGAATGCAAAAGTGCAATGTTATGTCTGTCGAATCTAATAACTAAACAACCTGAGCTTGCATTTTGCGTGTCCTCTCTGGAATTACATCTTTTTATTCAGTCTTTTTTTAATCTCATGTTACAAGGCATAGACCCATGGGGTTGGGGGTACGGGGCTGGTTTTACACTATGGATATTTGTGTAGACACAACGGCCGATAGTTTCATCTCCAAACGACCTGGTTCTTAGGTGCTCTAGACTGACATGGTTCTATTTTTGTATTTGATACTCAGATGTGACACCTTGATTTCTGAGAGCCTGGAGAAGAGTCCAGAGCATTGACCCAGGCTGGGCAGGGCTTTCTGTGGGGCATTAGGACAGGGCAGCTGGCTTGGGAAGAGGTGGAGAGTGACTCCCAGACCTGACTTGTCCCCCTCAAGCACTCTGCCCTAGGCTGCTCCTGAGACATTAAAGTGCTCAAGGCAAAACAGATTCACTTTCTTTTTCAAATTCTTTCCCATTTGGGTTTTTACATAATATTGAGCAGAGTTTGAAAAACAATTTGTGTCATTAACGCAGGGCATTATGTTATACTATCTTCTTCACACTTAATGTATGTTTGAAAATTTTCCTTAATAAAGTTTCTAAAATGTCAAAAAAATTAAAAAAGAAGAAGAAGAACAAGCAAATGAGCAAGCACATTAGTGGTTGCCAGGGGTTGGGCAAAGGGAAGGGAGGAGAGTGACTGCCTAATGGGTATGATTTCCATTTGGGGTTACAAAAAAGTTCTGCAGTTAGATAGTCATGATGGTGGGTCAACACTGTAAATATATTTAATGTCAATTAATTGTACCCTTTAAAACTGTTATAGTGGTAAGTTTTATGTTATGTGTATTTTACCACAATAAAAATAAACTGGGTTGAAAAAAATAAAGAATATTTGTATATGTAGAACTGAATCACTTTGCTGCACACCTGAAACTAACACAACATTGTAAATCAACTCTACCCCAATATAAAATGAAAAGTTAAAAAAAATGGATTCCCTTCACAACGCTGCCTCAGACGTGTGAGACTAGCTAATTGGATGCTTGTTCCAAGGTTCCTGCAAACACGCAGTGAAAAGATGAAGGCAGGGAGTCAGCTTCTCCTCTCCACCCCTGGGGCGTCGTCTCCCTGCATTGAGAAACTCAAACCAACCTGGGATGTCTGAACCAATCTAGTATGTGTCCCTCTAACTGGAACTATCCCTAACCGGAACCGGGTAATACTGTCTTCTCTCTCGGGGGGGTCAGCAGAGCGCCCCGCAGTTCTGAGCTTGCCTCTGGAGTCGGGGTCCCAGGCTCACCCCCAGCCTCCATCATTCACCAGCCTCTGACCCTTCTCGCCATCTTGCCTGATCACTGCTCTGGGTCCCACACTGCCTTTCCCACTCGTACCCTTTCCTCTTAACAGTCTCTTCTCACAGCGGCCAGGGGCTCCTTTTACCAGGTAAAACACGTCACGCTTCTGCCCCAAACTTGGATGCTTCTGTTTCACCTGAAAAGGAGCTAACGTGCTGACACTGGCCCAACGGCCCCCGCTGCCCGACATGACCTAGGACTCCGGACTCTCCCTCACCTCCTCTCTCCTAAACCACACTGCCCTCCAGTGGCCACGCAGGCTATGTACACACTGCCTCAAGACCTTTGTCTTTAGTCCCATTTGCCTGGAATGTTCTTCGGCTCAGCTAATCCTTTTCCCCCTGCAAACCTTTACTCAAGTATGTTTTTCACCGTTGCCTTCCACGACTATTCCATCCAGAATTGTAACACTACTCCACCCTCACCAGGCCTGAGCCCTACAGCTTCCTACTGTCCAGCGTCTCTCACCCTCTAACAGCCTCTAATTCCCTCACTTACTCTGTTTACTTTCACTGGAATGGAAGCTTTGCAGGGTCGGGGATATTTCTGGGTTTTGTTCACTCTTGGATCCTGAGCACCCGGAGCACTGGCTGGCACACAGAGGTAATTTCTAGATGACTATCCGCAAAACAGAATCTCCTAAGGGCTGGATAATTAACTTAAAGGGGTTGATGAACTTGCAAAGTCAGGATCTCGACCTAGACACACGCCCTCCTACCACAGCTCTCCACCTCCCCATATTAAATGTGTAGTCACCCCTCCCATCGTTTCAAGGGACGCACAGCTCAGCAGTGAACCCATGTCAAAGAGCTGCTGGGAGGTCATCGCACAACCAGCATTTAATGAGCACACTTTCTAGGTCAGAGAGGAAGACAAATGCCAAGGATTAGCAAGTACAGCTCATAAATTTCCAGAAGGGAGCTCAGCTCACACAGCTGAGTTTCCTTAAATAGTAATTCTTCTGTGTCAGCCAAGTGACCAGATTGGACTGGCTCAGGCCCCTGCCCAATCCAGTGACGTGAGGAAACACCATTTTCCCTCATGTCCTAACTACCTAAGCCTCAAGGCACCTTGGCGTCATGTAAAAGGAGTTCACGATGATCATCTGAGTGGCCTTGTTTCCTCCTGATAAAGCGAGAGACTTTGCTGGGAGACTGAGCTCTACTCACCAGGATGAAGACAGTGAAGAATATGACCACTATGGCCGCTGTGATGAACAGCTTTTTCCGGGGAAACACGGCAGCAGGAAGGAGAAACACCAGCGCGAAGCAGATGGCCCCACGGAGCCCACCGTAGGCAATGATGAATTGGTCCTTGAAGGTCAGGGGAATCGTCCGGAACCAGTTAATGACCTGAGTCAGGACAAAGACACCTGAGAAGAAAAACAAAACCAAAGGAAACAGACTGTGTGAGGCCAGGACACAGGAACGTGGAGACGCATTTTCTGGGCTTCTGTTTCAGGGCAAAGTATTTCAGAACAGGTCCCTTTTCTACCGTCCTGCCCGCATTCCTCCTCCTAGCTCGCATCACTGGGCTCTTGGAATCAGAGACGCCAAGAGGGGTTAATTCCACTTAAAGCAAACGCACGAAAGTACTCCGGGGAGGAAAGAGTATGTCGGGATGAGGGGAGAGGAGGAGAAACAGGAGAAGGAGAGGCCGTGGAGTGTGAGGGGGCGGAGGAAGGAGATGAGACAGACAAGAACCCAAGACGAAGAAGAGAAGTAGCAGCAGCAGCCGCAAAGGGGAGGGGCAGGAGGAAGGGCCCATCTCTCCACGCGCGACCCCCAGCGCTCACGCAGGAGACACATGCGCATTACCCAGCGCCCTCCAGATCAGGCAGAAGGCCAGGGTGAAGCAGACGAAGGCCCAGTTCCACTCGTGGTTCCTCCCCACGGTGGACACGCCCATGAAGATGAAGATCAGGGTCTCGCTGACGCTGCTCAGCATCTTCATGAAATACTTGATGGTCGTGTAGGATTTCTGAGACACGTTTTCTTCCACGTACTTATTCATGGTCATTGCACAGGCTGTGATTCTACAAGAAGAGAGGCAGCCTCCATGTAAACAGGACAAGGGTCCTAATCAGAACATGAGTCAGCACTTAGCTAAATGGTGGCTCCGCCCTTCCACCCGCGACTACAGCACCGTTGACTGATTTTGGTAAGTGAATGTGATTTGCATCCTTGGACACCCTACTGTCTCTGGAGGTCTTCATCGATACCCATGGCTCCAACTGCCCGGCTCTACACGGCTTTCTAGCCTGGGGATGTGGACTTCGGCATCATCAGCTATACTGCCAGTATCACAAATATAGATGAACGAGTCCATAACAAATTCAAAACCCATTATCTTCCTATAAAGCCAGTTCCATCTTCTCTATTCCTCTAGGGCCCCAAATGCTAACCTATCCTATCACTTAAAATCCTAAGCTTGAGGGTTTCCCTGGTGGCGCAGTGGTTCAGAGTCCGCCTGCCGATGCAGCGGACGCGGGTTCACGCCCCAGTCCGGGAAGATCCCACGTGTCGCAGAGCGGCTGGGCCCGTGAGCCATGGCCGCTGAGCCTGCATGTCCGGAGCCTGTGCTCCACAACGGGAGAGGCCACGACAGTGAGAGGCCCGCGTACCGCAAAAAAAAAAAAAAAAAAAAAAAAAATCCTAAGCTTGAAACTATGGTCACACTGGAATTCTCTCTGCATCTCCTTGCTGTCCCCCTCACCATCTTACTGGTCACCAGTTGTTTTCTAACCCTCATCCTGGATCTCTTGGACCCACCCACTCTTTTTTACCCTGATGCCTTAGTTCTGGGTCTCATTTCTACTTATCTACGATCTCCACTTCTGGGAAATTCAAAACATGTTCACAGGCTCTGAAAATTCCTAGTGGAAAGAAACGGTTTTGCTTGTTTTCCCAGCACTTCCAAAACTCTGGGACCACAGAGGTCTTCGTGTCCCTTTCCCTTGACATCTATTTTTTTTTAACTTTTATTTTATATTGGACATAGTTGATTAACAATGTTGTGTTAGTTTCAGGTGTACAGAAAAGTGATTCAGTTATACATATATATGTATCTATTCTTTTTCAAATTCTCTTCCCATTTAGGTTGTTATAGAATATTGAGCAGAGTTCCCTGTGCTATACAGTAGGTCCTTGTTGGTTATCTATTTTAAATATAGTAGTGTGTGAGCTTCCCTGGTGGTGCAGTGGTTAAGAATCCGCCTGCCACTGCAGGGGACACGGGTTCGAGCCCTGGTCCGGGAAGATCCCATATGCCGCAGAGCAGCTAAGCCCATGCACCACAACTACTGAGCCTGCGCTCTAGAGCCCACAAGCCACAACTACTGAGCCCACGTGCCACAACTACTGAAGCCCGTGCACCTAGAGCCCATGCTCCTCAACAGGAGAAGCCACTGCAATGAGAAGCCCGTGCACCGCAACGAAGAGTAGCGCCCACTTGCTGCAACTAGAGAAAAGTCCGTGAGCAGCAACGAAGACCCAAGGCAGCCGAAAATAAATAAATAAATTTAGTTAAAAAATAAATAAATATAGTAGTATGTACATGTCAATCCCAAACTCCCTAACTATCCCTTCCCCCACCTTTCCCCGCTGATAGCCATAAGTTCCTCCTCTAAGTCTGAGTCTGTTTCTGTTTTGTCAATAAATTCATTTGTATCATTTTTTTCAGATTCCGCATATAAGCGATATCGTACGATAGTTGTCCTTTTCTGGCTGACTTCATTCAGTATGATAATCTCTAGGTCCATTCACGTTGCTGCAAATGGCATTATTTCATTCTTTTTGATGGCTGGGTAATATTCCATTGTCTACATGTACCACATCTGTTATAATACCACCTCTCTGCACAGTCTGGGGAAGGAAGGGCTCAGGATGCAGCCCAGACTCCTAGGTTGGGTGCCCGAAGCTCTGCACACTCTCCCCTCAGTGACAATTCCAGGTCCCCCGACCCCCGACCCTCTCTCCATTGAGCACCCAGCACATGCTCAATGGTCTGTAATTTCCCAAAGGGGCCCTGCTTTGTGCTGTCTTCTTGGCTGGAATGTACCCCTGGCCAACTCAAAGGCCACCCACAGGGGGAAATTTAGTATGAGCTGGGTGATAGCTCATACCAGCCTCCATCTAAGGAGACACAGTTACTAGAAATTACCAAAAAGGCATCATTTTCCAAGGGTGCTGTAGAATGAAACAGGACAGAATCTGAGTGAGCTGCCCGCCTTCCACTGAGTGATAACTGCGCCATGAGCTAATCGCTGGTCATGATCTGTGAAGTTTCCCACCTTCTCAGAGCTCTAGAGCTGCAATGACCCTACGAGCTTCCCCCATCTCCCTTACCCTGAGATGTCTGAGGTTTTACCAAAATCTTCCTACTCTAAGCATAAGGATAAGTAGAAGAATGAAAAGCTAAGGGCCTTCTGAGTTGAGACCTAAACAGGTAACCGCGAATATATCTCATTGTAAGGAACCTACCTGTTCCTTCCACAGAAAACATGTATATCTATTCTGTGCCACCTATGAAAACAAAACAAAGACCCCACCAAGCCAAGGACCATGCATTTAGCCTCAACGTCCCGGCCCACAGAATGAGCAGGTATTTCTTTCAGATTTCTATGAGTGAGGAATGCATAATTCCTGTGGCTCCCCAAACAAAGAGAACCTTATTAAATGGACCAGTAAAATGCAGCAGCACAAACACACAGCAAAGCCTGTGAAGAGCTGAGGGCTTATCCAGTAAGAGTCCATGTCTACAGAGCCTCCACTCTGCCAGGGATGGTGCAAACGCTTTGTATGAGTTATGTCAGTAAACCTCCTTACAAGCCTCTGAGGCAAGTTCTGTCATAGTTCCCATTTTACGGATGAGAGAACAAAGGCAGACAGAGGTCCAGTGACTCAAGGTCACACAACGAATTGATGGTGGTGCCAGGATTTTAACCCAGGCAGCCTGACTCAAAGCCAGCGCTGTTAGGGACCTAAGTCTCGCTTTCTGAGCGCTCAGTGAGCTCGATTGTCCCTGATGAAAGTGAGGTCCTCCTCCCCTGCCAGGCCCATGTGCATCCGTTCCCAAGCACAAGCCTCTTTCACTGGTTTCCTATGGTGGTGGTATTAGCAGATACTTAGTGGCTTCACAATAACACAGGTTTATCATCACCTTACACTTCCAGAGGTCGTAAGTCCCAAATCATTTCCATTCTCTTCTTGATCTGGGGCTAACGTCAAGGTGCCGACAGGACTGTGTCACTTCAGGAGGCTCTAGGGGAGAATCAGTTCCTTGCCTTTTCTGCTTTCTGGAGGCTGCTCACCTCCCGTGGCTCGTGGCCACGTCATGCCGACCTCTGCCTGCCTGGTCCCATCTCCCCTGACTCTGACCCTCCTGCCTTCCTCTCATAAGGACCCTTGCGATTTCATCCAGCCCACCCAGATAATCCACTGTTCTCTCCCCATCTCAAGACCCTAACTTGATCACATTGGCAAAGTCCCCTCTGCCGTGCAGGGTAACATATTCCCAGGTCCTGGGGACTTAGACCTTTGGGGGCCATCGCGCAGCCACAGTGTTGTTGGCAGTCATCTCCCTTGTGTGGTGGTCACGACCAAGGGCACGTCCCCCGTGGGCCTGGTGACCGAAGCTAGCAGGAGCTCTGTCACACTGGCCTGACGTGAAAGCCTGGACCCTCCCCCAGCACAGCGGGCAGTAGACACTGCGGACCAGAGTGGCAGGTGGTATCACCGCCAGCACCACCTGAATACAAACCACTCATTAACGGCATTTCTCAACATTTTCATCTTGCATATTTGGGCTCAATTTTTTTTAATCAGACTTTAAGAAGTAAAAGTTGCCCAATACTAAGTAATGAGGGCAAAAGCCAAAAGAATCTGAATCATACTACGTTTTATGAAGAAAAGACACATACACAGCAGCACACACCAAGGAACCTTTCTTAAATGTTGCCAAGTTGAAAGTCTGTAACAAAACCAATAAGGGCCATCACTCTTTCTTGGATTCTCTTATCTCATGCAAAAGATGCGTGAAAATGGTTTGACTAGTAGGCATTTAAACTTAAAGACAGACATGGAGAATGATGAACACCAAAGTATGTACCACCCAGCTTTTTCCAATCACTTTTACTTTTAACAATAAAGCATCAGCTATAGAGTTGAAACCCCTACATTTCTCATAGCAACCCTATTTCCCTCTGTCCCTCTTGGATTTGGATTTTTTGTTTATCATTCAAAAAGTGATTGTTAAAAGGCTAAAGAGGGCTTCCCTGGTGGCTCAGTGGTTGAGAGTCTGCCTGCCGATGCAGGGGACATGGGTTCGTGCCCCGGTCCGGGAAGATCCCACATGCTGCGGAGCGGCTAGGCCCGTGAACCATGGCCACTGAGCCTGCGTGTCCGGAGCCTGTGCTCCGCAACGAGAGAGGCCACAACAGTGAGAGATCCGCGTACCGCAAAAAAAAAAAAAAAAAAAAAAGGCTAAAAAAAGTTGCTTTTGTGTATGTGCTAATTATTTCCCTCTGAGATCACGTTCACATCATTCACGGGGAAAGATACAAACCCTACAGGCAAAGTATAGTATTCAGGGCTTCCCTGGTGGTGCAGTGGTTGGGGGTCTGCCTGCCGATGCAGGGGACGCGGGTTCGTGCCCCGGTACGGGAAGATCCCACATGCCGTGGAGCGGCTGGGCCCGTGAGCCATGGCCGCTGAGCCTGCGCGTCCGGAGCCTGTGCTCCGCAACGGGAGAGGCCACAACAGTGAGAGGCCCGCATACCGCAAAAAAAAAAAAAGTAATCTTCAGCTCATTAAATGAGCAATTAAACAAAAATTTCTATTCAGAAATTATTGAAAACTATAGCTTTGATGTAGGAATAAAAAAATACATGAATTATACATGAATGTTCACGGGATCATTTTCCATTGCTTTGTATCCTTAACATGACACCAGAGTGATACTCCTGTCTGCCAGACACCTCCCTGTAACTCAACACCACCTCTGAACAGCACAGGTGCGATCCTCCGGGGGAAAAACACCCTCAGCAGGTACCAGAGGCCCCAGAGCCCGGCAATGCCCTGTTCAGGAAATGCGTGTGTCTATGAGGTGGATGCACAGTACAGGCTGGTGACGAATGTTTCAAAGGTCGCGTTCTGGTCCGTCACGTACAGCTCAGTGCACACAGCCTCTCAAGCAAAGGCCAGGAGGTATTTCATTGCAAAGAGGGGTCTTTTTTGCTGTAGGATGCTCTAACCTACCCCAAAGCACCTCACCTTCAGTAACATCCTATGTACACAAAACTACAAATGAGTTAGTCTCCCTTCACTTAGGGAGGTACACACAATAATACAGTCTCCCTGGAAGAGAGAAGAATAAAACCTTCCTGCGCCTTTCCTGGATCATCACCTATAGCTGATAGTATTAACCATCACCATAAGTTTGACTCTCCTTCATTTCTCTAAAAGGATTATGAGACGCTTCTAGAGCTGGGGAATGATGCAGACTGGTGCCTTACTGGGTTTGGAGCTCGTGGCCAGGAGTGCCTTGGGTAGGAGGTCACGTCTTGGCAAATCCCAGTAGTGCTGAAGCACGTACAGAGAGGGAAGATTTCTTTCTCCACCAAAGAGAACTCATGAAACTTTCACACCTGAAGTCCACAGCCTCTCGCCCTCATTCTGAACACCAGCGTGATAATATCCACACCAAAATAATAACCAAAATAATGCGTGACATTTTAGAAAACTCTAGTTGAATTTCTTAACTCTAAAGCTCCTTCAAACATAAAACTATTGGCCTTCAGTATTCCCAGTCTGACCTTACTTTTATCAGCTCACGTCATTGAATCATCTTTCTCCCCGCTTTCCATGTAGGTCTCTCTGTCCTAATCTTCCAATTTAGTTCATATGATCAGGAATAACAACTGAACATCAATCAATATCTTCTCAGCATCTACTCTGGGTCAAGTTCTGGGCTGGGATCTAGGAAGATGGAAGCAAAGAGGCAGCTTCTACTTTCAAGAGTTCGTGGTCTAAGAGGAGAAAGAGTCCTGGAAAGATCATTGTAACACAGCATGGCAAGTGCCAGAAACGGAGAAGGGGAAGGATGCTTTGGGAGCACAGGAAAGGAAATCATTGCTTCTGCCACAAAAGAGGGGACATTTGAGCAGAATCTTCATGGGTAAGTGAGAGCTCCCCGAGCAGGAAGAAGAGGGAAATGATCCAGAAAAAGAAGAGGACACATTCAGAGCCATGAAAGAAATGAACCGGGGGCTTCCCTGGTGGCGGAGTGGTTGAGAATCTGCCTGCCAATGCAGGGGACACGGGTTCGAGCCCTGGTCTGGGAAGATCCCACATGCCATGGAGCAACTGGGCCCGTGAGCCACAACTATTGAGCCTGCGCGTCTGGAGCTTGTGCTCTGCAACAAGAGAGGTCTCGACAGTGAGAGGCCCACGCACCGCGATGAAGGGTGGCCCCCACTCGCCGCAACTAGAGAAAGCCCACGCACAGAAACAAAGACCCAACACAGCCAAAATAAATAAATAAATTAATTAATTAATTAAAAAAAAAAAAAAGAAAAAAAAAAAAAAGAAATGAACCGGTGGGTATATTCAGGGACCTGCAGAATTGACTCTGCTGCAGGGGAGAGAGAGGAGTAGAAGGTTAACAGGTGAGAACATGGAAGTTAGGGGCCAGGTAATGACATGTGACATAACTCTTACATGTTATGCTTAGAAGCCTACTGTATAGGCTGGTGGGGAAAATGAGAGATTATATCTTCCACCATGTAATTCGTGTTTATCTCCCCAAACCAACTGGAAGCTTCATGGGGGAAAAAGTGTCATCAGTGCTTTTCACAGTGCCTGGCACCTCATTAGTGTGTTTTGAATCGATGATGACATGGATCCAAGGATGGATTATTCATCGCAACGGTGGTGTGTCATGGACAGATTTGCATTTTAGAAAGAGAACTCTGAAGGACATGTGGAGGACAGATCTGGAGGGCAAAGACCTAGAGCTTGGAGTCCAGTTGTTTCCCACAGTGGTTTTTCGTTTGTTTTTCAAAATCCACTGCAGCACCTGGCCCGTATAACCTCCCAAAAAAGGTCTATGTTTGGACAGGTGTTAGGTTCCATTCCGTGGGACCACGTGGAGGTAAGGTTCATATAGAATTCACTGGGGCCCTCTGCTTTGTTATTATCTTGCCTCACATGGTGCTTTAACATAAATGTAGGGTGATTATCACCAGTTTAGAGACGGAGAAGCTAAAGCACTATAATTAGCGGTTTTTATATTCACCGGCAATTGAGGTTTTCTTCATCACTGTATCATTCTCAATGCAGCATACAAAAAATTCAGGCCATCTAATACTGTCTCAACGGTCTTCTGGGGGGGGGAAACAGACTTTCTATTCGGATAATCTGTCATTGGACTATTTTCTGAATAGAAAATTCCAACAAACACTTTTTTCTATAGTACTCCACCAGGCCACCCTGGCAGCCAATGAATCGATGTTCTCTTCCATGGATGTTCACATCCTTTCCACCAGAACCCACACTCTGCGAAGGCAGGGGCTACCCTTCTTCCACAGGTAGCAGGGCTCCCTGCATGCAGCGGTACCAAGCATATGTTTGCCTGATGCTGGCTGAGTCTAGCTTAATGGAGATCCACAGCCCTTCACTAGGCGGTCGGCATCTGTAGAACCAAAGGGAACGGCATCCATAAGGATGGTGGGCGGTGAAGGCAGATTTCTGGTTGTGAAGATAAAACATACACATACCTTGTCTGTGTTCACTTACATATGGTGTAGCCATGACTCGGTTAATTCCGTTTATAAATACTAGTACTGTTATTTTTTTGAAGAGTGGTCAATTCTCTAATTTCGATTCCCACGTTAGACCTGTTCTGTAAACTGAACTGTGAAGAATTAGAACTGAGCTGACAGAAAGAATGTTACAAAATTCTTTCATGCCTACTCCATGCCTGTGTGTGATCTTAAAAAGTATGGATTCAGTGGCAGGAAAACACAGCCCAAATAACAGTTGCATATTCCCCATAAAGACTTTGCCAAACATAAAAGCATACTCTAGTAATCAGTGCCAAGAATTAGCAAAGATGAAGAACAATTAAAAAGCTTTCTCTGTATTGATTAAAGCCAGGTCTGTGGTGACTCAGGGTACACTGTATGTTCTCAGAATAAAGTACTCACTCATGTGAGGTTAATTAATTATTCCAGGGCACGAATTTACTATACAATGGATTGCCTCTTCCAGGAAACCTGACAACCAAGAGAAAGTAAGTTTGACATATGAGAAAATTTTTTTAAAAATTATTTTCCAAAGAAATATCCAACCACCAAAACTGAACCACCTTTCTTAAAATATCAAAATGAAATAAATTCAAACAATTATAGATGCCTGATTATTCATGCAGTCTTGCCCATTTCATGGATTTTCCACATCTTGTGTTTTTTTTCTACTTTAGATGCTTTCAATTCAACTACTGTTTATAGCTCATTCCCTGCTCCTAAAGCAAGCATGGTTTTGTGGAAAGAACATATAAGAGATCACAGCTCAGGGTCAAAAGTGTGATGAAACACAAGGCATCAAGACACCCACGGCATCCACTGACTCTAGTTGGGGACTGTTAACAAAGGCATGAGAGGCAGGAAGACTGAACCAAGATCTTGATGATGGAATTAAAGTTTTCCAGCTGGGGCTTCCCTGGTGGCGCAGTGATTGAGAGTCCGCCTGCCAATGCAGGGGACGCGGGTTCGTGCCCTGGTCTGGGAGGATCCCACATGCCGCGGAGAGGCTGGGCCCATGAGCCATGGCCGCTGAGCCTGCGCGTCCGGAGCCTGTGCTCCGCAACGGGGGAGGCCACCACAGTGAGAGGCCCGCAAAAAAAAAAAAAAAAAAAAGTCTTCCAGCTGGAGAATGCCTGGTGGGCACTGGGGGTGGGCTGCAGGTGGGACCTGGGTATGAGAAACAACCATGCGACAACCCCACACCAATGAGCATGCAGGGTGTTCTCAGGATTCGACAGCAGCACCAGGACCGTCAGCGGAAGTTGTTCTGTTCTGGAAGCTCTCGCTGCTCCTCACATGAGTGGCAGAGCAGTATTTCTAAAAGTACGGTTTGTGGACCACGTGATTATGAGAAGTCCGTGGAAAAACGCAAATGCCAAGGCTCCCTCTCAGACCTATGGACTCAGAATCTCTGGCGGGGGCCTAGGATTCTGTATCTGTAACAACTCTTCCAGGTGATTCCTAAATACATCAAAATTTGTGGAAACCAAGGGAGCACAGGCAGATAGTTCAGACAGGGATGAATGAATGAGAAAAAGAGCTGACATTTGAATCCTGTTATTTAAAGATTTACTGGGGAGTCAAAAGAAGGGCTAACATGAGATTTGAGGACTAGTGTGGAGTTCATTACACTTTCCCACCTATTTTCCCTTCCCTTCCCTTCTTTCAAATTCCATTACTTGTACATCCCCACCGTCTCTTGCCTGGACTAGTGCACAGGTGCCTTCACCCTGCTGCCAGCCGCACGTCCCCACCCTCCTGCCCAGACAGATTGCTCAGCCCTGGGGCATCCAGTGAGCCTGACGCCATGCCCTCCAGCTTCCACCCCAGAGTACTATTCAAATATTATCAGTGTCATACGGGATGGTGTAGAAGGGTTTAGAAGCTCTCCAATCACGTATTCACTAGAAAGCAGAAATAAAGGGTGTCACCTCCCTGCTTATTACAGTTTCCAAAGGCTCCTGATTGTCTACAGAACAAGACAGGTCAAGACTAGGCATCTGCTAGGGGTTGGGGGAGGGATAGACTGGGAGTTTGGGATTAGCAGATGCAAACTATTATATATAGGATGAATAAACCACAAGGTCCTACTCTATAGTACAGGGAACTCTCTTCAATATCCTGTGATAAACCATAATGGAAAAGAATATGAAAAAGAATATATATATATATATATATGTATAACTGAGTCACTTTGCTGTACAGCAGAAATTAACACGACATTGTAAATCAACTATACTTCAATAAAATTTAAAAAAAAAAAAGACTAGGTATCTGCCTCTCTCATCACCCTCGACTCAGTTCTTGGATGTAGCCCAGCAATTCACCTGCGAGGCTTCTGCCTCTACCCAGAATGCCCTTCTCTCCATCACTAGGGCTTCAACCCGGGGGGGTCACCAGCCCCACATCCACTGTATCATTTATATGCTTTATTATCAAGGACCGAGTTTTCCTTGACTTGTAGTCAACACAGATGGGGATGGCCATCTCCCCCCAAGTAAGCTTATGTTCCCTGCTTTCTTCTGCAAAGAGACTATTTCTTAAACCATAGGGCAGGTCATGTGACACAGTCTGATCCAATCACGGTTCTCCAAGTCCCTGGGCCAATCACAGTCCTTCCTTTGAAATTTCTTCTAACCGGGGCTGGCAGGATAGATCTCTCTTTATAGGGACAAGGTTTGTAGAGATATAGAACCCAATTTGTCTGTGACCTTTGTTTCGATGAGAAGGAAGTCATCACATAGAGGAAGACAAAGTTGAGAGAGAAAGATGGCCCAGATGACATGGGAGTCCCTGGTCCCATCAGCCCAAGGCCAGATCTACAAGAATTTATTTATATGAGCCAACACATTCCCCCTTTATGGTGTAATCTGGTTTGATCTGGGTTCCCCCTACTAACCCAGAGGCTCCCTCTATTACCTGAGCTGGGCTCCTGGTTACAGAGACCCCAGGTGACTCAAGTTATACAGCTGGAGGTTAGCTGTGAGAGTGCAGTGGGAAGACAGACTCATGGCCCCCCAGGCCTGGGAACACTGAAGCTGTCAGACCAGGTGCGGTTGCAGGGAGGGGAAAGAGGCAGCAGAGAGGGAGGGCGTGCGAAGAGAAACGCTCGAGCATCAGAACGCTTACAGAGCCTCCTGGCCAGGAGACCAAGCGAGGAAGGCTTGGGGTTCACACCAGGTTGGCTTCCTCCCCTGAGCAGGGAACAACCACACCAAGGGGGGGTTCCATCAAGGTCAAGGGGCAACAGGTCTTCCTTTGGCCAACTCTTCTTGGAAGAGCAAAGCTTGACCCCCGGCCATAGCTGAATTCCCTGGTCTAATGTCCTCATGAAAGGAATGGAAATGTGATCTTAGTCATGTGTCCAAAACTGTCATGCTCAGAAGTGCAAGCTGGGTGGTCACTGTACACTGTGTCTCACTATCAGTTTTCTGAAAATGTTTTCATTAAAACAGAAAAGGGAATTATTCTCGGAAATTATACCATATTTACATTTCTGTTTATAATCCTATTTTGCACCTTGGCCTACCTATTACTAGAAAATAACTTGAGCCTTATTATTGCTTAGCCTTCAGAGTCTGAAAGACAAAAATGCCACTTTAAATTGTAAGCTCTAGACCAAGAAAATGTAGTGATGACTTGATCATCAAATCATTTTCTACAGTATACTTGAAACACGGGCCAGTAGTAATATAATCATTTTCAGATAAAGACAAAGATCAGTCAAGAAACAGTCAGAAAAGCAAAGTGATGGCAGAACCAAACAGCAAAAACTAATGGTGAGCTCTATGGAGCAAAGCTAACAGAGATATGATACAAGCCACACATGTAATCTTCAATTTCCTAATAGTCATGGTTAAAAATGTAAAAAGATGCTGGTGAAGGCAACTTTCATAATATGTTTACTTAATGCAACAGATCTAATACGCTGTCATTTCAACATGCAAGCAATATAAAACACATTCATGAGATATTCTACAATCTCTTCCTACTAAATCTTAAAAATCTGATGTCTATTTTACACTTAAAACACACCTCAAGTTAGACTGGCCACATTTTTAGTGCTCAAAAGCCACATGTAGCACATGACCACAACAGTGGACCACACTCAGGAAAACAAGTGGCAGTCCACCGGTTTTGTTCCTCCTTCAAAAAACCAAGCAAATACTGGAGTTTACCAGCTGAATCTATTTCATTAAAAGTTTAAACCATCAAAATAAATGAAAATAAGTTCCCGAATCATTTACACTAATCTGGGCAAATACTGTGTCATCTCACGTATCTGGAATCTAAAAAAAGCAAAGTCACAGAAACAGAGAGTCAATTGGTGGTTGCCAGGGGCTTGCAGAGGTTGTACGGGAAACAGGTAACAGTGGTCACAGGCTACAAACTTCCAATTATAAGATGAATAAGTTCTGGGATCTAAGGGGCAGTATGGTGACTGGAAAATCCTGGATGTGATGGTACATTTGATAGTACAGGCAGTTAACAATACTGTATTGTGTACTTGAAGGTTCTCACCACACACACACAAAGAAGGTCAGCTACGTGAGGTGAAGAACATGTCAGCTAACTTTATGGTGGTGATCCTTTTGCAATGTACATATATTATCTAATCATCACGTTTCTACGCCTTAAACTTACACAATGACGTGTGTCAATCACATCTCAATAAAGCTAGGGGGAAAAAAAGGGTTATAATTTCAAATTCCTTCCTGCCTTTTCTAGTTTTGCCCTGCAGGTGAGGCAAAATTATACAAAAGAAAACAAAAGATAGGTGAGTCACCATTAAAAATATAATACAGTTTTGTTTGTTTCTTTTTCACTTTTTTCCTGAATGTGTCCAGAAAATTAAGGGAGATATGATTTTTCTTTTTTCTATTGTTTAACTAGTTTCCTGCCTCAGTTTACTATCTTCCTCCCGTACCCACTGCCCCCGTGCCATTTAGTGTTTGAGGTGGCCATATAAGGGTTTTTTTAAATATTTTATTTTGGCGGTTTTGAAATACATACTGTTCTTCCACTTTTATAGGTCTGTTATTTTACAATTTGCTTCAACTTAAATAGAACTGAATTGGTCACTGTAAAAACTCATTCTTTTTGTTTTTGTTTTTGTTTTTTTGCTGCACCACGCAGCACACGGGGTGCAGGATCTTAGTTCCCCGACCAGGGATCGAACCTGGGCCCCCTGCAGTGGAAGCACAGAGTCTTAACCACCAGATCACCAGGGAAGTCCCCATATAAGATTTTAAAGAGGTCAATTCTGACCAGTCAGAGCTATCAGTGAAGGCATACAGCATCATCAAAAACAAAGCTTTTATTTGCCAAGACAATATAAGGTACAAAGAGACAGTGAACAGAGCACGAGACCCAGAGCCATAGATGGAAGCCTGTGTTATGGTCCCCTCTCTCCTTTCCCTCCAAACTCTACCTCCCTGCTGTTCTATGTGATGTGCAGGCATGCACAGACACCCCCCAGCACCTGGACTTAGCCCTGGTCTAAAGCATCCTCTCCACCTGTCCTGCTCCAAGAGCCCCAGCTGGCCTGCAGTGAAGCCAATAGCTACTCTGCATGCTGGCTGCAGGATTAAGCCAATTCTTATGCAACTGACTCAGTCTTTAATAGCCATTTCTTCTAAAAGAAAAATTTTTTTTTGTTTCAGGGGAAGATGTAGGTGTTAGGTTAGGGGTGAATTTGAAGTTTAAAGCTCCAACTAGAAATAAGATGATGTGGCCTGCTCGCTCTCTGTTTTTTCAGGCTTTAAGACTAATTCGATTTACATGGAGGCCAGGCCAGAGACTAGGTGATAACTGATGACTTGTGTGCAGACTAGCATTTACCCAGGTTGTGTTATCCAGATTGTTTTGTTAAAGCTCCAGGTCACCTTCTTACACGGAGAAAAACATCCAGGAAACATGAGAAAAGGCTAGGGAAAATTAATAAAAGATACCTGTCTTACACTCAAAATAAACAAATGATCAAACATGATGCTTTGGATCATGTTTTATGAATGTCTTGAAATGTCACGTGCTCTTTTCTTTTCCCCCATATTTTGAGAAGACCAGTAGACGTGAACTAGTCATTCTGGCCTTTAGCGCTCTGGTTTCCTAAGACTGTATCTTGAAGAGATGGTCTCCTAACCACTACAACTGGTGGGCAAACCAGGAGCAACCAGAAGAAGAAGCTACAAAATGGCCAGCAAAAGCATGCTTTCTTATTGTTCTCACAGCTTGCAATAGATGACAATCACCAATTCATACAAAGGAAAACAGGAAAGAAAGGGAACCTGATCTTCACAGCTTCAGCAGTGACAGCTTCCGTCCAGCGAGGTCAGCCCGGCTCCTGCTCCTTTATCCCTGAGCCTATCATTCTGGAAATTCCTGTTAAAGTCTCATTTTAAAAATGTCATTGAAAGTGCTTGTTTTTATTGTTAGAGTGGATACTGGGACATATCCTGGACGGGCCTGTTAACGGGAGACCCAGGGCCCAGGCCTCACCCTACAGCCATGGTTTTTGCCCACCAGGGGCCTCACTTTGCTCATTCATAAGATGGAACTGGTAATTACCATTTCCTACTTTCTTTGCAATAATGCTGCTAGAATAATTGAAACAGCAAACCGAAAATATTTTAAGTGACCTCTAGAGAAGAAAGACTAAGGAATTATCAACCCATGAAAACAAAACTAAAGAATATTGGGTGCCTGCTGTCCTATCAGAAGGAGGACTTGGCCATTTTTTTTAAATTCGTAGAGCACAGCAAAGAGATATCAGTATTTCCCGGCAGGCTGCCAGCTGCTGTGGGGACCAAGCACCTCCCACTTCAGGACGGTGGGTTTTCGGCATCTCATGACTGGATCCCAGGGCAATGTACAAGGTGAGGACCAGAAAGGTGCCTGATGCCCACAAGGGGGAAAAGAGTTCCAGCTCAGTTCATGTCGGTGTGGATCTGAACTTAGGAATCCCTTAGGCATCTGTTAGTGTCCTTGGGTAAGGGGGATGATGGGAATCATTTTTGTTTTATCTCTGCGCAGTTTTCTGAACATAAAGTTCAAAACACGTGAGCCAAGACACAAATTTCTAAAATCAATGCTATGAGTCCCCTCTCCAACCCCAACTATAGAGCTGTGATACTCGAAGGGTCCAGTGCTACTGAGACATGAGGGGTCTTGTTTAAGAGACTAGAAACTTTCCCTTAACTTTAGCTCTAGAGCTGTGGAAACGCACTCTGACGCACACACATGCACACATACACACTTTCCCTACTACAACAACTTATCTCAGTACAGAAATGAGCAGAAAGATACTAGAAAATTAGAAAACAGGAACTTTCATCTACCCCCTAGTGTTTGAAGCTAAAACTCTCCTGAACACACAGGAACACGTGGACACAAATAATTCCTTAACGTTAAATTAAGAACTGAAGTATTAGGAGAGGCCACAAAGGGGAAAGAAAACCTCAGACTGTCCAGAAGTCAGCTCTCCAAACAGCTTCTAAGACAAAGAATGAGAAGACAGATGGAACTCCACCTCCTATTAATTTACTTGTTGTCAGTGAAGATCATATGAGATCACAAGTTCATGACAAAAAACCAACAGCAGTGACAGTAGGCTTTGTGGATGCCAAGATACACTGCTTCCAACATCTTTCCAAAGAAATCAAAATGCTGGAATCCTGCCCAGTGCTTTCCTACCTACGACTAACACAACACTGTAAAGCAACTATACTCTAATAAAATTTTTTCTTAAATTTACATAGAGTAAAATTCACTTTTCTTTGGTATAGAGTTCTGTGAAGTGAGATAAATGCACACAGTTGTAGAACCTTCACTACAATCAAGATATAGAACAGTTTTAAATTCTCATAAATGCTCTTTAAATTCCCACAAATTCTCCCATTCTGCCCCCTCCTAGTCAACCCTTCTCTTCATGTCCATCCTCTGGAAATCACTTACCTGTTTTGTCTCTATAGTTCTGCCATTCGCAAAACATCTTATAACTGGAATCACACTGAATTTATCCTTTGGAATCTGAGTTCTCTCACTTAGCAATATATATCTGAGATTTATCCATGTTGTTGCATATGTTAATAGTTCATTACTTTTTATGGCTGAGTGGGATTCCATTGTACACATGTACCATAATTAATTTATTCATTCACCAGATGAAAGACATCTGAGTTGTTTCTAGGTTTTGGTGATTATGAATAAAGCTGCTGTAAACATTCACACACACACACACAAAAGACACTGCATTTTGAACCCAGACCCATCTTCTGCTCTACAGAAAGATGTTTCTTCTTCATCAGACTTTTGTATCAACTACCTGCTCATTACATGATCTTATTCTAAGACAGGCTGCCCAAGGGTCCACCCAAGACAAAGTTGAAGCACAGGGGCATCGGAAAGGCATTAAGAAGAGGAAGGAAGAAGGCGAGAGGGATGGAGAAGCGGGAGAGAGAGGGGAGGACAAACCCTGGGAGGACCAGGTTTCACGCTCCACACTCTTACAAATTCAGAGAGAGGTGCGTCAACCCTTCTCTCAGCTCCCCAGCTGTCTGACCCCTCTGCAGATTTCCCTTTCCGTGTGGCTCCCATTTCTCTTAAACAAAAAGGGACTCTACTGAGCATGCTCAGAAGTCACATGCCTTCACTCCCATTAACCTTAACACCTGCTTTTAAACGGTAAAAGAAGGTGCCGTCAGCATGAAGTACGATAGGAATTTCTATACTTGGTACAAGTTAAATGCGGAAACAATTACGAGTTCTATAAAAGAGGTGGCCGTGGATGTGCAATGTTAATTACATCATGACACCGATGCCCTGGACCAACATCCTCCAGTAAGGACAGTGATTACAGCGTGGGAGTGCACACAGTGCACTCTCCAAAGGGTGGACATGCACGTCTGTGATGTACCCCATACGGAGACAACACACACGGTCAGGTCTTGAAGACCACACTAATCACCCCACCTTAGGAAACAGGGTGTGACTTCTGAGAACAAACACACTTCGACGTAAATCCGTCCCTTCGTTCGCTCTCACAGCATTAACAGGGGTACGTGGTAAAATGCAAAAGTGTTTAAATCTCCTGGAATATTTCATGTCATTGTTAACATAATTTTAGTGCACTCACGGTGTGCTATGACACTATTCACGTCAATGCAATAAGGGACTTTTCTGTGCACTACGTTGTACAGTAAATGTTTACTTTGAAGTTGTGGACAAAAGTGAGGTTTTTCTATCTGCCAACAAACCACAGTAGAGAACTACCCGTGCAGTGTCCCAGGAATACGTGGCCCCATTTGTCCCTGATGTCCTAATTCCCAGAGCAAGGAAAGCCCTGATCCCATCTTTGCAGGAGGTCGGGGACATGAGGCATCACAAGCTCTGTGGACTCTGGGCCCCCCCAGACATTTCTAAGCAGAGACGCCCCAGCACTCCAACCCCATCCAACACTTCACCTGTCCTCCCCACACTCGGGAGAAGCATATTTAGATAACTGTGTGAGGGTTCTAGAACTTTTACATATGCACTTGGTTGAAATATATTCAAGGTTCTTACACCAACCATTGTTACAATACTGCTGGGAAACTAGACACAAAGTCCCTGCCCTGTAATCTTTGCAGAGACCTTGTCACCAGCTGATCAGACACTTTCAATGACACCAGTCAAAGAACAGAGAGGAAACTGGAGGTCATACAAAAATGATATGAATAGCCACCAGGAAGGCACTGCACATTTCATCACTGGGTCAGACTGGATTAATACGGTGCTTTATTTAGGTTCCCTGGGATACAGAAAACCACACAACCTTCTAATGCATGGCTTTCACTACAGTGGGTTCCACTCTCCTCGTAGAGAGGAGAAAACTCCTCCTCATCTGCTTCTGCTATGAAAGTGGCAATGCGGGGCAAAAGCAAAACAATCCTTAGTCAAAGCATCATCTAAATCAGGGTGCAAGAGAAAACTTCAGGAAGAACTAGACCTACATTTACAACACAAAACTCTAAGTAGCGTAGCAGGCCCCAGCAGGACAGCCTAACATGTATTAAGCTGTAAATAAATATTTGTCAAAATTAAAACTTTTTTTTTTTTTTTTTTTTTTTTTTTTTGCCCACAAGGCTTGAGGGATCTTAGTTCCCTGACCAGGGATCGAACCCAGGCCCCCAGCAGTGGAAGTGCAGAGTCCTAGCCACCGGACTGCCATGGAATTCCCCAAAATGAAAACTTTGAAAGGCATTCCATTAGTAAGCATTTCTCACTGGCCCTATACAAGGTGTGACCCTAATATGACAGGCTTATTCTTGGAAGCTGTAGAAATATCCACACCCAACAAGTACCCGCCTTCAAAGTGACCCTCCAACGGCTAAAACTAGATCCAAATGCTACCGTTCTCCGGCCACTTGTAGAACTTTTTGAGAACATCCTTCCAATCAGTGAGTGAATGATACACAACTGCGTCTTTAATAAATAATTTCTTGCTTTATCCACTTCTTGCTTTATAACCATACCTCTTTCTTTAAGAAGCTGAACTCAAAGTACACAATGGCATGCCTCATTCACTGAATTTTGCTTTGAATGATGTAAAGCTATGATCTCAAATCAAATCTATCATACAGAGTGAAGGTTCTCTACTACTAACATTGTTCAAAGGAATTGACATAAGCAATTCCAGACGCAGTTTGGGGGATACAGCCTGGGTGGAGTTAGTGGACCTGACCAACACTGAATGGGCATCAAACTCTGAAAATTCTTGGTGCCTGACCATCCACCCCAACACTTTATTGTCTTATTTCATGAGATCCAAGAGGTCAGTTTTAAGGCTTCCATTTTAGCACCAGATCACTTGCCTACACTTTTTTTTCTTTTTCTTGGCCGCATGTGGGATCTTAGTTCCAGAACCAGGGATCGAACCTGGGCCCCCTGCAGTGGAAGCACGCAGAGACTCAACCACTGGACTGCCAGGGAAGTTCCGCTTTAGGATATATTTGGCTGATCCATACTTTCATTTCTTTGAAACAAAGAGAACGAAAATCTACTTTTAATTTTTCTTAAAAGAATTCAAGAACATCTACTCTTTTACATAACATATTCAACTTTCACATCGCAGCTTAGAATACCTGAATTCCACGAAATGCCACCAAGTGCTTTTAACAAGGAGTTCAATACTTACGCCATGATGCCCGACAGGTGGAACATCTCGGCTGTGATGTAGGACAAATAGCTGTACAGGAAGACGAACAGCGGTTCGATCACGCGGATGTTGTGTGTGAAGCGAGTGGTAAACGCCGCGATGAAGCCCAGGAAGATGCCAATCAGCACCCCGCCAATCCCCACGACGAAGAAGTTGGCAATTCCAGCAAACACGTCGATGGTCTCGATGGTCTTCATCTGACAGAAAGACTTGAACAGGTTGTACAAGACCTGTGGGAGAGGCAGAGGGCACGTCAGGACCCCCCAACTGCCCCGACATCCTCACGGCCCCAGAAGTCTTCCTGCCTCCTAACAAGGGCGTGTCTTCTGTGCCCCAAAGTGGACGATCAGTGGGAGTGACTGGGCATCTCTTTTTTTTTTTTTTTTTTTTTTGGCAGTACATGGGTCTCTCACTGCTGCGGCCCCTCCTGTTGCGGAGCACAGGCTCCGGACGCGCAGGCTCAGTGGCCATGGCTCACGGGCCCAGCCACTCCGTGGCATGTGGGATCCTCCTGGACCAGGGCACGAACCCGCATCCCCTGCATCGGCAGGCGGACTCTCAACCACTGCGCCACCAGGGAAGTCTGTCTTTATCTCATATTTTAACAGTGCGTTTAATAGCTGCAAACAAAAAGCATTGATGAAAGTGTGTCATCAAGAAAACTATTTCTAGACGTGAGAGAGAGGAGACTTCAAAGTTATTTATGTGACCTACTGCTAAAACATCACTTTTCGGATCCTAAAGGATTATTTTAAACAGCTTGGTTGCCGTTCAACACACCCTGCTTGCGTTGCCAATGCTTGGGAGGAGTATGTCCCAGAGAAAGCTTGTCAGTGCTGGCTGTGAATTTAGGGACACTTACAGGCCCCTGTTGTGGGGTTGCACCATGGAAGGGACCCACCCATCCATACAGGTCCCCTCCCTGAAGACATCCTCCTCCCAGGTCACTGAGGTTCTTGTCCCACCCACACATGCACCTCTGGTGAAACACAAGACCTGATGGAGCTTTCTTCAAGCCAAGAGGCAGCAACGTGTGTGTGTGTGTGTGTGTGTGTGTGTGTGTGTGTGTGTGTGTGTGTGTGTGTGTGTGTGTATCTACTATAACTTCATGCACATTTGTCCTTCTACACTGTTGCTTGGTTTCTGAAAAATTTACAGTCTTTTACATAGTTTAATTAAGTCTTCAAAAATGTCAGGCATTCACACCTGCCGGGCAGGATGCTTTCAAACATGTTTCCAAGGACCACTGAGCAAATGGCATGGGAAGTGATGCCTTTCTCTGGAGTAATTTTTTCATGAAGCCAGCAAGTGAAATACGGTCAGGCACATGCCCTGCTTCTTGTGATATTTGCAGAGGGAATCTCCAGGAAAGCCGGCTAATGGGACACTGGGATGAACACCTTTGGAGCACAGGCCGTGCTACACCCTCCTTGGGATTCTGAGAAACTCAAAATTAAACCCATCCGTCCACGGGCACACAAAACGTCAGAGGCAATACCAGGATCCAGGTCTCCTAGCTCTGGGTCAGTTCTTCAATTTTAACCATGAGAATGAGTCAGACACTCTGCTAACCAGAGTGTGTCCTGGCAAAAAGCCATTTCACCCTTTTCTACTTCAGTAACGGTCCTTTATAGCCTACACATTACAGGTTTCGGGGAACTTTTCCCTTTTCTACTGTATCATAAACTCCTTGTAATTCAGGATCTTGCCTTATTATGATTTACTTCTTCCATGTTGCCTAGTAGATGATAATAAATGTCTGTTGGTTTTGACAAAAAATAAAAAACAACAGTGGATTATTACTTAGAAAGCAGTGGGGCTTTTTCCCTTCTCTTGATTGTTGGTGTAACAGTTGAAAGCATTTGGTATTGGACCACCAAGAAATGACTTGAGCTTAAGAGAAGAAAAAAAGCAACTCACAAGCCCGAGGACTTAAATATCCTGAGGGGTCCTCATTTGCCAGAAAAGAACTGGCTTCAAGCCGTGCTGCTTCCTCGCATCCAGAGACTGCTGCATACGTCAGATTTCATCCACATCAACACGCCATGATCACTTCCTGAGAGCGGATCAGAGATGTTCTATATTTACCCCTTGCCTCTAAAGAGCCCAGGCCAAAAGGTGACGGTCACCTGCTGCTCAGGGAGAGGGACAGATTTTCCAGCCTCCAGCCCTGCACAGATAGCCTCCCCGGGCCACTCGGGCTCTGGGTTCCGACCCCCGGTTTCCACTTGCCTGCCTCCCGCCCGCACCAGTTGAGTGGCCCCTGCAGCTACTGCAAGACTCACTTCCTTTATACCATTCCTCACTCTCAAGTTGAAAATTGTTGGCTGCCTGACTTAGGGAAGAAGGCTCAATACACCTGATGCATGTTTTTAATGCTTTGTGACACCCTGCGGTCTAGGACAGGGTCCCACCACGGCTCTACAAAGCACACCGTATGTATTTTCAGCCCTGGCCCTGGCTTCTCTTGATAGAAACCCAGCCCCTAAACCGAGGGAAACCCTATCTGTCTTCCACGGCGCCACTCAAGTCGCTGTTCCTCTCCGGGCTTCCTGGATTCCTTCCGCGCCTGCACGTCGGCCTTCCCTCCGCCCCTCCTGCAACACAGGTGATGCCCCAAACCATCCAGCATTTGGGGATGCGCCATCCTGTGTTGCTGGTGCGGCCTCTTGAATGCCAAGCTCATTTCCTCCGAGGAATTAGAAATCCCCTGTGCACAGAACCCAAGTCTTCTCCTTCTGTCTCAGCTCCCCTCCCCCTCCCTACCCCATCTAGACCCTGATGAGGTCTCCAAAGGAAGCTCAGGTACTCATTCCAAAGGAACAACGGGAATACACCGTAATCTTTCCCAAGCTGTTTTCCAGGCAGCCCCAGCCATGGCATCTCTCAAACGTACATTCCGTGTTTAATATCCCTTTAGGTTTTGCAAAGAGTAAAGCTGAGTCACAGGCTCTTCACTTTCAGTGCGCTGTCAGAAGCTCCGGTTTCATCATTCCACTTCCTCGGATGCTGGGGCCACCTTACGAGAAACTAGCTTAGGTAGAGACGTTACCTTGACAACCAGAAAGCTTTCCATAACCTCCCACCCGTTGTACACTGAACCTGATACCTAGGGATGGGCACAAGATAAAATTCTTTTAGTTACAACCAGCCATAACCCCACAGTTATTTAGTTCATGCCAGTTACGTCCTTTAATTTTACCACAAGGGGATCTATATAGAAAGGTGCTTTTGAAGTTATAATTTACATGTAGTATATGTATATGTATTATGTATGTGGCTACAATTATGTCTCTAGTTGGTCTGTGCAAAGTTGACCTCAACTTGACAACTGTATCTTTAGAAAACCGAAAAGCCAGGGGTGCCTGTTTGCTGGATTCTATCAATATAACAGGCTAATGTGACAGCTGAGTACTTTCAAATGTTTCTACTCATTATTATTTTTTTAAATACTTGTGTATATTAAAATTAGATATGATCTGTTTTGAGCTTTGATTTAAAATGTGCAACAATGCAGTGAAATCATGTACTGCAAGGATGCAAACAATCCAGAGTTTTTGTTCAGCATAGCTCTGTTCCAGAAAAAGTTTTCAGGTCGCTTTTCCTGATATGGAACACAAAGGATAATCATTTTTGCATAAGTAATTTTAAATCTGTTCTGCTATTTGCAAAAGCAAAATTAAGTACCAAGTGGTCACTCTTTACTCTCCAGCTTCCTGAGTTAAATTCCACTGCCCGGCACATAATGTCTGGGCCATTAGTGTGTACCCCTAGCTTCTGACTTAAAAGCCAGCTCTCCTTAACCAACTCTAGTTAGGGTAGACTGAGGAAGCTCTGTAAGTGTTCTTGGAAAATGTGTCAGAATATTCAGTGGTTGCCTTCACACCTTCTAGAAATTACCATGTAAGCCTAACTCATTCGATCATGGACTACAATGGAAACAGCAGTACTTCTCAGATAGCTGAGAACCTGAACAATCTTTACCCAATAAGGGAAAGTTGGAAAGGTTTTCTTAAAATATTTCCTATAAGGGAAAGCACAAAAATCCTATTTAAAAATCTCAGCTTTTTCTTTTTTGACGGTCATTTCTCCAGTTAATGCCAATCTATGATAGCCCCAGACCATAGAACAAAGAGTTTGACTTCAGTTTATATTATATATTATCAATTTCCCTTTGCTTTGAGACATTTTTATGGTAGATTTTCTCCCTTTCAAATCTTCTAAGCTCACTGTTGAACTTACCAGTTAATTGCCTGACCTACAATTGTGCTCATCCTCCAGCCTATGTTTTGTTTTGTTTTGTTTAAATTTTATTTATTATTATTATTTTTTTTTTGCGGTACACGGGCCTCTCACTACTGTGGCCTCTCCTGTTGCGGAGCACAGGCTCCGGACGCGCAGGCTCCGTGGCCATGGCTCATGGGCCCAGCCGCTCCGCGGCATGTGGGATCTTCCCGGACCGGGGCATGAACCTGTGTCCCCCGCATCGGCAGGCGGACCTCTACCACTGCGCCACCAGAAAAGCCTCAGCCTATGTTTTTAACCTGACTTCTGTTTAATCTCTACCCTTCTAGTTGCAGCATTTAGTGACTCAGCCTTCTCCATGTATGCAGCAGGGTCTAAGTTTTTCATACCTTTCCCTAACCCATGAGTTCCTTAAACCTCTCCTAGAGATAAGACTAGATGAATGAATCAAAGAATCTTCTATAAAACATCTCTACCTCTATTCTTTGAGAACACCTGACTAGGAGACAAAATTATAATTTTTTTATACCATTTTCTAATTGTTCCTAACACCTGGTCAATTCAGCCCACTATTCAGCCAGTCTGGTGAAGGAAATACCTGGTGGGTTATTCTTCAGTGTTAGGTGGGCAGAGCCCCCCAAGCACACGCTGATATCTGTGGGAGGTGGCTTTAAGGGTCCACATGGCTTTTGGCCCAGGGTAAATAACCTACCAACGAAGCCTCTTTCATTTGAAACCACTAGAGTCCTTCTGACTTACAGGCTTTGGCCTGGAAACAAGGGCTCCACATCTAAAGAACAGCCATGCCCTTTCTCCGTCCTTGGCCCGCTTCTTGCCGTGGAATGGCTGGCCCTCAACCTGGCTCACTGCCGTCTCTGGGTCAGCCCTCCATCTCAACCGTAAAACCACATCTGATGGCTTTGAGCCTCTGGACAGGAAGCACAGGATGTGCCTCTAGAAGGCACGCTTTAAAGGGTAGTTTAGCCAGATCGTTTGCTGAGATCTGATTCTTGACACACTCAAAGAATGGACCACCGAGGCGAATGAACGAGAAATCTCAGAAGAGAAGGGAAAGCAGTGCAAAGATACAGCAGGTCCTTCTGAAACCGACCTAATGTTGCTACCTTGCCCTAGGAGGAATGCAGCAGGGTGCTATTATTTCTTTGTAAAGTTTTCTATACCCTAAATAGACCCAAGATTCCCACACTGAAATTCCCACAGTCTCCCTAGAACCAAGGTAAAAATGTATATATCTAACATTAGTCACAATGGAAAACTTCATGCCTCCGGAAATGAGAATGAGTTATAAAACATCTTCATTGTTATGGCAGTTTCCCAGTTAAAATTTAATACTGGTGAGTTAATGACTAAGCACCGTTAATGAATAATGGAATAAATGAAGTGGATTTTGTTACTTGAGTGAAGTAACTGCACTGTCTCAAAATAGCTCTTAGCTATACTAAAAAATGGTGTTTCCTTATCAGTAAATGATTTTTATGTAATAATATCCACATGGAGTTAACGAACATCCTTAAAGGTGATATTTTATTCAGGTCAGGGGTCTGAATACAGGCTAACAGAGAATAATGTTGGTTTCTATGTTAACTTGTTTTTTGTGTGTCACATTATTGTAAAGTTTAACTGAATTATTAAAAGGATATTCTAAGCTTGTTTCTGAAGCTGATCACAGTAATCTACCTTTGGATGAGGATCAGATGCCCCATGACCTGCACACAGGACACTACACATACTGGAAAAGACATCATTTAAAGAACCCTCTTGGGGACTTGCCCTGGTGGTCCAGTGGTTAAGAATCCACCTTCCAATGCAGGGGACGTACGTTCGATCCCTGGTGGGGGAACTAAGATCCCATATGCTGCGGGACAACTAAGCCCGCGCGTCACAACTACTGAGCCCGCATGCTCTGGAGCCTGCGAGCCACAACAGAGAGAAGCCCGCGCACTGCAACGAAGATCCTGCGTGCCGCAACTAAGACCCAACGCAGCCAAATAAATAAATAAATAAAATTTTCAAAAATAAAAATTAAAAAAAGTGACAAATTACAAAAAGAATCCTCTCTCCAACTTCGATGGAAGGACCCTCATCAGGCACTCTTTAAGCAACACACACACACTAAAACTGAAGCGAATTGACTCTTTTTTTTCTTGAAATCTACGTTAACTTTTAAATGAATCAGGAATACCATTTTAATAATAGGAACTAACAGAGGGGATAATATAAATTACTTAAGTTACTTAAATACACTTTACTTAACATTTCCTTCAATTTTCTTATTTGCAAAATGGGAAGAATACCTATTTCATAGGCTGTTATAAAACTCCGAGCACAAGGTATGCATTCGCTACCGTTCCTATCACCATCACTACTACAGAATCCTGGCTAACCTAAAACAGCATCACCCATGCCCGCCGACTGGTTAACCAGCCCAAGGTCACCTGAGTGTCCTTGACTGGTGGAGAAGGTCTGGACAGCCATGTGGGTGAGGGGAGAGGCTTCTCCCCTGAGCTCAGAAAGCAGGTCAATCCTCCAATGTTAAGCTCATGAGAGCCTCTGACTCTAATTATGTGGCAATTAGTGAGAATTAAAAATAATTTGCATTTTCTGAATAAATATCCATTTATGGGAAAATGGTGAGGACCCAACATCTGCTGGCTGAGTAAGAAGAGGAAGTGAGCTGTGTGATGAAAAATCTGCCTCCAATCTGGAAATAAAAAATACACCCTCCCCAGAGGGAGAACAGCACTCAGTGGGCAAGATCCTTTCACCTGTACTATACACGCCACATACTGAGAGCAGCACTTCTCACAAAGAACGCTGGGACCTTAAGTCCTTTGAATTCTGATCAAAACCCATCATTGTTGAAGCTGTCACAGTGAGAAACCTCCAGGGATACACAGGTCACAGTCACTGTGATGCTTCTCTGGCAGCAGCAAAGCCGTACAAGCAGGGACCAGTCACAGAGCTGGCAGGATCCAGGCAAAAGGAAGTGAGAGGCCCTTTGTAGAATCACAGATAAATAACAAATAATAAATTTACTGAGAATTTTAAGACAGCGAGAACAGAGCCTTGAACCAAGTGAGGGGCCCTTCCCAGCACAGGGCTGGGGACGGCTCAGCTGCCTGCTCTGCAGACAGGGTCTCCCCTCAGCAGCTGGTGGGTGGCGGCCCCGGCCTGGTGGAGTGATGTCGTGTGAACCGTCACTCACCACTGTCACGGCATCATTCAGCAGGGACTCCCCAAAGACCAGGATGTAGAGCTGCTCGTTGACGTGGATATTCTCGAAGACAGCGAGCACGGCCACGGGGTCCACCGCCGAGATTAAGCTGCCAAAGAGCAGATTCTGGAGCAGAGTGATGTCACTCAGGCCGAAGGCTTCGATCTGGCAGATCCCAAACAGAGACACCCCGATGCCAATGGAATTCCAAAGCGTCCCGACCACGGCGTACCAGAAGATGGTGCCGATGTTCTCGAAGAACGGGCGGGTGGGCATGAAATAGCCCGCATCCAGCACGATGGGGGGGAGGAGGTACAGGAAAAACACGTCCGTCTTCATGGCCGGGGGGGATTTCTCATCCACTCCAAAAATAATCCCACCCAGCAGAAGTCCGACCATGATGAGAAGGCAGCTCTCAGGTACTATGGTAGGTAATTTGTGATACAGATGGAAGCCTGTTAAAGAAAAAATAAATAAAGACGAAATCTGGGTTATGAAAAAATAAAGACAAAATTTGGGTTATGAAAAAATAAAGATGAAATTCGGGTTATGAAAAAATAAATAAAGACAAAATTTGGGTTATGTGAGAATTATGGAAAAGGCAAACTGGTTCCCTCTGACAGAACCAATAGGTCCTATTTCAAAACCTCCCAGGTCAACGTAATTGGCTATACACTGGCTTTAGATATTACGATGCAAAAGTCAGATGATCCCCTTAAAACTATTCACAAAGCACATTCAGGTACACATTTCAATTGAAATCAGAAGTAGAATACTATAGGAACACGATGTCTAAACAGCACAGCTTTCATCTAAATGTCTATTTTCTTAAATAAGACAATGCAATTTTACATTTGAAGCAATATTGTGACTCCCAATATGTTTTCAGATGTCACAAACCATTTCATCCTCATAAAAACCCTAAGGAGTAAGACAAGGAGGTATTTTCACCCCTTTTTTTATTTAAGTGGAAACTGAGGCTCAAAAAGATACGGGGTCTTGCCAAGGTAGCCAGATCACAGGCCAGGTTTTGGATCACCGCTGTCCCCTCTGGTATTGAGAAGAGTTTGTAACTTCCTGAATATCAATATTTCTAATTTCAGATTCCTTCATTTGGAATGCTGAATACGTTTAATTTTCAGATGTCTGCTCCTTCAGAGACAACCAAATCAACATCAAAGGTCCATCAGATAACTACAGTAAAGTGAGGCATATAAACACGCCATGATCTCCAATGTCATGGAGTTTCTAATCAAGGCAGGAACAGACGTGTTTATGACTTACTCTAGTATAAGGCATCATATGGTAAAGCCCCAGTCAAGCACTAAGGGAACAGAGAAGAGGAAATCTGCTGAGGATGGCACAGATGAGGTAGCATCTTGCATTAATCACATAGAGAAGGCAGGAAGAGTCTCCTAAGAAGTGAAGGAATGGAAGAAAACACCTTTTCCTAATTCATGGTGGAGCCTAGTGTGGCTTTCATGCAGACCCCATGTTAGGGGGCGGCCCATAGCAGGGAAATGGGAGGGAAATGCAGGTGGTACCAGCATGTGGGCAACACAGGAAGCAACTTCACACACGGAGGTCACTTGGCAGGGCTTACATGAGGCCAGCCCTTATTAGCAAGGCAATAGCGGGCCATCCTGAAGGCATTTCATACCTTTTAGAATTAAAGCAGCATATGGAAATTAGCTGAATTATAGGAAGACTATATTAAAATGACAGAGTAAGTCCTTAGAAACTTACAATCACCGCAGGTTTAACAAGTAAACCCTTAGAAGCCTACAAAACATAAAGAAGTCACAGCATGAAATATGTGTGGGCCCCCCAAAATGTAACCATAATTTGAAGAAATTTAAAATTTCTTTAAGAATTAGTTTCTAAATAATAAAGTGAACATCTTTAGATTGGGTATTCAACTCATCCCTCCAGCTTGGATTATTTTCTTACTCACATTACAGCAGACTCCAATTATCATTGGGGAATAAATGCATTCAGCTGATGCAGCCACGCCGGACCCCTGACCCTCTGGCCTGTTGACCTCTCTGTGTTAAACAGAAAAGTTAAAAAAAAATATGTCCACAGGGCTTCCCTGGTGGCGCAGTGGTTGAGAGTCCGCCTGCTGATGCAGGGGACGTGGGTTCGTGTCCCGGTCCGGGAAGATCCCATATGCCGCGGAGCGGCTGGGCCCGTGAGCCATGGCCGCTGAGCCTGCGCGTCCGGAGCCTGTGCTCTGCAACGGGCGAGGCCACAGTAGTGAGAGGCTCGTGTACCGCAAAAAAAAAAAAAAAAAAAAAAAATACATCCACTGAAAACCACATCTTTGCAACCCCTCTGCACACTGATTCCTTCTTTTATACCAACTTACCCTGTAATATAAGGATGTCCTGGTACAGCCTCCCTGGCCCCCTGGGGTCCAGGGCAATCTGCTCCTTGGTGGAATGCAGAGCACAAAGGCCCAATCTGAGGGCGCCCTGTGTGCCCTGGGCCATAACAGCTGCCCCCTGGCTTGGAATCCAGCTCCCCGACTCCCTGCGTGTGGCCTCGGAGGGGTTCCCACCAGGCCCAGGCCAGGTGTGCTCACCTGTGAAATGGGGATACACACACCTTTCCCATAAAGAGCTGTAACCGTAACTAACCACTGTCCTGCAATGTCACGTACGCCCTGACATTTTGTTTTCTGTCTCTCTTCTACTTGAAAAAGCAAGAGAAAACTGTTCTCAAGAAATGCCCAGAAGCAAGGAACAGGATCTCTGCTGACCGACTGGAAACCGGACAAAGCCTGCTTTGGCGGGCTCCTGCTTCCACTACTGCCTTTTTCTTTCCTGTTCTGCCACCCAGCCTTGGTAGCCTGTACTCTCACACGGGGCGGGAGGAGGGGGGGCATCCTTCACTGTGCTGAAAGGAGATCCTTACTCCTAAGAACGGAGCATGGGAGACCAGGTAGGTGGGAGAAAGGAAGAAATGCTGCCTGCTTAAACTCATCACAGGGAAGGACCAATGGCCGCCATGCTTGCCACGTGACTGATCCTGACCAGGATCCCAGGTGCGCGGGAAACCAGGATGCAGTCAGACAGAAGGGCCACCAGGCTGGAGGGCTAAAGGAGGCCTGGAGCAAGGGAAGGGAGCAGGGGGAAATCCCGTGGTCGCCCAAATCAGAAAAGAACGGCAACAGGCCAAGCGCACTTGTTTAAGAAAACAGGTGTTTATATTTAGAAAAGGCTGTTCGCCTTTCTCTTCTGAATGCTTAGGCCATTCAGCACTGGTCTGAGTGACCCTTGCTTGAAATAGGATGGCAGTTACTGAATCTGCCCAGTTGTTCCACAGGCAAGAAGGGATTAGATGAGGCGCAGTCACAAGAGATCTGAGTCCGGTGCTTTTGGGGGAACATAAGCAGAGACGCTGAATTTTATAACACTCCCTCCTGGCAGAAACGGTTCTGTGCGGAAGTGTCTATTCTTTCACCAACCACAGGAGTCAAACCTCCTAGCAAAGCAGTTAGGCAAAACAAAACAAAATAAAGGCTTCTTAAATGTCACTGTTCACAGAATGAAACAAATACATCAGCATTTACACACGTGCATATATTTATGGCTCCCCTGGCCACAACCAAGTATTTCTTGAAGAGAAAATGAACTTGAATAGACCAGGGTCATTAACCCACCTAACAGTATTGACAGATACATCAGTTATCAGGAGAAAACTTTTTGATGATTTTTACAAGGCTGAACATGAGCTACTGAAGGTACAATCTACTATTTAGTCCAGGGGTCAGTTAACTTTTTTCTGTAAAGGGCCTGATAGTAAATGCTCTCAGCTTGCAGGGCATACTTTGCTATTATAGTACAAAAGTAGCCAGAGTTAATATCTAAATGCATCGGTGTGGGTGTATTCCGATCAAAGTTTATTCATGGGCATTGAAACTAGAATACAGTTTTATATGTCACCAAATATCATTCTTGTTTTGATTTTGTTTAACCATTTAAAAATGTCAAAGCCATTCTTGACCCACAGACCATATAGAACCATGCTGGGTGCCCTCTCTGGCCCCTGGGCTGTGGTTTACTTACCCTGGTTCAGTTTGTACCTTGTATTTCCTGCTAACTTCTATTTAGAGTGTCTGGGGCATTGTACTTGTGTCATTCACTTTTTATTTCTGGAACATAAAAGTCTATGAGGATGGATGCTTTAAATTTTATTTTATTTTAATTGCAACAGAAATTCACTTAGTGGGAAAGGGAACAGAATTAGGATCTCATACCAAATACATAGTCAAGTGACTCTATCTTCCTTTCTCTTTGCATATCAGTGTTGGAATGAACTGAACTTAAAAACTAAAGATCTAGGTATAACTGAGTGCAATGCAATTAATTCACTATATTTTCTCATTACACATAAAATAATCCATTTGTTAAATTCTGGAAAGAAAGCAAAGTGAACAGTAACACAGGAAGCTTCCAGAGAGCAGGATCCATAAAAGAGCAACAATGTAAAAATCTGAATCAGAGAAAATCACCCCTCCACCACCACCATCACCAACAAAAAAATACAAAATGTTTCCCAAAAAATACAGTTCTAATTAACCAGCTGCACAACAGCAAGGGAAAGAGGAAACCTGCAGAGGTAAGAAGAGAGAAACACCTTCAGTTGAGAAACTTCTCACTGGAGGTGAATATAGACACACACGTTCTAACTAATGCTCCACGTTTTAAGAGAGCCTAAAAAAATAATGAGATTTATTAGATCCACAAATATTTGCCAAGCCCGTGTTAAGTAGGGGACAAGTACCTTTGGGAACAAGGTCAGTGAGGGCAGCCAGACCCTGTGGCTGCCAGACCCAGAACTAGCTTCCCCGGCTGGTGCTTCTTGAAGCAACCCTGGGAAACTGTGGATTGAACATAAAGAATATTCAGAAAGTTATGCCCATTTGGTTGGAGAACAAAAGGTAAATATTTATGGAATACATTAAACTTGTTTTTAAGAGAAATAAACAAGTTTGTTCAAGTCTAAAAATGCTGACTTTATGTATCCCAATTCACATAGCAATCAAATATACATTAAAAAAATAGAATTGCAACATGCAATAGACAGAAGCAGAGAGAAAATAGTAAGAAGTACCACTCTGATCAGATACATAAAAACAAACTGCTATCACTGCATGATAACTCTAGTCGACAAAGACCAAGTAAGAAAATTTAACTCTAAAAATAAGTAGAATCAAATTGAGTAAATAAATAATATAAGCAAATAATAAAAAGATAAGCAAATAAATACATAAAAAGAATAGAAGTCAGTAAATAGCAGAATTAACTGCTCTATGTCAGTAACATTAACCTGAGAATATGGATTTCTCACAACACTTAGTCACATGCTGGGATTGAAACACACATCTAATTTCTCTCCATCAAAAAGTAGCACCACTGTGAAGATAGAGGTCTTAAAAATGCTCCACTTATGAGATCTGCAAAGGACTTATAATAATAGATTAATTGAAAAATATGAAATTATAAAGGAAACATTAAAATTTTGTTGGGATTATCCCAAAGCAGAACTTAGATGGTATTTAATTTTTCCAAATGACTTGACCACTTACAAAAAAGAGAAAACCAATATGTGTTTAGTCTGTCCATGAAGAACCTGAGAAGGAACAAGCAGCGTTAAACCCTTAAGAGGGTATTTGTTGAGTACCTTCCCTATATAAGACTCTGAGGGGCCCAGAGATGGATCACAAATGGGCCATGTCTTCAGTGAGCTTATATTTGGTACATAAGATAAGACTGTAAGTAATTATAGTACAAGATAGAAAGTGATACATGCTATGAAAGAAGAGGTATAATAAGTACCAGGGAAGTAAGGAGAGGAGGGAAATTAATTCAGATGAGGAAATTCAAGAAGGAACTGGAGCAGGTGGCATTGAGATAGCTGGATGAGGATATTTCCATTCGGAGGGGAGGAAGCACAAGGAAGACAGGAGGAAAGGCCCCGGGGCATCCTGAGGACAGGGTGGCAGGGCTGGCCTGAATATGAAGTGTATAGGGCAAGTCAACGGAGAGGGGCCATCAACCGGGGAGCAGCCACACTGTAGAAGGCCTGGAAAGCTGATCCTTCAAACCCCGCCTTTGTTCTGTGGGTAAGGGGAGGGGGAGCCAGTGAGGGTGTCTCA
Source organism: Mesoplodon densirostris (assembly GCF_025265405.1). Lineage (NCBI taxonomy): Eukaryota > Metazoa > Chordata > Mammalia > Artiodactyla > Ziphiidae > Mesoplodon > Mesoplodon densirostris. Next base: position 69,079,956 of record NC_082674.1, read on the forward strand.
AACCATCCTTGTCTTCCACACATGGAGCAGACAAGCTCCTCCCAAAAAACCAGAGACCAGACTTTGGAAATGAGAGGATCAAGGCCGTCCAGTTAGAGTTTTAAACCAGATGTATGTGATTAACCATCGGTAGAAATAAATAAAAAGTTGATGCAAACATGTGACTAAAAAGTGTAAGAACACCCCAAACTCCAAAGGGATCTATACATAATCTCATAAAGTCCAGTCTGTAAGGAGAGCCACTCAGCACATGGAGGGGTTAATGACAGAATCCTACTATTTAGCAATGAAAAAAAGAAAAAAAAACAGTTACATATAACAAAAGAAAAAACTACATTGCAGCATTATATATGACAGGGAAAAAGCAAGCAATAAAACGTATCCATCTCATTCAATCTTTTTTTTCATACAATAGACATTTATGGAGACCCCACTCTGTGCTGGGTACCATATCAAAGCACTAGGGATGTCGTGGTGAATAAAAGAAAGTTTTTTTCACTGGAAGACTTCAGTGATGGGCAATAAAATATATGTCAACCAATAAATACACAGTTGACAGGTGCTGATGAACACTACAAAGAAAGGCAGAGAAGGGTGAGAGTATCCAAAAGGACAGGACGGGATAGCATCTGACATCAGTGTGGGCAGGGAAAGCCTCTTTGACGGGTGACATCTGAACAAAACCCTACGTGAAGTGAGGGTGTGGAACATGGTGGAAGAACTTTCTAAAACAGAGAGGAACAAGGGCCCTTAGTTGGGAACACCCTGAGCAAGGGGGCTACTGCAGCTGGAGCATGGGAAGTACGGAGAACATGGTAGGAAATGATGAAAGAGAGGCAGCAAAATGCTAGAGCACGCCAAGCCTGTCACCACGGGAAAGGCTCTGGATGTTCTCTGAGACCAACAGGGAGCCACTGAAGGTTTCTGAACAGAGGAGTGTCATGATCAGATTCACAGTTTTACAGGGTCATTCTAGCTGCTGTGGAAGAAGAGAAGCAGGAAGACTAGTCAAGAATCTTCCAGCAACATGGGAAAGAGATGATGGTGGCTTTCATGAACATGCTGGGGAGAATGAGGAGAGGTTGGATGCTGGATATATTTTGAGAGCTGCTCCAACAGAATGTGTTGCTGGCCTGGATGAGGGATGCGGGTGTGATACTGTGATATAATTTTTTTTTAAAATAGCTATTTTGTTCTTCATCCCCAGCTCCTGGACAGAGCTCCTAAAACCTTGCTAACTCCCTAAGCAATAAAGGTGCTAAGAGCCTCTTTTGTTCTACTATTTGGTCTTTGCCTTCAAGTCTCAACACAGAGTTCTTAACTTCCTTGGAATTTTCTGGGTGACAGGAGCATCTTTTGCTCTAATCTTGGTAGGCTCCTGGATACATTACCAGAAAGACCAACTATGAGTAGAAGCTTGGAATGTTCAGCTCCACCCCTCCCCCACCACTGGCAGTGGCCTTACTAATTGATCTGGCCCATGTGATGGAGCCTCAATAAAAGCCCCTCAACTATGGGGTTCAGAGAGCTCCTAGGTTGATGAACAAATCTACCCACTGGAAAGGTGGTACATGGCAACTGCACAGGGACAGAAGCTCCTGAACTCAAGACCCTTCCAGACCTTACTCCATGTATCTCTCTATCTAGCTGTTCATCCGTATCTTTTATTATATAATAACCCAGTCAACATAACTGTTTCCCTGAGTTCTGTGAGCTGTGCTAGCAAATTACTGAACCCATGGAAGGCATCGTGAGAACCCCAGGTTATAGTCAGCCAGTAAGAAGCACAGGTGACCACCTGGGACTCACAGATGGCAGCAGCAATGGGGGCGGTATTGTGAGACTGAGCCCTGGACAAGTGGGATCTGATGCCAAGTCCAGGGTGATAATATCAGAACTGAATTGAACTGCAGGACACCCAGCTACAGTCCACAGAGGATGGAGAACTACGTGGTGTGGAAAACCCGCACACGCTTTGGTGGCCAGAAGTCTTCTGTGAGTGAAGAGAGAAAAACAGTGAGTGTTTTTTCTTTCCGTGAGACAGATGAATCCAAGGTGAATCCAAGGCTTTTGGCTCAAACATCTGGGTATAGAGTGGGGTTATTTACTGAGATGAGAACAGGGAGAGAGGAGGTTTCAGGGGAGAAAAATCGAGATTGTAAATGCCAATCAGAATCTCCTCGGAAAATACCCAAGGGAGCTTAACAAGTTGACAGCAAGACCTAGCTAGAAGAAATGACAGACGATTTCTATAGAACATCATAGATGAGCGATGAGCTGCTACTTCTTTTTTTTAAAAAAACGTTGTAAAGGCTCTTGATTAGTTTTCAACTTTCAGAATCAACTTAAGAGATGAAAGACGTTAATGATGGTTACAGGCCAGAATGTAAATCTTACCAACCTTGAAAATATAAAAATAAAGGTATATCTGGTCAAAACTGGATGGAAGAGAGAAAGTTCTTAATATACTCATTTTTGAAAATGGGAACTGAGAGATATTGGCTAAAACTGATACAGCAACAAAAATCTGGTCAGGAAATTAAAAGCACTTACCTCTGAAAAGCAAGTCTAGGCTTAAGGAACTGAGGGAACTGTTATTTGTTATAAGCTCTTTAGGATAACTTTAAAAAAAAATTTAATACCACACATATACTACTTTCATTAAAAACAATAAAAACCACTGTCAAAAATACTGCCCTGTGTTCTTATTAAGCCCATAATGGACAACGGGGTGAAACAGCAGGTCCAAATAATGTCAAACAGTGGTACAACAATGGGGAAAGAAAGCATAATTTAATCAGAGGTTTTAGAGGTATAAATAAAGAGAAATCACACACACACATAAATACACACACCCATACACACACATTTCTTTTTTGCTTCTACAACTGTAGAAAATTCCATATAGATCAAAGAGTTTAAAATTTTTAATATCTATGAAAACAAGAAAAATCCTATGCTGCAATCATCTCACTTACAAAGAAGTGATATATTATAATCAGTGGCCAAAAAGTAAAGAATTTTAAGATAAAAGCCAGGTATGCCTGAATTCACCTTTGTAAAGTCTGCAAAAAAAAAAAGTAAGAAAATGAAGATTAAAAAAACAAAAAACCGGGCTTCCCTGGTGGCGCAGTCGTTGAGAGTCCGCCTGCCGATGCAGGGGACGCGGGTTCTTGCTCTGGTCTGGGAAGATCCCACATGCCGCGGAGCGGCTGGGCCCGTGAGCCATGGCCGCTGAGCCTGCGCGTCCGGAGCCTGTGCTCCGCAATGGGAGAGGCCACAACAGTGAGAGGCCCGTGTACCGCAAAAAAAAAAACCAAAAAACCCAACTGTTGCTTCTGGTAATATGGAGTATGTATTTTTCTCTATTCCTCCCACTTAGTACACTTAAAAAGCCTAGGTATCATGTACAAAACAAGCACAAGGAGACTCTGAAAGATGGAGAGAAGGAGGATGGCTAGGGACCTCGAGATCTGAAGAACAATACGGCAGGGAGTTCCCTGTGTTTCCTTTTTGCCTCTAATATCCCGGACTTGGAGCTGAAGAAGCCAGCGACCTGGAAACGCCAATGGGTGCTGAGAACAAGAGCCCCAACAAAGCCCACTCCATCCAGACAACGGACCAGGAAAGAGGCAGCCTCACAACACATAATACTTCTAGATAATAACTGCTCTATTCCAGCCAAACCCACAGAGAGAAGCACACCACAATGAGAAGCCCACGCACCACAATGAAGAGTAGCCCCTGCTCACCGCAACTAGAGAAAGTCTGTGTGCAGCAATGAAGATCCAACACAGCCAAAAATAAATAAATAAATTTGTTTTTTAAAAAATTCAATTGTATTGGCTCAACAGCAGAATATTAGTAAACTGGAAGTATGAATTAGTAAACAGGAAAGAATTACTAAATTAGAAAACAGAATGGTAGAAATTAACCAATCTGAATGACAGAGAAAAAACAGGCTTAGAACATGAGGGACCTGTAAAATTATAGTGAAAGATCTAACATTCATGTCATCAGAGTCCCAGAAAGAGAAAAGAAAGAGGGTGGGGCTGGAAAAGTACTCAAGAAATAATGGATAAAAACTTCCAAAATTTTGCAAAAAATATAAACCTACAGAATGAAGAATATGAATGAGCCTCAAAAAGGATAAACCCAAAGAAGTCCACATCATGACAAGCTATACACAAACTTTTGAAAATACATAAAAAGAAAAAAATCTTGATAGCAGATAGAGAAAGGATACCTTATCTATAGATGAGAAAATAGAATTTTAGCAGATGTCTCTTTGAAAATCGTGGGGATTATCAGGAAGTGGCACAACATTGTTCACGTGCAGGAAAAAAAAAAAAAAAGAACTGTCAACCCAGAATTCTATAACCAGCGTAAACAGCCTTCAGTAATGAAGAAGAAATCAAAACATTCTCATTTGAAGGAAAACTAAGAATATTTGTTGCCAGCAGACCTGCCCCAAAATAATGGCTAAAGGAAATTCTCAGTATGGAAAGCAATGGAATCTTGGAACATGAGGAATTAAGGAAAAAGTAAAAATACAAGAAATTCAATACATTTTCTTTCTTCCCTTGAATTTTCTAAATTAAGCTTGGCCACTGAAGCCAAAATTACAATGCTGGTTGATGTGGTTCTCAATGTACATAGAGAAAATGTTTTTAAGACGACTATATTGTAAGTGGGAGAAGGTAAAAAAACATAAAGGGAGGAAAGGTTTCTTTACTTCACTCACACTGGTAAATGACCACATGAGTAAACTGCCACTAGTTACATATATATATATATATATATATATATGTATATATATATATATATATATATATATATATATATATATATATATACACACACATACATATACACATACTGATGATGTAATACTTGGAGGAAACACTAAAAAATGCTATACAAAGAGATACCCTCAAAAACTATTGATAAATGAAAATGGAGTTCTAAAAAGTGTTCAAGTAACCCACAGGAAAAGAAAACAGAGAAATGAAAAAACAGGGAGAAAATAGAAAACAAAAGAAAAAGTGAGATATTTAAACCCGAACACCACAAACACACCAATAGTTACAAAAAATGTAAAGTGTCTAAATGCATCAATTAAAAGACAGCTGTTAGTAGAATGGATTAAAAAGCATGACCCAAGTATATGTTGTCTAAAAAAATTTCACCTCTATACAATGATATAGGCAGGTTGAAAGCTAAAGAATGGGAAAAGTTACATCATTAAAATATTAATCAAAAGAAAGTGTAATTGGCTATATTAATATCTAATAAAGTAAGCTTCAGAGCAAAGAAAATTACCAGAGACAGGCAGGGACCTTAAATAATTATAAAAGGGCCAATCCACCAAGAAAATATGGCAAGCCCAAATGTGTATGCACCAAATAACAGAACTATAAAATATATGAAAAAAAAACTGATAGAATTGAAAGGAGAAATAGGCAAATACATAATTACAGTTAAAATCTTCAACATCTCCTCTCTCAATAATTGGTAAAATAAATAAGTAGATCATCAACGAACAGGATCTAATCCTATAGAAGACTTCAACCAACAACAACAGAATACACATTCTTTCCAAGAATCCACAGATTATATACCAAGATAGAACATTTCCTCGGCCATAAAAACAAATCTCAACAAATTTAAAAGAACTGAAATCATACAGGGTACATTCTCTGATCTCAACGGAGTCAAACTGGAAATCAGTAACATACAGAAAACAGGAAAATCTCTCAACTTGGAGACTTAACCACACACTTCTAGACAATCTATGGGTCTTCACACCCACTAGGCTGGCTGTAATCAAAAAGACAGATAATAACAAATGTTTTTGTGGATGTGGAGAAATCAGAATCCTCATGTGCTGGTGAGAATATGAATCATGCAGCCATTTCGGAAAACAGTCTGGCAGTCCCTCAAAAAGTTAAAGACTTATCATTTGACCTAGGAAATTCACTATTAGGTATATATCCCAAAGAAATGAAAACCTGGCCACATAAAAACCGGTACACAAACATCCATAGCAGCATTATTCATAATAACCAAAAGGTGAAAACAACCCAAATGCCCATCAACTGACAAATGGATAAACAAAATGTGGTAAAACCATATAATGGAATCTGATTTGGCCATAAAAAGGATGGCATACTGTCACATGCTACTACAAGGATGAACCCTGAAAATGTGCTAAGTGAAAGACAGAGTCACAAAAAACCACATACTGTATGATTCCATTTATAGGAAATGTCCAGAATAGGCAAATCTACAAAGACAAGGTAGATTAGGGACTTCCTAGGGCTGGGGCAGGATGGGGAAATTGCCCAGGCATAGCTAAAATATATGGAATTTCTTTTGGGAGTGGTGAAAATATTCTAAATTTGATTGTAGTGATGGTTGCACATCTGTGAATATACTGAAGACCATCAGATTGTACATTTTAAATGGGTGAAATACATGCTATGTAAATTACATCTCAATAATACTATTCAAAAAAATCCATGGGTCAAAGAGGAAGTCTCAAGGGAAGTCAAAAAATTGAACCGAATGAAAATGAAAATGCAACATATCAGAAGGTGGGACACAGCTAAAATAGCACTGAGAGAGAAATGGATAGCACTAATGCATTCATTAGACAAGAGGAAAAGTCTCAAATCAATAATCTAATCTTCCACTTCAGGAACCTAGAAAAAGAAGAGCAAAATAAACCCAGAAGAATCAGAAAGAAGGAAACTAAAGATAAGAGCAGATATCAGTGAAATTGAAAACAGAAAAATAGAAAAAAATCAGTGGCATAAAAAGCTGGATCTTCTCCAAGAGTGATAAAATCGACAAACCTCCAGCAAGACTACCAAGATAAGAGAAGACAAAAATTGTCAACATTGGGAATTTAAAAGGGTACCACTACAGAGCGGGTGGACATCAAAAGGATGGCAAAGGAATACTATGCACAACTCTACACATACATATGACACCTTAGATGCAATGGACCAATTCCCTAAAAAACAGAAACAACCACAACTCACCCAAAATGAAGGAGATCAGTTGAAAAGCCCTGTAAAATAAATTGAATTTGTAACTTAAAACGTATCAAAAGAAAAAAATCTCCTGGCTCAGATGGTTTCACTAGTGAATTCTACAAAACAACACCAATTCTACACGATCTCTTCCAAAAAATAGAGGAGGAAAGATTTCCCAATTCATCTTATGAAGCTAGTATTACCCTGATGTCAAAACCAAAGACAGGACAAAAAGGAAAGCCAGAGACCAATAATATCCTTTATGAGTATTGCAAACACTGTATTTTAAAATAAGAAATATGTTTTTTGTCTTTTACCCTCAGTTCCCGGCACAGAGCTCCTAAAACCCTTGGTATTTCCTAAGTGTCTTTTGTTATGTTAATGAGGTCACTTTCGGAAAGTCCCT